>NC_083360.1:47587744-47946244 GCF_030254825.1 Meriones unguiculatus | reverse complement strand
CTAAATCACATGCGTGTCGCCCGTTCAATTATTACAACAGGAAAACTGAAAAGTGATATATGACATTGTACAGCACAGGAACAAGTTTCAAATGAAAGAACAAAAAAGAAAATCACTAATTTGTAAACTAAATCACCTGTGTGTCGCTCACTCAATTAGGGGTTCAATTCTCTGAAGAAAGAATTAGAAGAAGATATGAGAAGATGGAAAGATCTCCCATGCTCATGGCTTGGTAGGATTAACATAGTAAAAATGGCCATCTTACCAAAAGCAATCTACAGATTCAATGCAATGCCCATCAAATTACCAACACAATTCTTTACAGACCTGGAAAGGAAAATTCTCAACTTCATATGGAATAACAAGAAACCCAGAATTGCTAAAACAATCCTCTACAATAAAAGATCTTCTGGAGGTATCTCCATCCCTGATCTTAAATTGTACTATAGAGCAACAGTTTTAAAAACTGCATGGTACTGGCATAGAAACAGAATGGTGGATCAATGGAACCGAACAGAGGACCCAGAAATAAACCCACACACTTATGGACACCTGATCTTTGACAAAGACGCCAAAACCATACAATGGAAAAAAGATAGCATCTTCAACAAATGGTGCTGGTCTAACTGGATGTCTACATGTAGAAAAATGAAAATAGATCCATACTTGTCACCCTGCACAAAACTGAAGTCCAAGTGGATCAAAGACCTCAACATAAAACCAGACACATTAAATCGGCTTGAAAAAAAAGTGGGAAATACCCTAGAACTCATCGGTACAGGGGGAAACTTCCTGAACAGAACACCTACAGCACAGGCTCTAAGAGCAACAACCAATAAATGGGACCTCATGAAACTGAAAAGCTTCTGTAAAGCAAAGGACACCGTCATCAAAACAAAGCGACCACCTACAGATTGGGAAAGAATCTTCACCAACCCTTTATCAGACAGAGGACTCATATCCAGTATATATAAAGAACTAAAGAAGCTGAAAAGCAGCAAACCAAGTAATCCACTTAAAAAATGGGGAACAGAGCTAAACAGAGAATTCTCTGTAGAGGAATACCGAATGGCAGAGAAGCACTTAAAGAAATGCTCAACCTCATTAGCCATTAGGGAAATGCAAATCAAAACAACCCTGAGATTTCACCTTACACCCATGAGAATGGCCAAGATCAAAAACTCAAGTGACAACACATGCTGGAGAGGTTGTGGAGAAAGGGGAACCCTTCTCCACTGCTGGTGGGAATGTAAACTTGTACAACCACTCTGGAAATCAATCTGGCGCTTTCTCAGACAACTAGGAATAGCGCTTCCTCAAGATCCAGCCATACCACTCCTGGGCATATATCCAAAAGAGGCTCAAGTACACAAAAAGGACATTTGCTCAACCATGTTTGTAGCAGCTTTATTTGTAATAGCCAGAAGCTGGAAACAACCCAGATGCCCCTCAACTGAAGAATGGATGCAGAAATTGTGGTACATCTACACAATGGAATATTACTCAGCAATGAAAAATAAGGAAATCATGAAATTTGCAGGTAAATGGTGGGATCTGGAAAGGATCATCCTGAGTGAGTTGTCTCAGAAGCAAAAAGACACACATGGTATATACTCACTCATATAGACATACAACATAGGACAAACCCACTAAAACCTGTGCATCTAAAGAAACTAAGCAAGAGAGAGGACCCTAACTAAAACGTCCAATCCCCATCCAGAAAGGCAAAGAGGATGGACATCAGAAGAAGAAGAAAACAGGAAACAACCTAGGAACCTACCACAGAGGGCCTCTGAAAGCCTCTGCCCTTCAGACTATCAAAGCAGATGCTGAGCCTGATGGGCAACTGTTGGGCAGAGTGAACGGAATTTTAGGTAAGAACTGGGAAATAGTAAGAGCTGGAGAGGAAAGGGTCTCCACAAGGAGAGCAACAGAACAAGAAAATTTGAACATAGGGAACTTCCCAGAGACTCATACTCCAACCAAGGACTATTCATGGAAATAACCTAGAACCCCTGCACAGATGTAGCCCAGGGCAGTTCAGAGTTTCTGTTATTTCAATGGAAACTTGTTTCTGTGCTGTACAGTGCGAGATAACACTTTTCAGTTTTCCCGTATTCCTAATTGAGTGAGCGACACACAGATGATTTAGTTTACAAATTAGTGATTTTCTTTTTTGTTCTTTCATTTGAAACTTGTTCCTGTGCTGTACAATGTCATATATCACTTTTCAGTTTTCCTGTTGTAATAATTGAACGGGTGACACGTATGTGATTTAGTTTACAAAGTTGTGCTTTGCGTTTCTGTTCTTTCGATGGAAACTTGTTTCTGTGCCGTACAGTGCGACATAACACTTTTCGGTTTTCCTGTATTCCTAATTGAGCGAGTGACAAACATGTGATTCAGTTTACAAAGTAGTGCTTTTCATTTACGTTCTTTCCTTGGAAACTTGTTCCTGTTAGGAACAAGTTAGGGTTAGGGTTAGGGTTAGGGTTAAGGTTAGGGTTACGGTTAGATTAGGGCTAGGTAAGGGATATGGTTAGGGTTACGTTTAGGGTTAGGGTTAGGGGTTAGGGTTAGGGTTAGGGTTAGGGTTAGGGGTTAGGGTTAGGGTTAGGGTTAGGGTTAGGGGCTTTGGGTTAGGGTTAGGGTTAGGGTGAGGGTTATATCACTTTTCAGTTTTCCTGTTGTAATAATTGAACGGGCGACACGTATGTGAATTAGTTTACAAAGTTGTGGTTTGCGTTTCTGTTCTTTCGATGGAAACTTGTTCCTGTGCTATACCGTGCTTTATATCACTTTTTCCTAAAAAGTTTCCAAGGAAAGAACATAAATGAAAAGCACCACTTTGTAAACTGAATCACATGTGTGTCACTCACTCAATTAGGAATACAGGAAAACCGAAAAGTGTTATCTCGCACTGTACGGCACAGAAACAATTTTCCATCGAAAGAACAGAAAAGCAAAGCACAACTTTTTAAACGAATTCACATACGTGTCGCCTGTTCAATTATTATAACAGGAAAACTGAAAAGTGATATAACGCACTGTACAGCACAGAAACATGTTTCCATCGAAAGAACAGAAACGCAAACCACAACTTTGTAAACTAATTCACATACGTGTCGCCCGTTCAATTATTACAACAGGAAAACTGAAAAGTGATATATGACATTGTACAGCACAGGAACAAGTTTCAAATGAAAGAACAAAAAAGAAAATCACTAATTTGTAAACTAAATCACATGTGTTTCGCTCGCTCCATTAGGAATACAGGAAAACTGAAAAGTGATATATCTCACTGTACAGCACAAGAACAAGTTTCCAACGAAAGAACAGAAAAGCAAAGCACTACTTTTAAACAGAATCACCTGTGTATCGCTCGCTCAATTAGAAATACAGGAAAACTGAAAAGTGTTATCTCGCACTGTACGGCACAGAAACAAGTTTCCATTGAAAGAACAGAAACTCAAAGCACAACTTTGTAAACTAATTCACATATGTGTCTCCTGTTCAATTATTATAACAGGAAAACTGAAAAGTGATATAACCCTCACCCTAACCCTAACCCTAACCCAAAGCCCCTAACCCTAACCCTAACCCTAACCCTCACCCTAACCCTAACCCCTAACCCTAACCCTAACCCTAACCCTAACCCCTAACCCTAACCCTAACCCTAACCCTAACCGTAACCCAAACCATATCCCTTACCGAGCCCTAACCTAACCGTAACCCTAACCCTAAACCCTAACCCTAACCCTAACCCTAACCCTAACTTGTTCCTAAAAAGTTTCCAAGGAAAGAACATAAATGAAAAGCACCACTTTGTAAACTGAATCACATGTGTGTCACTCACTCAATTAGGAATACAGGAAAACCGAAAAGTGTTATCTCGCACTGTATGGCACAGAAACAATTTTCCATCGAAAGAACAGAAACGCAAAGCACAACTTTGTAAACTAATTCACATACATGTCGCCTGTTCAAATATTATAACAGGAAAACTGAAAAGTGATATAACGCACGGTACAGCACAGGAACAAGTTTCCATCGAAAGAACAGAAGAGCAAAGCACATCTTTTTAAACGAATTCACATACGTGTCGCCTGTTCAATTATTATAACAGGAAAACTGAAAAGTGTTATCTCGCACTGTACTGCACAGAAACAAGTTTCCATCGAAAGAACAGAAACGCAAAGCACAACTTTGTAAACTAAATCACATGCGTGTCGCCCGTTCAATTATTACAACAGGAAAACTGAAAAGTGATATATGACATTGTACAGCACAGGAACAAGTTTCAAATGAAAGAACAAAAAAGAAAATCACTAATTTGTAAACTAAATCACCTGTGTGTCGCTCACTCAATTAGGAATACGGGAAAACTGAAAAGTGTTATCTCGCACTGTACGGCACAGAAACAAATTTCCAAAGAAATAACAGAAACTCAAAGCACAACTTTGTAAACTAATTCACATATGTGTCGCCTGTTCAATTAGTATAACAGGAAAACTCAAAAGTGATATAACCCTCACCCTAACCATAACCATAACCCAAAGCCCCTAACCCTAACCCTAACCCTAACCCTAACCCTAACACCTAACCCTAACCCTAACCCTAACACCTAACCCTAACCCTAAGCCTAACCCTAACCCTAACACCTAACCCTAACCCTAACCCTAACAGTAACCCTAACCATATCCCTTACCCAGTCCTAACCTAACCCTAACCCTAACCCTAACCCTAACCCTAACCCTCACCCTAACCCTAACCCTAAATTGTTCCTAACAGGATCAAGTTTCCAAGGAAAGAACGTAAATGAAAAGCACTACTTTGTAAACTGAATCACATGTTTGTCACTCTCTCAATTAGGAATACAGGAAAACCGAAATGTGTTATCTCGCACTGTATGGCACAGAAACAAGTTTCCATCGAAAGAACAGAAACGCAAAGCACAACTTTGTAAACTAAATCACATATGTGTCGCCCGTTCAATTATTACAACAGGAAAACAGAAAAGTGATATATGACATTGTACAGCACAGGAACAAGTTTCAAATGAAAGAACAAAAAAGAAAATCACTAATTTGTAAACTAAATCACCTGTGTGTCGCTCACTCAATTAGGAATACGGGAAAACTGAAAAGTGTTATCTCGCACGGTACGGCACAGAAACAAGTTTCCATTGAAATAACAGAAACTCAAAGCACAACTTTGTAAACTAATTCACATATGTGTCGCCTGTTCAAATATTATAATAGGAAAACTGAAAAGTGATATAACGCTCACCCTAACCCTAACCCTAACCCAAAGCCCCTAACCCTAACCCTAACCCTAACCCTAACCCTTAAC
Source organism: Meriones unguiculatus (assembly GCF_030254825.1). Classification (NCBI taxonomy): domain Eukaryota; kingdom Metazoa; phylum Chordata; class Mammalia; order Rodentia; family Muridae; genus Meriones; species Meriones unguiculatus. The sequence goes on along the minus strand of NC_083360.1, from coordinate 47,940,892 downwards.
CCTAACCCTAACCCTAACCCTAACCCTAACCCTAACCATATCCCTTACCCAGCCCTAACCTAACCCTAACCCTAACCCTAACCCTAACCCTAACTTGTCCCTAAAAAGTTTCCAAGGAAAGAACATAAATGAAAAGCACCACTTTGTAAACTGAATCACATGTGTGTCACTCACTCACTCAATTAGGAATACAGGAAAACCGAAAAGTGTTATCTCGCACTGTACGGCACAGAAACAATTTTCCATCGAAAGAACAGAAAAGCAAAGCACAACGTTTTAAACGAATTCACATACGTGTCGCCTGTTCAATTATTATAACAGGAAAACTGAAAAGTGATATAAAGCACTGTACAGCACAGAAACATGTTTCCATCGAAAGAACAGAAACGCAAAGCACAACTTTGTAAACTAAATCACATACGTGTCGCCCGTTCAATTATTACAACAGGAAAACTGAAAAGTGATTTATGACATTGTACAGCACAGGAACAAGTTTCAAATGAAAGAACAAAAAAGAAAATCACTAATTTGTAAACTAAATCACCTGTGTGTCGCTCACTCAATTAGGAATACGGGAAAACTGAAAAGTGTTATCTCGCACTGTACCGCACAGAAACAAGTTTCCATTGAAATAACAGAAACTCAAAGCACAACTTTGTAAACTAATTCACATATGTGTCGCCTGTTCAATTATTATAACAGGAAAACTGAAAAGTGATATAACTCTCACCCTAACCCTAAACCTAACCCAAAGCCCCTAACCCTAACCCTAACCCTCACCCTAACCCTAACCCCTAACCCTAACCCTAACCCTAACCCTAACCCTAAATTATTCCTAAAAAGTTTCCAAGGAAAGAACATAAATGAAAAGCACCACTTTGTAAACTGAATCACATGTGTGTCACTCACTCAATTAGGAATACAGGAAAACCGAAAAGTGTTATCTCGCACTGTACGGCACAGAAACAATTTTCCATCGAAAGAACAGAAAAGCAAAGCACAATGTTTTAAACGAATTCACATACGTGTCGCCTGTTCAATTATTATAACAGGAAAACTGAAAAGTGATATAACGCACTGTACAGCACAGAAACATGTTTCCATCGAAAGAACAGAAACGCAAAGCACAACTTTGTAAACTAATTCACATACGTGTCGCCTGTTCAATTATTATAACAGGAAAACTGAAAAGTGATATAATGCACGGTACAGCACAGGAACAAGTTTCCATCGAAAGAACAGAAAAGCAAAGCACAACTTTTTAAACGAATTCACATACGTGTCGCCTGTTCAATTATTATAACAGGAAAACTGAAAAGTGTTATCTCGCACTGTACTGCACAGAAACAAGTTTCCATCGAAAGAACAGAAACAGAAAGCACAACTTTGTAAACTAAATCACATACGTGTCGCCCGTTCAATTATTACAACAGGAAAACTGAAAAGTGATATATGACATTGTACAGCACAGGAACAAGTTTCAAATGAAAGAACAAAAAAGAAAATCACAGCCCACACCTGTTTGTCTATATCCCCCATTTTTATTCATTATTAGCCAGATAGAGCCAAGTAATTGTGGTAATGATACTCGCTTTTTTTTAAACCCCAATGCTAGTAAAGTTAGGTATGCCCTGGTTACTCGCATGCCTCACTGGATGCCTATGCCCATTGATGCCCCTCAGGCTATGACTCTCTTCAGACAGAAAAGGGATCTTGGAACTACAGCCACCATTGTTACTACCATCTCATTGACGGCTGTTGGAGCTACCACCAGGGCATTAGCCATGAGTCATACTGGGCAGACTGCTCAGACCCTGAATAATCATTTAGCCAATGTAGCTCATGCCTTAGTTGTACATAAAGGAATTAATGCTCAACTAAAAGGAAGCTTGATGGTGTTCAATCAGAGGATTGACCTCTTGCAGGAGCAAATTGATACCCTATGGCAAATCGCTCAACCTGGCTGTCAATGAAAGTATGCTGGACTTTGTGTCACTAGCATACAACATGAGAATTTTTCCTGCGCTGCAAATCTGTCTAAACAATTGTCGAGCTATATTTTAGGTAATTGGACTGGAGAATTCGATACTAAGATGGAGCAGCTGAGAGTGGCCATTGTCACAGTAAATTCTACCGGAGTGGACGCAGGACTAGCCACAGGATTATCAACATGGATTGCTGCAGCCATGAATCATCTGAAGGAATGGGCGGGCATGGGAGTGTTAGCAGGCCTTCTGGTGTTGGTCTCCTTGGTTTGCCTGTGGTATATATGCAAGATTAGAGTCTCACAACAGTGTGATGCAGCCATGATCATTCAGGCCTTTACAGCCATTGAAGCAAGACATTCTCCCCAAGCATGGTTGGATACCATAAAAAGCTAAAATGATACGCTCAGGATGCGAGGCTAAGCACTGCACTCAGGGTCAGCCGCTTTGGACCCAGAGAAGAGCATGTCTGGTTGCATGCGGGTTGATGCCCCAGGTCCCGCCTCTGAGAAAAAGGTATCGGACGGGTCCGATGCTCTTTGGGTGGATGACACCTAAATGAACATCTGTACAAAGTCCCAATTTATTTCTAATATCAGAGATCAGACCTCTACTCTTGCCTGATGCGTCTAAAACAAAAAGGGGGAACTGTAGAGAGCTGCAGAATGCTATGCCTTAAAGATGGAGCTGGTTTCTGCCTTCCACCTTCCCGATGGTGAGTGCTCTCTGTCAGGAACAACTCCACATTTGGCTAAGGCCGAGGATCTGGCTTGCTTCCATGTATGTGGACCTATCTGCATTGCCCCCGTGGCATGCCTGGGTTGGCTACCCAGAGGCTATTTAAGCTGTGGGCTGGCTTTCCCCGGGGTCCGAGGATTGTTCAATGTTCCTGAATAAACTGCATTGAAAAAAAAAAAAAAAAAAAGACAAAAGAGAAAAATTACAGATATTGACCCTTAAAAAAAAAAAAAAAGAAAATCACTAATTTGTAAACTAAATCACCTGTGTGTCGCTCACTCAATTAGGAATACGGGAAAACTGAAAAGTGTTATCTCGCACTGTACCGCACAGAAACAAGTTTCCATTGAAATAACAGAAACTCAAAGCACAACTTTGTGAACTAATTCACATATGTGTCGCCTGTTCAATTATTATAACAGGAAAACTGAAAAGTGATATAACCCTCACCCTAACCCTAACCCTAACCAAAAGCCCCTAACCCTAACCCTAACCCTAACCCTACCCCCTAACCCTAACCCTAACCCTAACTGTAACCCTAACCATATCCCTTACCCAGCCCTAACCTAACCCTAACACTAACCCTAACCCTAACCCTAATCCTAACCCTAACCCTAACCATATCCCTTACCCAGCCCTAACCTAACCCTAACCCTAACCCTAACCCTAACCCTAACCCTAACTTGTTCCTAAAAAGTTTCCAAGGAAAGAACATAAATGAAAAGCACTACTTTGTAAACTGAATCACATGTGTGTCACTCGCTCAATTAGGAATACAGGAAAACCGAAAAGTGTTATCTCGCAATGTACGGCACAGAAACAATTTTCCATCGAAAGAACAGAAAAGCAAAGCACAACGTTTTAAACGAATTCACATACGTGTCGCCTGTTCAATTATTATAACAGGAAAACTGAAAAGTGATATAACGCACTGTACAGCACAGAAACATGTTTCCATCGAAAGAACAGAAACGCAAAGCACAATTTTGTAAACTAATTCACATACGTGTCGCCTGTTCAATTATTATAACAGGAAAACTGAAAAGTGATATAACGCACGGTAGAGCACAGGAAAAAGTTTCCATCGAAAGAACAGAAAAGCAAAGCACAACTTTTTAAACGAATTCACATACGTGTCGCCTGTTCAATTATTATAACAGGAAAACTGAAAAGTGTTATCTCGCACTGGACTGCACAGAAACAAGTTTCCATCGAAAGAACAGAAACGCAAAGCACAACTTTGTAAAATAAATCACATACGTGTCGCCCGTTCAATTATTACAACAGGAAAACTGAAAAGTGATATATGACATTGTACAGCACAGGAACAAGTTTCAAATGAAAGAACAAAAAAGAAAATCACTAATTTGTAAACTAAATCACCTGTGTGTCGCTCACTCAATTAGGAATACGGGAAAACTGAAAAGTGTTATCTCGCACTGTACGGCACAGAAACAAGTTTCCATTGAAATAACAGAAACTCAAAGCACAACTTTGTAAACTAATTCACATATGTGTCGCCTGTTCAAATATTATAATAGGAACACTGAAAAGTGATATAACGCTCACCCTAACGCTAACCCTAACCCAAAGCCCCTAACCCTAACCCTAACCCTAACCCTAATCCTAACCCTAACCCTAACCCCTAACCCTAACCCTAACCCTAACCCTAACCCTAACCCTAACCATATCCCTTACCCAGCCCTAACCTAACCCTAACCCTAACCCTAACCCTAACCCTAACTTGTTCCTAAAAAGTTTCCAAGGAAAGAACATAAATGAAAAGCACCACTTTGTAAACTGAATCACATGTGTGTCACTCACTCAATTAGGAATACAGGAAAACCGAAAAGTGTTATCTCGCACTGTACGGCACAGAAACAATTTTCCATCGAAAGAACAGAAAAGCAAAGCACAATGTTTTAAACGAATTCACATACGTGTCGCCTGTTCAATTATTATAACAGGAAAACTGAAAAGTGATATAACGCACTGTACAGCACAGAAACATGTTTCCATCGAAAGAACAGAAACGCAAAGCACAACTTTGTAAACTAATTCACATACGTGTCGCCTGTTCAATTATTATAACAGGAAAACTGAAAAGTGATATAACGCACGGTATAGCACAGGAACAAGTTTCCATCGAAAGAACAGAAAAGCAAAGCACAACTTTTTAAACGAATTCACATACGTGTCGCCCGTTCAATTATTACAACAGGAAAACTGAAAAGTGATATATGACATTGTACAGCACAGGAACAAGTTTCAAATGAAAGAACAAAAAAGAAAATCACTAATTTGTAAACTAAATCACCTGTGTGTCGCTCACTCAATTAGGAATACGGGAAAACTGAAAAGTGTTATCTCGCACGGTAAGGCACAGAAACAAGTTTCCATTGAAATAACGGAAACTCAAAGCACAACTTTGTAAACTAATTCACATATGTGTCGCCTGTTCAAATATTATAATAGGAAAACTGAAAAGTGATATAACGCTCACCCTAACCCTAACCCTAACACAAAGCCCCTAACCCTAACCCTAACCCTAACCCCTAACCCTAACCCTAACCCTAACCCTAACCCTAACCATATCCCTTACCCAGCCCTAACCTAACCCTAAGCCTAACCCTAACCCTAACCCTAACCCTAACTTGTTCCTAAAAAGTTTCCAAGGAAAGAACATAAATGAAAAGCACTACTTTGTAAACTGAATCACATGTTTGTCACTCGCTCAATTAGGAATACGGGAAAACTGAAAAGTGTTATCTCGCACTGTACGGCACAGAAACAAGTTTCCATCGAAAGAACAGAAACGCAAAGCACAACTTTGTAAACTAAATCACATACGTGTCGCCCGTTCAATTATTACAACAGGAAAACTGAAAAGTGATATATGACATCGTACAGCACAGGAAGAAGTTTCAAATGAAAGAACAAAAAAGAAAATCACTAATTTGTAAACGGAATCACCTGTGTATCGCTCGCTCAATTAGAAATACAGGAAAACTGAAAAGTGTTATCTCGCACTGCACGGCACAGAAACAAGTTTCCATTGAAAGAACAGAAACTCAAAGCACAACTTTGTAAACTAATTCACATATGTGTCTCCTGTTCAATTATTATAACAGGAAAACTGAAAAGTGATATAACCCTCACCCTAACCCTAACCCTAACCCAAAGCCCCTAACCCTAACCCTAACCCTCACCCTAACCCTAACCGCTAACCCTAACCCTAACCCTAACCCTAACCCCTAACCCTAACCCTAACCTTAACCGTAACCCCAACCATATCCCTTACCGAGCCCTAACCTAACCGTAACCCTAACCCTAAACCCTAACCCTAACCCTAACCCTAACCCTAACCCTAACTTGTTCCTAAAAAGTTTCCAAGGAAAGAACATAAATGAAAAGCACCACTTTGTAAACTGAATCACATGTGTGTCACTCACTCAATTAGGAATACAGGAAAACCGAAAAGTGTTATCTCGCACTGTACAGCACAGAAACATGTTTCCATCGAAAGAACAGAAACACAAAGCACAACTTTGTAAACTAATTCGCATACGTGTCGCCTGTTCAATTATTATAACAGGAAAACTGAAAAGTGATATAACGCACTGTACAGCACAGGAACAAGTTTCCATCGAAAGAACAGAAAAGCAAAGCACAACTTTTTAAACGAATTCACATACGTGTCGCCCGTTCAATTATTACAACAGGAAAACTGAAAAGTGATATATGACATTGTACAGCACAGAAACAAGTTTCAAATGAAAGAACAAAAAAGAAAATCACTAATATGTAAACTAAATCACCTGTGTGTCGCTCACTCAATTAGGAATACGGGAAAACTGAAAAGAGTTATCTCGCACTGTACGGCACAGAAACAAATTTCCATTGAAATAACAGAAACTGAAAGCACAACTTTGTAAACTAATTCACATATGTGTCGCCTGTTCAATTAGTATAACAGGAAAACTGAAAAGTGATATAACCCTCACCCTAACCATAACCATAACCCAAAGCCCCTAACCCTAACCCTAACCCTAACCCTAACCCTAACCCTAACACCTAACCCTAACCCTAACCCTAACACCTAACCCTAACCCTAACCCTAACCCTAACACCTAACCCTAACCCTAACCCTAACCGTAACCCTAACCATATCCCTTACCCAGTCCTAACCTAACCCTAACCCTAACCCTAACCCTAAGCCTAACCCTAACCCTAACCCTAATCCTAACCCTAACCCTAAATTGTTCCTAACAGGATCAAGTTTCCAAGGAAAGAACGTAAATGAAAAGCACTACTTTGTAAACTGAATCACATGTTTGTCACTTTCTCAATTAGGAATACAGGAAAACCGAAATGTGTTATCTCGCACTGTACGGCACAGAAACAATTTTCCATCGAAAGAACAGAAAAGCAAAGCACAACGTTTTAAACAAAATCACATACGTGTCGCCTGTTCAATTATTGTAACAGGAAAACTGAAAAGTGTTATCTCGCACTGTACTGCACAGAAACAAGTTTCCATCGAAAGAACAGAAACGCAAAGCACAACTTTGTAAACTAAATCACATACGTGTCGCCCGTTCAATTATTACAACAGGAAAACAAAAAAGTGATATATGACATTGTACAGCACAGGAACAAGTTTCAAATGAAAGAACAAAAACGAAAATCACTAATTTGTAAACTAAATCACCTGTGTGTCGCTCACTCAATTAGGAATATGGGAAAACTGAAAAGTGTTATCTCGCACTGTACGGCACAGAAACAAGTTTCCATTGAAATAACAGAAACTCAAAGCACAACTTTGTAAACTAATTCACATATGTGTCGCCTGTTCAAATATTATAATAGGAAAACTGAAAAGTGATATAACGCTCACCCTAACCCTAACCCTAACCCAAAGCCCCTAACCCTAACCTTAACCCTAACCCTAACCCTAACCCTAACCCCTAACCCCTAACCCTAACCCTAACCCTAACCCTAACCCTAACCATATCCCTTACCCAGCCCTAACCTAACCCTAACCCTAACCCTAACCCTAACCCTAACTTGTTCCTAAAAAGTTTCCAAGGAAAGAACATAAATGAAAAGCACTACTTTGTAAACTGAATCACATGTGTGTCACTCGCTCAATTAGGAATACAGGAAAACCGAAAAGTGTTATCTCGCACTGTACAGCACAGAAACAATTTTCCATCGAAAGAACAGAAAAGCAAAGCACAACTTTTTAAACGAATTCACATACGTGTCGCCTGTTCAATTATTATAACAGGAAAACTGAAAAGTGATATAACGCACTGTACAGCACAGAAACATGTTTCCATCGAAAGAACAGAAACGCAAACCACACCTTTGTAAACTAATTCACATACGTGTCGCCTGTTCAATTATTATAACAGGAAAACTGAAAAGTGATATAACGCACGGTACAGCACAGGAAAAAGTTTCCATCGAAAGAACAGAAAAGCAAAGCACAACTTTTTAAACGAATTCACATACGTGTCGCCTGTGCAATTATTATAACAGGAAAACTGAAAAGTGTTATCTCGCACTGTACTGCACAGAAACAAGTTTCCATCGAAAGAACAGAAACGCAAAGCACAACTTTGTAAACTAAATCACATACGTGTCGCCCGTTCAATTATTGCAACAGGAAAACTGAAAAGTGATATATTGACATTGTACAGCACAGGAACAAGTTTCAAATGAAAGAACAAAAAAGAAAATCACTAATTTGTAAACTAAATCACCTGTGTGTCGCTCACTCCATTAGGAATACGAGAAAACTGAAAAGTGTTATCTCGCACTGTACGGCACAGAAACAAATTTCCAAAGAAATAACAGAAACTCAAAGCACAACTTTGTAAACTAATTCACATATGTGTCGCCTGTTCAATTAGTATAACAGGAAAACTGAAAAGTGATATAACCCTCACCCTAACCATAACCATAACCATAACCCAAAGCCCCTAACCCTAACCCTAACCCTAACCCTAACCCTAACACCTAACCCTAACCCTAACCCTAACACCTAACCCTAACCCTAACCCTAACCCTAACACCTAACCCTAACCCTAACCCTAACCGTAACCCTAACCATATCCCTTACCCAGTCCTAACCTAACCCTAACCCTCACCCTAACCCTAACCCTAACCCTCACCCTAACCCTAACCCTAAATTGTTCCTAACAGGATCAAGTTTCCAAGGAAAGAACGTAAATGAAAAGCACTACTTTGTAAACTGAATCACATGTTTGTCATTCTCTCAATTAGGAATACAGGAAAACCGAAATGTGTTATCTCGCACTGTATGGCACAGGAACAAGTTTCCATTAAAAGAACAGAAACGCAAAGCACAACTTTGTAAACTAAATCACATACGTGTCGCCCGTTCAATTATTACAACAGGAAAACAGAAAAGTGATATATGACATTGTACAGCACAGGAACAAGTTTCAAATGAAAGAACAAAAAAGAAAATCACTAATTTGTAAACTAAATCACCTGTGTGTCGCTCACTCAATTAGGAATACGGGAAAACTGAAAAGTGTTATCTCGCACGGTACGGCACAGAAACAAGTTTCCATTGAAATAACAGAAACTCAAAGCACAACTTTGTAAACTAATTCACATATGTGTCGCCTGTTCAAATATTATAATAGGAAAACTGAAACGTGATATAACGCTCACCCTAACCCTAACCCTAACCCAAAGCCCCTAACCCTAACCCTAACCCTAACCCTAACTTGTTCCTAAAAAGTTTCCAAGGAAAGAACATAAATGAAAAGCACCACTTTGTAAACTGAATCACATGTGTGTCACTCACTCAATTAGGAATACAGGAAAACCGAAAAGTGTTATCTCGCACTGTACAGCACAGAAACATGTTTCCATCGAAAGAACAGAAACACAAAGCACAACTTTGTAAACTAATTCGCATACGTGTCGCCTGTTCAATTATTATAACAGGAAAACTGAAAAGTGATATAACGCACTGTACAGCACAGGAACAAGTTTCCATCGAAAGAACAGAAAAGCAAAGCACAACTTTTTAAACGAATTCACATACGTGTCGCCCGTTCAATTATTACAACAGGAAAACTGAAAAGTGATATATGACATTGTACAGCACAGAAACAAGTTTCAAATGAAAGAACAAAAAAGAAAATCACTAATATGTAAACTAAATCACCTGTGTGTCGCTCACTCAATTAGGAATACGGGAAAACTGAAAAGAGTTATCTCGCACTGTACGGCACAGAAACAAATTTCCATTGAAATAACAGAAACTGAAAGCACAACTTTGTAAACTAATTCACATATGTGTCGCCTGTTCAATTAGTATAACAGGAAAACTGAAAAGTGATATAACCCTCACCCTAACCATAACCATAACCCAAAGCCCCTAACCCTAACCCTAACCCTAACCCTAACCCTAACCCTAACACCTAACCCTAACCCTAACCCTAACACCTAACCCTAACCCTAACCCTAACCCTAACACCTAACCCTAACCCTAACCCTAACCGTAACCCTAACCATATCCCTTACCCAGTCCTAACCTAACCCTAACCCTAACCCTAACCCTAAGCCTAACCCTAACCCTAACCCTAATCCTAACCCTAACCCTAAATTGTTCCTAACAGGATCAAGTTTCCAAGGAAAGAACGTAAATGAAAAGCACTACTTTGTAAACTGAATCACATGTTTGTCACTCTCTCAATTAGGAATACAGGAAAACCGAAATGTGTTATCTCGCACTGTACGGCACAGAAACAATTTTCCATCGAAAGAACAGAAAAGCAAAGCACAACGTTTTAAACAAAATCACATACGTGTCGCCTGTTCAATTATTGTAACAGGAAAACTGAAAAGTGTTATCTCGCACTGTACTGCACAGAAACAAGTTTCCATCGAAAGAACAGAAACGCAAAGCACAACTTTGTAAACTAAATCACATACGTGTCGCCCGTTCAATTATTACAACAGGAAAACAAAAAAGTGATATATGACATTGTACAGCACAGGAACAAGTTTCAAATGAAAGAACAAAAACGAAAATCACTAATTTGTAAACTAAATCACCTGTGTGTCGCTCACTCAATTAGGAATACGGGAAAACTGAAAAGTGTTATCTCGCACTGTACGGCACAGAAACAAGTTTCCATTGAAATAACAGAAACTCAAAGCACAACTTTGTAAACTAATTCACATATGTGTCGCCTGTTCAAATATTATAATAGGAAAACTGAAAAGTGATATAACGCTCACCCTAACCCTAACCCTAACCCAAAGCCCCTAACCCTAACCTTAACCCTAACCCTAACCCTAACCCTAACCCCTAACCCCTAACCCTAACCCTAACCCTAACCCTAACCCTAACCATATCCCTTACCCAGCCCTAACCTAACCCTAACCCTAACCCTAACCCTAACTTGTTCCTAAAAAGTTTCCAAGGAAAGAACATAAATGAAAAGCACTACTTTGTAAACTGAATCACATGTGTGTCACTCGCTCAATTAGGAATACAGGAAAACCGAAAAGTGTTATCTCGCACTGTACAGCACAGAAACAATTTTCCATCGAAAGAACAGAAAAGCAAAGCACAACTTTTTAAACGAATTCACATACGTGTCGCCTGTTCAATTATTATAACAGGAAAACTGAAAAGTGATATAACGCACTGTACAGCACAGAAACATGTTTCCATCGAAAGAACAGAAACGCAAACCACAACTTTGTAAACTAATTCACATACGTGTCGCCTGTTCAATTATTATAACAGGAAAACTGAAAAGTGATATAACGCACGGTACAGCACAGGAAAAAGTTTCCATCGAAAGAACAGAAAAGCAAAGCACAACTTTTTAAACGAATTCACATACGTGTCGCCTGTGCAATTATTATAACAGGAAAACTGAAAAGTGTTATCTCGCACTGTACTGCACAGAAACAAGTTTCCATCGAAAGAACAGAAACGCAAAGCACAACTTTGTAAACTAAATCACATACGTGTCGCCCGTTCAATTATTGCAACAGGAAAACTGAAAAGTGATATATTGACATTGTACAGCACAGGAACAAGTTTCAAATGAAAGAACAAAAAAGAAAATCACTAATTTGTAAACTAAATCACCTGTGTGTCGCTCACTCCATTAGGAATACGGGAAAACTGAAAAGTGTTATCTCGCACTGTACGGCACAGAAACAAATTTCCAAAGAAATAACAGAAACTCAAAGCACAACTTTGTAAACTAATTCACATATGTGTCGCCTGTTCAATTAGTATAACAGGAAAACTGAAAAGTGATATAACCCTCACCCTAACCATAACCATAACCATAACCCAAAGCCCCTAACCCTAACCCTAACCCTAACCCTAACACCTAACCCTAACCCTAACCCTAACACCTAACCCTAACCCTAACCCTAACCCTAACACCTAACCCTAACCCTAACCCTAACCGTAACCCTAACCATATCCCTTACCCAGTCCTAACCTAACCCTAACCCTCACCCTAACCCTAACCCTAACCCTCACCCTAACCCTAACCCTAAATTGTTCCTAACAGGATCAAGTTTCCAAGGAAAGAACGTAAATGAAAAGCACTACTTTGTAAACTGAATCACATGTTTGTCACTCTCTCAATTAGGAATACAGGAAAACCGAAATGTGTTATCTCGCACTGTATGGCACAGAAACAAGTTTCCATTGAAAGAACAGAAACGCAAAGCACAACTTTGTAAACTAAATCACATACGTGTCGCCCGTTCAATTATTACAACAGGAAAACAGAAAAGTGATATATGACATTGTACAGCACAGGAACAAGTTTCAAATGAAAGAACAAAAAAGAAAATCACTAATTTGTAAACTAAATCACCTGTGTGTCGCTCACTCAATTAATAATACGGGAAAACTGAAAAGTGTTATCTCGCACGGTACGGCACAGAAACAAGTTTCCATTGAAATAACAGAAACTCAAAGCACAACTTTGTAAACTAATTCACATATGTGTCGCCTGTTCAAATATTATAATAGGAAAACTGAAACGTGATATAACGCTCACCCTAACCCTAACCCTAACCCAAAGCCCCTAACCCTAACCCTAACCCTAACCCTAACCCATACCCTAACCCTAACCCTAACCCTAACCCTAACCATATCCCTTACCCAGCCCTAACCTAACCCTAACCCTAACCCTAACCATAACCCTAACCCTAACTTGTTCCTAAAAAGTTTCCAAGGAAAGAACATAAATGAAAAGCACCACATTGTAAACTGAATCACATGTGTGTCACTCACTCAATTAGGAATACAGGAAAACCGAAAAAGTGTTATCTCGCACTGTACGGCACAGAAACAATTTTCCATCGAAAGAACAGAAAAGCAAAGCACAACGTTTTAAACGAATTCACATACGTGTCGCCTGTTCAATTATTATAACAGGAAAACTGAAAAGTGATATAACGCACTGTACAGCACAGAAACATGTTTCCATCGAAAGAACAGAAACGCAAAGCACAACTTTGTAAACTAATTCACATACGTGTCGCCTGTGCAATTATTATAACAGGAAAACTGAAAAGTGTTATCTCGCACTGTACTGCACAGAAACAAGTTTCCATCGAAAGAACAGAAACGCAAAGCACAACTTTGTAAACTAAATCACATACGTGTCGCCCGTTCAATTATTAAAACAGGAAAACTGAAAAGTGATATATGACATCGTACAGCACAGGAAGAAGTTTCAAATTGAAAGAACAAAAAAGAAAATCACTAATTTGTAAACTAAATCACATGTGTTTCGCTCGCTCCATTAGGAATACAGGAAAACTGAAAAGTGATATATCTCACTGTACAGCACAAGAACAAGTTTCCAACGAAAGAACAGAAAAGCAAAGCACTACTTTTAAACGGAATCACCTGTGTATCGCTCGCTCAATTAGAAATACAGGAAAACTGAAAAGTGTTATCTCGCACTGTACGGCACAGAAACAAGTTTCCATTGAAAGAACAGAAACTCAAAGCACAACTTTGTAAACTAATTCACATATGTGTCTCCTGTTCAATTATTATAACAGGAAAACTGAAAAGTGATATAACCCTCACCCTAACCCTAATCCTAACCAAAAGCCCCTAACCCTAACCCTAACCCTAACCCTCACCCTAACCCTAACCCCTAACCCTAACCCTAACCCTAACCCTAACCGTAACCCTAACCATATCTCTTACCGAGCCCTAACCTAACCGTAACCCTAACCCTAAACCCTGACCCTAACACTAACCCTAACCCTAACCCTAACACCTAACCCTAACACCTAACCCTAACCCTAACCCTAACACTAACCCTAACCCTAACCCCTAACCCTAACCCTAACCCTAACCGTAACCCTAACCATATCCCTTACCCAGCCCTAACCTAACCCTAACCCTAACCCTAACCCTAACCCTAATCCTAACCCTAACCCTAACCCTAACACTAACTTTTTCCTAACAGGTTAGGGAAAACTGAAAAGTGTTATTTAACAGGAACAATTTTCCAAGGAACAAACGTAAATGAAAAGCACTACTTTGTAAACTGAATCACATGTTTGTCACTCGCTCAATTAGGAATACAGGAAAACCGAAAAGTGTTATCTCGCACTGTACGGCACAGAAACAAGTTTCCATCGAAAGAACAGAAACGCAAAGCACAACTTTGTAAACTAAATCACATACGTGTCGCCCGTTCAATTATTACAACAGGAAAACTGAAAAGTGATATATGACATTGTACAGCACAGGAACAAGTTTCAAATGAAAGAACAAAAAAGAAAATCACTAATTTGTAAACTAAATCACCTGTGTGTCGCTCACCCAATTAGGAATACGGGAAAACTGAAAAGTGTTATCTCGCACTGTAGGGCACAGAAACAAATTTCCATTGAAATAACAGAAACTCAAAGCACAACTTTGTAAACTAATTAACATATGTGTCGCCTGTTCACTTATTATAACAGGAAAACTGAAAAGTGATATAACCCTCACCCTAACCCTAACCCTAACCCAAAGCCCCTAACCCTAACACTAACCCTAACCCCTAACCCTAACCCTAACCCTAACCCCTAACCCTAACCCTAACCCTAACCGTAACCCTAACCATATCTTTTACCCAGCCCTAACCTAACCCTAACCCTAACCCTAACCCTAACTTGTTCCTAAAAGGAACAAGTTTCCAAGGAAAGAACATAAAAGAAAAGCACTACTTTGTAAACTGAATCACATGTTTGTCACTCGCTCAATTAGGAATACAGGAAAACCGAAAAGTGTTATCTCGCACTGTACGGCACAGAAACAAGTTTCCATCGAAAGAACAGAAACGCAAAGCACAACTTTGTAAACTAAATCACGTACGTGTCGCCCGTTCAATTATTACAACAGGAAAACTGAAAAGTGATATATGACATTGTACAACACAGGAACAAGTTGCAAATGAAAAAACAAAAAAGAAAATCACTAATTTGTAAACGAAATCATCTGTGTGTCGCTCACTCAATTAGGAATACGGGAAATCTGAAATGTGTTATCTCGCACTGTACGGCACAGAAACAAGTTTCTATTGAAATAACAGAAACTCAAAGCACAACTTTGTAAACTAATTCACATATGTGTCGCCTGTTCAATTATTTTAAGAGGAAAACAGAAAACTGATATAACGCTCACCCTAACCCTAACCCTAACCCAAAGCCCCTAACCCTAACCCTAACCCTAACCCTAACCCCTAACCCTTACCCTAAACCTAACCCCTAACCCTAACCCTAACCGTAACCCTAACCATATCCCTTACCCAGCCCTAACCTAACCCTAACCCTAACCCTAACCCTAACCCTAACCCTAACTTGTTCCTAAAAAGTTTCCAAGGAAAGAACATAAATGAAAAGCACTACTTTGTAAACTGAATCACATGTTTGTCACTCGCTCAATTAGGAATACAGGAAAACCGAAAAGTGTTATCTTGCACTGTACGGCACAGAAACAATTTTCCATCGAAAGAACAGAAAAGCAAAGCACAACTTTTTAAACGAATTCACATACGTGTCGCCTGTTCAATTATTATAACAGGAAAACGGAAAAGTGATATAACGCACTGTACAGCACAGAATCATGTTTCCATCGAAAGAACAGAAACGCAAAGCACAACTTTTTAAACGAATTCACATACGTGTCGCCCGTTCAATTATTACAACAGGAAAACTGAAAAGTGATATATGACATTGTACAGCACAGGAACAAGTTTCAAATGAAAGAACAAAAAAGAAAATCACTAATTTGTAAACTAAATCACCTGTGTGTCGCTCACTCAATTAGGAATACGGGAAAACTGGAAAGTGTTATCTCGCACTGTAGGGCACAGAAACAAATTTCCATTGAAATAACAGAAACTCAAAGCACAACTTTGTAAACTAATTCACATATGTGTCGCCTGTTCAATTATTATAACAGGAAAACTGAAAAGTGATATAACCCTCACCCTAACCCTAACCCTAACACAAAGCCCCTAACACTAACCCTAACCCTAACCCTAACCCTAACCCCTAACCCTAACCATAACCCTAACCCTAACCTAACCGTAACCCTAACCATATCCCTTACCCAGCCCTAACCTAACCCTAACCCTAACCCTAACCCTAACCCTAACCCTAATCCTAACCCTAACCCTAACCCTAACCCTAACTTGTTCCTAACAGGTTAGGGAAAATGAAAAGTGTTATCTAACAGGAACAAGTTGCCAAGGAAAGAACGTAAATGAAAAGCACTACTTTGTAAACTGAATCACATGTTTGTATCTCGCTCAATTAGGAATACAGGAAAACCGAAAAGTGTTATCTCGCACTGTACGGCACAGAAACAAGTTTCCATCGAAAGAACAGAAACGCAAAGCACGACTTTGTAAACTAAATCACATACGTGTGGCCCGTTCAATTATTACAACAGGAAAACTGAAAAGTGATATAACCCTCACCCTAACCCTAACCCTAACCCAAAGCCCCTAACCCTAACCCTAACCCTAACCCTAACCCTAACCCCTAACCCTAACCCTAACCGTAACCCTAACCATATCCCTTACCCAGCCCAAACCCTAATCCTAACCCTAACCCTAACCCTAACCCTAACTTGTTCCTAAAAAGTTTCCAAGGAAAGAACATAAATGAAAAGCACTACTTTGTAAACTGAATCACATGTGTGTCACTCGCTCAATTAGGAATACAGGAAAACCGAAAAGTGTTATCTCGCACTGTACGGCACAGAAACAATTTTCCATCGAAAGAACAGAAAAGCAAAGCACAACTTTTTAAACGAATTCACATACGTGTCTCCTGTTCAATTATTATAACAGGAAAACTGAAAAGTGTTATCTCGCACTGTACTGCACAGAAACAAGTTTCCATCGAAAGAACAGAAACGCAAAGCACAACTTTGTAAACTAAATCACATACGTGTCGCCCGTTCAATTATTGCAACAGGAAAACTGAAAAGTGATATATGACATTGTACAACACAGGAACAAATTTCAAATGAAATAACAAAAAAGAAAATCACTAATTTGTAAACGAAATCACCTGTGTGTCGCTCACTCAATTAGGAATACGGGAAAACTGAAAAGTGTTATCTCGCACTGTGTGGCACAGAAACAAGTTTCCATCGAAAGAACAGAAACTCAAAGCACAACTTTGTAAACTAATTCACATATGTGTCGCCTGTTCAATTATTATAACAGGAAAACTGAAAAGTGATATAACCCTCACCCTAACCCTAACCCTAACCCAAAGCCCCTAACCCTAACCCTAACCCTAACCCCAACCCTCACCCTAACCCTAACCCCTAACCCTAACCCTAACCCTAACCGTAACCCTAACCATATCCCTTACCCAGCCCTATCCTAACCCTAACCCTAATCCTAACCCTAACCCTAACCCTAACCCTAATCCTAACCCTAACCCTAACCCTAACCCTAACTTGTTCCTAACAGGTTAGGGAAAACTGAAAAGTGTTATCTAACAGGAACAAGTTGCCAAGGATAGAACGTAAATGAAAAGCACTACTTTGTAAACTGAATCACATGTTTGTCACTCGCTCAATTAGGAATACAGGAAAACCGAAAAGTGTTATCTCGCACTGTACGGCACAGAAACAATTTTCCATCGAAAGAACAGAAACGAAAAGCACAACTTTGTAAACTAAATCACATACGTGTCGCCCGTTCAATTATTACAACAGGAAAACTGAAAAGTGATATAACCCTCACCCTAACCCTAACCCTAACCCAAAGCCCGTAACCCTAACCCTAACCCTAACCCCTAACCCTAACCCTAAGCCTAACTGTAACCCTAACCATATCCCTTACGCAGCCCTAACCTAACCCTAACACTAACCCTAACCCTAACCCTAATCCTAACCCCAACCCTAACCCTAACCCTAACTTGTTCCTAACAGGAACAATTTTCCAAGGAAAGAACGTAAATGAAAAGCACTACTTTGAAAACTGAATCACATGTTTGTCACTCGCTCAATTAGGAATACAGGAAAACCGAAAAGTGTTATCTCGCACTGTACTGCACAGAAACAAGTTTCCATCGAAAGAACAGAAACGCAAAGCACAACTTTGTAAACTAAATCACATACGTGTCGCCCGTTCAATTATTACAACAGGAAAACTGAAAAGTGATATAACCCTCACCCTAACCCTAACCCTAACCCAAAGCCCCTAATCCTAACCCTAACCCTAACCCCTAACCCTAACCCTAACACTAACCCTAACCCCTAACCCTAACCCTAACCCTAACCGTAACCCTAACCATATCTTTTACCCAGCCCTAACCTAACCCTAATCCTAACCCTAACCCTAACCCTAACCCTAACTTTTTCCTAACAGGAACAAGTTTCCAAGGAAAGAACGTAAATGAAAAGCACTACTTTGTAAACTGAATCACATGTTTGTCACTCGCTCAATAAGGAATACAGGAAAACCGAAAAGTGTTATCTCGCACTGTACGGCACAGAAACAAGTTTCCATCGAAAGAACAGAAACGCAAAGCACAACTTTGTAAACTAAATCACATACGTGTCGCCCGTTCAATTATTACAACAGGAAAACTGAAAAGTGATATATGACATTGTACAAACAGGAAAAAGTTTCAAATGAAAGAACAAAAAAGAAAATCACTAATTTATAAACGAAATCACCTGTGTGTCGCTCACTCATTTAGGAATACGGGAAAACTGAAAAGTGTTATCTCGCACTGTACGGCACAGAAACAAGTTTCCAATGAAATACCAGAAACTCAAAGCACAACTTTGTAAACTAATTCACATATGTGTCGCCTGTTCAATTATTATAACAGGAAAACTGAAAAGTGATATAACCCTCACCCTAACCCTAACCCTAACCCAAAGCCCCTAACCCTAACCCTAACCCTAACCCTAACCCCTAACCCTAACCCTAACCCTAACCCTAACCCCTAACCCTAACCCTAACCCTAACCGTAACCCTAACCATATCCCTCACCGAGCCCTAACCTAACCGTAACCCTAACCCTAACCCTAACCCTAACTTGTTCCTAAAAAGTTTCCAAGGAAAGAACATAAATGAAAAGCACCACTTTGTAAAGTGAATCACATGTGTGTCACTCGCTCAATTAGGAATACAGAAAACCGAAAAGTGTTATCTCGCACTGTACGGCACAGAAACAATTTTCCATCGAAAGAACAGAAAAGCAAAGCACAACTTTTTAAACGAATTCACATACGTGTCACCTGTTCAATTATTATAACAGGAAAACTGAAAAGTGATATAACGCACTGTACAGCACAGAAACATGTTTGCATCGAAAGAACAGAAACGCAAAGCACAACTTTGTAAACTAATTCACATACGTGTCGCCTGTTCAATTATTATAACAGGAAAACTGAAAAGTGATATAACGCACGGTACAGCACAGGAACAAGTTTCCATCGAAAGAACGGAAAAGCAAAGCACAACTTTTTAAACGAATTCACATACGTGTCGCCTGTTCAATTATTATAACAGGAAAACTGAAAAGTGTTATCTCGCACTGTACTGCACAGAAACAAGTTTCCATCGAAAGAACAGAAACGCAAAGCACAACTTTGTAAACTAAATCACATACGTGTCGCCTGTTCAATTATTACAACAGGAAATCTGAAAAGTGATATATGACATTGTACAGCACAGGAACAAGTTTCAAATGAAAGAACAAAAAAGAAAATCACTAATTTGTAAACGAAATCACCTGTGTGTCGCTCACTCAATTAGGAATACGGGAAATCTGAAATGTGTTATCTCGCACTGTACGGCACAGAAACAAGTTTCTATTGAAATAACAGAAACTCAAAGCACAACTTTGTAAACTAATTCACATATGTGTCGCCTGTTCAATTATTTTAAGAGGAAAACAGAAAACTGATATAACGCTCACCCTAACCCTAACCCTAACCCAAAGCCCCTAACCCTAACCCTAACCCTAACCCTAACCCCTAACCCTAACCCTAAACCTAACCCCTAACCCTAACCCTAACCGTAACCCTAACCATATCCCTTACCCAGCCCTAACCTAACCCTAACCCTAACCCTAACCCTAACCCTAACCCTAACTTGTTCCTAAAAAGTTTCCAAGGAAAGAACATAAATGAAAAGCACTACTTTGTAAACTGAATCACATGTTTGTCACTCGCTCAATTAGGAATACAGGAAAACCGAAAAGTGTTATCTTGCACTGTACGGCACAGAAACAATTTTCCATCGAAAGAACAGAAAAGCAAAGCACAACTTTTTAAACGAATTCACATACGTGTCGCCTGTTCAATTATTATAACAGGAAAACGGAAAAGTGATATAACGCACTGTACAGCACAGAATCATGTTTCCATCGAAAGAACAGAAACGCAAAGCACAACTTTTTAAACGAATTCACATACGTGTCGCCCGTTCAATTATTACAACAGGAAAACTGAAAAGTGATATATGACATTGTACAGCACAGGAACAAGTTTCAAATGAAAGAACAAAAAAGAAAATCACTAATTTGTAAACTAAATCACCTGTGTGTCGCTCACTCAATTAGGAATACGGGAAAACTGGAAAGTGTTATCTCGCACTGTAGGGCACAGAAACAAATTTCCATTGAAATAACAGAAACTCAAAGCACAACTTTGTAAACTAATTCACATATGTGTCGCCTGTTCAATTATTATAACAGGAAAACTGAAAAGTGATATAACCCTCACCCTAACCCTAACCCTAACACAAAGCCCCTAACACTAACCCTAACCCTAACCCTAACCCTAACCCTAACCCCTAACCCTAACCATAACCCTAACCCTAACCTAACCGTAACCCTAACCATATCCCTTACCCAGCCCTAACCTAACCCTAACCCTAACCCTAACCCTAACCCTAACCCTAATCCTAACCCTAACCCTAACCCTAACCCTAACTTGTTCCTAACAGGTTAGGGAAAATGAAAAGTGTTATCTAACATGAACAAGTTGCCAAGGAAAGAACGTAAATGAAAAGCACTACTTTGTAAACTGAATCACATGTTTGTATCTCGCTCAATTAGGAATACAGGAAAACCGAAAAGTGTTATCTCGCACTGTACGGCACAGAAACAAGTTTCCATCGAAAGAACAGAAACGCAAAGCACGACTTTGTAAACTAAATCACATACGTGTGGCCCGTTCAATTATTACAACAGGAAAACTGAAAAGTGATATAACCCTCACCCTAACCCTAACCCTAACCCAAAGCCCCTAACCCTAACCCTAACCCTAACCCTAACCCTAACCCTAACCCCTAACCCTAACCCTAACCGTAACCCTAACCATATCCCTTACCCAGCCCAAACCCTAATCCTAACCCTAACCCTAACCCTAACCCTAACTTGTTCCTAAAAAGTTTCCAAGGAAAGAACATAAATGAAAAGCACTACTTTGTAAACTGAATCACATGTGTGTCACTCGCTCAATTAGGAATACAGGAAAACCGAAAAGTGTTATCTCGCACTGTACGGCACAGAAACAATTTTCCATCGAAAGAACAGAAAAGCAAAGCACAACTTTTTAAACGAATTCACATACGTGTCTCCTGTTCAATTATTATAACAGGAAAACTGAAAAGTGTTATCTCGCACTGTACTGCACAGAAACAAGTTTCCATCGAAAGAACAGAAACGCAAAGCACAACTTTGTAAACTAAATCACATACGTGTCGCCCGTTCAATTATTGCAACAGGAAAACTGAAAAGTGATATATGACATTGTACAACACAGGAACAAATTTCAAATGAAATAACAAAAAAGAAAATCACTAATTTGTAAACGAAATCACCTGTGTGTCGCTCACTCAATTAGGAATACGGGAAAACTGAAAAGTGTTATCTCGCACTGTGTGGCACAGAAACAAGTTTCCATCGAAAGAACAGAAACTCAAAGCACAACTTTGTAAACTAATTCACATATGTGTCGCCTGTTCAATTATTATAACAGGAAAACTGAAAAGTGATATAACCCTCACCCTAACCCTAACCCTAACCCAAAGCCCCTAACCCTAACCCTAACCCTAACCCCAACCCTCACCCTAACCCTAACCCCTAACCCTAACCCTAACCCTAACCGTAACCCTAACCATATCCCTTACCCAGCCCTATCCTAACCCTAACCCTAATCCTAACCCTAACCCTAACCCTAACCCTAATCCTAACCCTAACCCTAACCCTAACCCTAACTTGTTCCTAACAGGTTAGGGAAAACTGAAAAGTGTTATCTAACAGGAACAAGTTGCCAAGGATAGAACGTAAATGAAAAGCACTACTTTGTAAACTGAATCACATGTTTGTCACTCGCTCAATTAGGAATACAGGAAAACCGAAAAGTGTTATCTCGCACTGTACGGCACAGAAACAATTTTCCATCGAAAGAACAGAAACGAAAAGCACAACTTTGTAAACTAAATCACATACGTGTCGCCCGTTCAATTATTACAACAGGAAAACTGAAAAGTGATATAACCCTCACCCTAACCCTAACCCTAACCCAAAGCCCGTAACCCTAACCCTAACCCTAACCCCTAACCCTAACCCTAAGCCTAACTGTAACCCTAACCATATCCCTTACGCAGCCCTAACCTAACCCTAACACTAACCCTAACCCTAACCCTAATCCTAACCCCAACCCTAACCCTAACCCTAACTTGTTCCTAACAGGAACAATTTTCCAAGGAAAGAACGTAAATGAAAAGCACTACTTTGAAAACTGAATCACATGTTTGTCACTCGCTCAATTAGGAATACAGGAAAACCGAAAAGTGTTATCTCGCACTGTACTGCACAGAAACAAGTTTCCATCGAAAGAACAGAAACGCAAAGCACAACTTTGTAAACTAAATCACATACGTGTCGCCCGTTCAATTATTACAACAGGAAAACTGAAAAGTGATATAACCCTCACCCTAACCCTAACCCTAACCCAAAGCCCCTAACCCTAACCCTAACCCTAACCCCTAACCCTAACCCTAACACTAACCCTAACCCCTAACCCTAACCCTAACCCTAACCGTAACCCTAACCATATCTTTTACCCAGCCCTAACCTAACCCTAATCCTAACCCTAACCCTAACCCTAACCCTAACTTTTTCCTAACAGGAACAAGTTTCCAAGGAAAGAACGTAAATGAAAAGCACTACTTTGTAAACTGAATCACATGTTTGTCACTCGCTCAATAAGGAATACAGGAAAACCGAAAAGTGTTATCTCGCACTGTACGGCACAGAAACAAGTTTCCATCGAAAGAACAGAAACGCAAAGCACAACTTTGTAAACTAAATCACATACGTGTCGCCCGTTCAATTATTACAACAGGAAAACTGAAAAGTGATATATGACATTGTACAAACAGGAAAAAGTTTCAAATGAAAGAACAAAAAAGAAAATCACTAATTTATAAACGAAATCACCTGTGTGTCGCTCACTCATTTAGGAATACGGGAAAACTGAAAAGTGTTATCTCGCACTGTACGGCACAGAAACAAGTTTCCAATGAAATACCAGAAACTCAAAGCACAACTTTGTAAACTAATTCACATATGTGTCACCTGTTCAATTATTATAACAGGAAAACTGAAAAGTGATATAACCCTCACCCTAACCCTAACCCTAACCCAAAGCCCCTAACCCTAACCCTAACCCTAACCCTAACCCCTAACCCTAACCCTAACCCTAACCCTAACCCCTAACCCTAACCCTAACCCTAACCGTAACCCTAACCATATCCCTCACCGAGCCCTAACCTAACCGTAACCCTAACCCTAACCCTAACCCTAACTTGTTCCTAAAAAGTTTCCAAGGAAAGAACATAAATGAAAAGCACCACTTTGTAAACTGAATCACATGTGTGTCACTCGCTCAATTAGGAATACAGAAAACCGAAAAGTGTTATCTCGCACTGTACGGCACAGAAACAATTTTCCATCGAAAGAACAGAAAAGCAAAGCACAACTTTTTAAACGAATTCACATACGTGTCACCTGTTCAATTATTATAACAGGAAAACTGAAAAGTGATATAACGCACTGTACAGCACAGAAACATGTTTCCATCGAAAGAACAGAAACGCAAAGCACAACTTTGTAAACTAATTCACATACGTGTCGCCTGTTCAATTATTATAACAGGAAAACTGAAAAGTGATATAACGCACGGTACAGCACAGGAACAAGTTTCCATCGAAAGAACGGAAAAGCAAAGCACAACTTTTTAAACGAATTCACATACGTGTCGCCTGTTCAATTATTATAACAGGAAAACTGAAAAGTGTTATCTCGCACTGTACTGCACAGAAACAAGTTTCCATCGAAAGAACAGAAACGCAAAGCACAACTTTGTAAACTAAATCACATACGTGTCGCCTGTTCAATTATTACAACAGGAAATCTGAAAAGTGATATATGACATTGTACAGCACAGGAACAAGTTTCAAATGAAAGAACAAAAAAGAAAATCACTAATTTGTAAACGAAATCACCTGTGTGTAGCTCACTCAATTAGGAATACGGGAAAACTGAAAAGTGTTATCTCGCACTGTACGGCACAGAAACAAGTTTCCATTGAAATAACAGAAACTCAAAGCACAACTTTGTAAACTAATTCACATATGTGTCGCCTGTTCAATTATTATAAGAGGAAAACAGAAAAGTGATATAATGCTCACCCTAACCCTAACCCTAACCCTAACCCTAACCCCTAACCCTAACCCTAACCCTAACCGTAACCCTAACCATACCCCTTACCCAGCCCTTACCTAACACTAACCCTAACCCTAACCCTAACCCTAACTTGTTCCTAAAAAGTTTCCAAGGAAAGAACATAAATGAAAAGCACCACTTTGTAAACTGAATCACATGTGTGTCACTCGCTCAATTAGGAATACAGGAAAACCGAAAAGTGTTATCTCGCACTGTACGGCACAGAAACAATTTTCCATCGAAAGAACAGAAAAGCAAAGCACAACGTTTTAAACGAATTCACATACGTGTCGCCTGTTCAATTGTTATAACAGGAAAACTAAAAAGTGATATAACGCACTGTACAGCACAGAAACATGTTTCCATCGAAAGAACAGAAACGCAAAGCACAACTTTGTAAACTAATTCACATACGTCTCGCCTGTTCAATTATTATAACAGGAAAACTGAAAAGTGATATAACGCACGGTACAGCACAGGAACAAGTTTCCATCGAAAGAACAGAAAAGCAAAGCACAACTTTTTAAACGAATTCACATACGTGTCGCCTGTTCAATTATTATAACAGGAAAACTGAAAAGTGTTATCTCGCACTGTACTGCACAGAAACAAGTTTCCATCGAAAGAACAGAAACGCAAAGCACAACTTTGTAAACCAAATCACATACGTGTCGCCCGTTCAATTATTACAACAGGAAAACTGAAAAGTGATATAACCCTCATCCTAACCCTAACCCTAACCCAAAGCCCCTAACCCTAACCCTAACCCTAACCCTAAACCTAACCCCTAACCCTAAACCTAACCCTAACCCTAACCCTAACCCCTAACCCTAACCCTAACCGTAACAATAACCATATCCCTTACCCAGCCCTAACCCTAACCCTAACCCTAACCCTAACCCTAACCCTAACTTGTTCCTAAAAAGTTTCCAAGGAAATAACATAAATGAAAAGCACTACTTTGTAAACTGAATCACATGTGTGTCACTCGCTCAATTAGGAATACAGGAAAACCAAAAAGTGTTATCTCGCACTGTACGGCACAGAAACAATTTTCCATCGAAAGAACAGAAAAGCAAAGCACAACTTTGTAAACTAAATCACATATGTGTCGCCTGTTCAATTATTACAACAGAAAAACTGAAAAGTGATATATGACATTGTACAACACAGGAACAAGTTTCAAATGAAAGAACAAAAGAGAAAATCACTAATTTGTTACTAAATCACCTCTGTGTCGCTCACTCAATTAGGAATACGGGAAAACTGAAAAGTGTTATCTCGCACTGTGTGGCACAGAAACAAGTTTCCAAACGAAGAATATAAATCCAAAGCACTACTTTGTAAACTAAATCACATGTGTGTCGCTCGCTCAATTAGGAATACAGGGAAACCGAAAAGTGTTATCTAGCACTGTATGGCACAGAAACAAATTTCCAAAGAAAGAACAGAAACGCAAAGCACAACTTTGTAAATTAAATGACATACGTGTCGCCTGTTCAATTATTATAACAGGAAAACTGAAAAGTGATATAACCCTAACCCTAACCCTAACCCTAAGCCCCTAACCCTAACCCTAACCCTAACCCTAAACCATAACCCTAACCCTAACCCCTAACCCTAACCCAAACCCTAACCCTAACTGTAACCCTAACCATATCCCTTACCCAGCCCTAACCTAACCCTAACCCTAACCCTAACCCTAACTTGTTCCTAACAAGAAAAAGTTTCGAAGGAAAGAACGTAAATGAAAAGCACATATTTGTAAACTGAATCACATGTTTGTCACTCGCTCAATTAGGAATACAGGAAAACCGATGAGTGTTATCTCGCACTGTACGGCACAGAAACAAGTTTCCATCGAAAGAACAGAAACTCAAAGCACAACTTTGTAAACGAAATCACATATGTGTCGCCTGTTCAATTATTACAACAGAAAAACTGAAAAGTGATATATGACATTGTACAGCACAGGAACAAGTTTCAAATGAAAGAACAAAAGAGAAAATCACTAATTTGTAAACTAAATCACCTCTGTGTCGCTCACTCAATTAGGAATACGGGAAAACTGAAAAGTCTTATCTTGCACTGTGCGGCACAGAAACAAGTTTCCATTGAAGTAACAGAAACTCAAAGCACAACTTTGTAAACTAATTCACATACGTGTCGCACGTTCAATTATTAAAACAGGAAAACTGAAAAGTGATATATCACACTGTACAGCACAGAAACAAGTTTCCAACCGAAGAACAGAAATCCAAAGCACTACTTTGTAAACTAAATCACATGTGTGTCGCTCGCTCAATTAGGAATATAGGGAAACCGAAAAGTGTTATATCGCACTGTATGGCACAGAAACAAATTTCCAAAGAAAGAACAGAAACGCAAAGCACAACTTTGTAAATTAAATGACATACGTGTCGCCTGTTCAATTATTATAACAGGAAAACTGAAAAGTGATATAACGCACTGTACAGCACAGAAACATGCTTCCATCGAAAGAACAGAAACGCAAAGCACAACTTTTTAAACGAATTCACATACGTGTCGCCTGTTCAATTATTATAACAGGAAAACTGAAAAGTGATATAACGCACGGTACAGCACAGGAACAAGTTTCCATCGAAAGAAAAGAAAAGCAAAGTACAACTTTTTAAACGAATTCACATACGTGTCGCCTGTTCAATTATTATAACAGGAAAACTGAAAAGTGTTATCTCGCACTGTACAGCACAGAAACAAGTTTCCATCGAAAGAACAGAAACGCAAAGAACAACTTTGTAAACTAAATCACATACGTGTCGCCCGTTCAATTATTACAACAGGAAAACTGAAAAGAGATATATGACATTGTACAGCACAGGAACAAGTTTCAAATGAAAGGACAAAAAAGAAAATCACTAATTTGTAAACTAAATCACCTGTGTGTCACTCGCTCAATTAGGAATACAGGAAAACCGAAAAGTGTTATCTCGCACTGTACGGCACAGAAACAAGTTTCCATCGAAAAAACAGAAACGCAAAGCACAACTTTGTAAACTATATCACATACGTGTCGCCCGCTCAATTATTATAACAGAAAAACTGAAAAGTGATATAACGCACTGTACAGCACAGAAACATGTTTCCGTCGAAACAACAGAAACGCAAAGCACAACTTTTTAAACGAATTCACATACGTGTCGCCTGTTCAATTATTATAACAGGAAAACTGAAAAGTGATATAACGCACTGTACAGCACAGGAACAAGTTTCCATTTAAAGAACAGAAAAGCAAAGAACAACTTTTTAAACGAATTCACATACGTGTCGCCTGTTCAATTATTATAACAGGAAAACTGAAAAGTCTTATCTCGCACTGTACTGCACAGAAACAAGTTTCCATTTAAAGAACAGAAACCCAAAGCACAACTTTGTAAACTAAATCACATACGTGTCGCCCGTTCAATTATTACAACAGAAAAACTGAAAAGTGATATATGACATTGTACAGCACAGGAACAAGTTTCAAATGAATGGACGAAAAAGAAAATCACTAATTTGTAAACTAAATCACATGTGTGTCGCTCGCTCCATTAGGAATACAGGAAAACTGAAAAGTGATATATCTCACTGTACAGCACAAGAACAAGTTTCCAACGAAAGAACAGAAAAGCAAAGCACTACTTTTAAACGGAATCACCTGTGTATCGCTCGCTCAATTAGAAATACGGGAAAACTGAAAAGTGTTATCTCGCACTGCGTGTCGCTTGTTCAATTATTATAACAGGAAAACTGAAAAGTGTTATCTCGCACTGTACGGCACAGAAACAAGTTTCCATCGAAAGAACAGAAACGCAAAGCACAACTTTGTAAACTAAATCACATATGTGTCGCCTGTTCAATTATTAAAACAGAAAAACTGAAAAGTGATATATGACATTGTACAGCACAGGAACAAGTTTCAAATGAAAGAACAAAAAAGAAAATCACTAATTTGTAAACTAAATCACCTCTGTGTCGCTCACTCAATTAGGAATACGGGAAAACTGAAAAGTGTTATCTCGCAATGTGCGGCACAGAAACAAGTTTCCATTGAAATAACAGAAACTCAAAGCACAACTTTGTAAACTAAATCACATACTGAAACTGAAAAGTGTTATCTCGCACTGTACTGCACAGAAACAAGTTTCCATCGAAAGAACAGAAACGCAAAGCACAACTTTGTAAACTAAATCACATACGTGTCGCCCGTTCAATTATTACAACAGGAAAACTGAAAAGTGATATATGACATTGTACAGCACAGGAACAAGTTTCAAATGAAAGAACAAAAAAGAAAATCACTAATTTGTAAACTAAATCACCTGTGTGTCGCTCACTCAATTAGGAATACGGAAAAACTGAAAAGTGTTATCTCACTCTGTACGGCACAGAAACAAGTTTCCATTGAAATAACAGAATCTCAAAGCACAACTTTGTAAACTAATTCACATATGTGTTGCCTGTTCAATCATTATAACAGGAAAACTGAAAAGTGATATAACCCTCACCCTAACCCTAACGCTAACCCAAAGCCCCTAACCCTAACCCTATCCCTAACCCCTAACCCTAACCCTAACCCTAACCCCAACCCTAACCGTAACCCTAACCATATCCCTTTCCCAGTCCTAACCTAACCCTAACCCTAACCCTAACCCTAACCCTAACCCTAACTTGTTCCTAACAAGAACAAGTTTCGAAGGAAAGAATGTAAATGAAAAGCACTACTTTGTAAACTGAATCACATGTTTGTCACTCGCTCAATTAGGAATACAGGAAAACCGAAAAGTGTTATCGCGCACTGTACGGCACAGAAACAAGTTTCCATCGAAAGAACAGAAACGCAAAGCACAACTTTGTAAACTAAATCACATATGTGTCGCCTGTTCAATTATTACAACAGGAAAACTGAAAAGTGATATATGACATTGTACAGCACAGGAACAAGTTTCAAATGAAAGAACAAAAAAGAAAATCACTAATTTGTAAAGTAAATCACCTGTGTGTCGCTCACTCAATTAGGAATACGGGAAAACTGAAAAGTGTTATCTCGCAATGTGCGGCACAGAAACAAGTTTCCATTAAAATAACAGAAACTCAAAGCACAACTTTGTAAACTAATTCACATACGTGTCGCACGTTCAATTATTACAAGAGGAAAACTGAAAAGTGATATATCACACTGTACAGCACAGAAACAAGTTTCCAACCGAAGAACAGAAATGCAAAGCACTACTTTGTAAACTAAATCACCTCTGTGTCGCTCATTCAATTAGGAATACGGGAAAACTGAAAAGTGTTATCTCGCACTGTACGGCACAGAAACAAGTTTCCATTGAAATAACAGAAACTCAAAGCACAACTTTGTAAACTAATTCACATACGTGTCGCACGTTCAATTATTACAACAGGAAAACTGAAAAGTGATATATCACACTGTACAGCACAGAAACAAGTTTCCAACCGAAGAACAGAAATCCAAAGCACTACTTTGTAAACTAAATCACATGTGTGTCGCTCGCTCAATAAGGAATACAGGGAAACCGAAAAGTGTTATCTCCCACTGTATGGCACAGAAACAAATTTCCAAAGAAAGAACAGAAACGCAAAGCACAACTTTGTAAATTAAACGACATACGTGTCGCCTGTTCAATTATTATAACAGGAAAACTGAAAAGTGATATAACGCACTGTACAGCACAGGAACAAGTTTCCATTGAAAGAACAGAAAAGCAAAGCACAACTTTTTAAACGAATTCACATACGTGTCGCCTGTTCAATTATTATAACAGGAAAACTGAAAAGTGATATAACGCACTGTACAGCACAGAAACATGTTTCCATCGAAAGAACAGAAACGCAAAGCACAACTTTGTAAACTAATTCACATACGTGTCGCCTGTTCAATTATTATAACAGGAAAACTGAAAAGTGATATAACGCACGGTACAGCACAGGAACAAGTTTCCATCGAAAGAACAGAAAAGCAAAGAACAACTTTTTAAACGAATTCACATACGTGTCGCCTGTTCAATTATTATAACAGGAAAACTGAAAAGTGTTATCTCGCACTGTACGGCACAGAAACAAGTTTCCATCGAAAGAACAGAAACGCAAAGCACAACTTTGTAAACTAAATCACATACGTGTCGCCCGTTCAATTATTATAACAGGAAAACTGAAAAGTGATATAACGCACTGTACAGCACAGAAACATGTTTCCATCGAAAGAACAGAAACGCAAAGCACAACTTTGTAAACTAATTCACATACGTGTCGCCTGTTCAATTATTATAACAGGAAAACTGAAAAGTGATATAACGCACGGTACAGCACAGAAAAAAGTTTCCATCGAAAGAACAGAAAAGCAAAGCACAACTTTTTAAACGAATTCACATACATGTCGCCTGATCAATTATTATAACAGGAAAACTGAAAAGTGTTATCTCGCACTGTACGGCACAGAAACAAGTTTCCATCGAAAGAACAGAAAAGCAAAGCACAACTTTGTAAACTAATTCACATACGTGTCGCCTATTCAATTATTATAACAGGAAAACTGAAAAGTGATATAACGCACGGTACAGCACAGAAAAAAGTTTCCATCGAAAGAACAGAAAAGCAAAGCACAACTTTTTAAACGAATTCACATACGTGTCGCCTGTTCAATTATTATAACAGGAAAACTGAAAAGTGATATAACCCTAACCCTAACCCTAACCCTAACCCCTAACCCTAACCCTAACCCTAACCCTAATCCCTAACCCTAACCCTAACTTGTTCCTAAAAAGTTTCCAAGGAAAGAACGTAAATGAAAAGCATTACTATGTAAACTGAATCACATGTGTGTCACTCGCTCAATTAGGAATACAGGAAAACCGAAAAGTGTTATCTCGCACTGTACAGCACAGAAACAAGTTTCCATCGAAAGAACAGAAACGCAAAGCACAACTTTGTAAACTAAATCACATACGTGTCGCCCGTTCAATTATTACAACAGGAAAACTGAAAAGTGATATATGACATTGTACAGCACAGGAACAAGTTTCAAATGAAAGAACAAAAAAGAAAATCACTAATTTGTAAACTAAATCACATGTGTGTCGCTCGCTCCATTAGGAATACAGGAAAACTGAAAAGTGATATATCTCACTGTACGGCACAAGAACAAGTTTCCAACGAAAGAACAGAAAAGCAAAGCACTACTTTTAAACGGAATCACCTGTGTATCGCTCGCTCAATTAGAAATACGGGAAAACTGAAAAGTGTTATCTCGCACTGTACGGCACAGAAACAAGTTTCCATTGAAAGAACAGAAACTCAAAGCACAACTTTGTAAACTAATTCACATATGTGTCGCCTGTTCAATTATTACAACAAGAAAACTGAAAAGTGATATAACCCTAACCCTAACCCTAACCCAAAGACCCTAACCCTAACCCTAACATTAACCGTAACCCTAACCCCTAACCCTAACCGTAACCGTAACCCTAACCCTAACCCTAACCCCTAACCCTAACCCTAACCCTAACTTGTTCCTAAAAAGTTTCCAAGGAAAGAACATAAATGAAAAGCACTACTTTGTAAACTGAATCACATGTATGTCACTCGCTCAATTAGGAATACAGGAAAACCGAAAAGTGTTATCGCGCACTGTACGGCACAGAAACAAGTTTCCATCGAAAGAACAGAAACGCAAAGCACAACTTTGTAAACTAAATCACAAACGTGTCGACCGTTCAATTATTACAACAGGAAAACTGAAAAGTGATATATGACATTGTACAGCACAGGAACAAGTTTCAAATGAAAGAACAAAAAAGAAAATCACTAATTTGTAAACTAAATCACCTGTGTGTCGCTCGCTCAATTAGGAATACAGGAAAACTGAAACGTGTTATCTCACTCTGTACGGCACAGAAACAAGTTTCCATTGAAATAACAGAAACTCAAAGCACAACTTTGTAAACTAATTCACATATGTGTTGCCTGTTCAATCATTATAACAGGAAAACTGAAAAGTGATATAACCCTCACCCTAACCCTAACGCTAACCCAAAGCCCCTAACCCTAACCCTATCCCTAACTCCTAACCCTAACCCTAACCCTAACCCTAACCCCAACCCTAACCGTAACCCTAACCATATCCCTTTCCCAGCCCTAACCTAACCCTAACCCTAACCCTAACCCTAACCCTAACTTGTTCCTAACAAGAACAAGTTTCGAAGGAAAGAATGTAAATGAAAAGCACTACTTTGTAAACTGAATCACATGTTTGTCACTCGCTCAATTAGGAATACAGGAAAACCGAAAAGTGTTATCGCGCACTGTACGGCACAGAAACAAGTTTCCATCGAAAGAACAGAAACGCAAAGCACAACTTTGTAAACTAAATCACATATGTGTCGCCTGTTCAATTATTACAACAGGAAAACTGAAAAGTGATATATGACATTGTACAGCACAGGAACAAGTTTCAAATGAAAGAACAAAAAAGAAAATCACTAATTTGTAAACTAAATCACCTGTGTGTCGCTCACTCAATTAGGAATACGGGAAAACTGAAAAGTGTTATCTCGCAATGTGCGGCACAGAAACAAGTTTCCATTAAAATAACAGAAACTCAAAGCACAACTTTGTAAACTAATTCACATACGTGTCGCACGTTCAATTATTACAAGAGGAAAACTGAAAAGTGATATATCACACTGTACAGCACAGAAACAAGTTTCCAACCGAAGAACAGAAATTTAAAGCACTACTTTGTAAACTAAATCACATGTGTGTCGCTCGCTCAATTAGGAATACAGGGAAACCGAAAAGTGTTATCTCCCACTGTATGGCACAGAAACAAATTTCCAAAGAAAGAACAGAAACGCAAAGCACAACTTTGTAAATTAAACGACATACGTGTCGCCTGTTCAATTATTATAACAGGAAAACTGAAAAGTGATATAACGCACTGTACAGCACAGGAACAAGTTTCCATTGAAAGAACAGAAAAGCAAAGCACAACTTTTTAAACGAATTCACATACGTGTCGCCTGTTCAATTATTATAACAGGAAAACTGAAAAGTGATATAACGCACTGTACAGCACAGAAACATGTTTCCATCGAAAGAACAGAAACGCAAAGCACAACTTTGTAAACTAATTCACATACGTGTCGCCTGTTCAATTATTACAACAGGAAAACTGAAAAGTGTTATCTCGCACTGTACGGCACAGAAACAAGTTTCCATCGAAAGAACAGAAACGCAAAGCACAACTTTGTAAACTAAATCACATACGTGTCGCCCGTTCAATTATTACAACAGGAAAACTGAAAAGTGATATATGACATTGTACAGCACAGGAACAAGTTTCAAATGAAAGAACAAAAAAGAAAATCACTAATTTGTAAACTAAATCACATGTGTGTCGCTCGCTCCATTAGGAATACAGGAAAACTGAAAAGTGATATATCTCACTGTACAGCACAAGAACAAGTTTCCAACGAAAGAACAGAAAAGCAAAGCACTACTTTTAAACGGAATCACCTGTGTATCGCTCGCTCAATTAGAAATACGGGAAAACTGAAAAGTGTTATCTCGCACTGTACGGCACAGAAACAAGTTTCCATTGAAAGAACAGAAACTCAAAGCACAACTTTGTAAACTAATTCACATATGTGTCGCCTGTTCAATTATTACAACAAGAAAACTGAAAAGTGATATAACCCTAACCCTAACCCTAACCCAAAGACCCTAACCCTAACCCTAACATTAACCGTAACCCTAACCCCTAACCCTAACCGTAACCGTAACCCTAACCCTAACCCTAACCCCTAACCCTAACCCTAACCCTAACTTGTTCCTAAAAAGTTTCCAAGGAAAGAACGTAAATGAAAAGCACTACTTTGTAAACTGAATCACATGTATGTCACTCGCTCAATTAGGAATACAGGAAAACCGAAAAGTGTTATCTCGCACTGTACGGCCCAGAAACAATTTTCCATCGGAAGAACAGAAACGCAAAGCACAACTTTGTAAACTAATTCACATATGTGTTGCCTGTTCAATCATTATAACAGGAAAACTGAAAAGTGATATATGACATTGTACAGCACAGGAACAAGTTTCAAATGAAAGAACAAAAAAGAAAATCACTAATTTGTAAACTAAATCACATGTGTGTCGCTCGCTCCATTAGGAATACAGGAAAACTGAAAAGTGATATATCTCACTGTACGGCACAAGAACAAGTTTCCAACGAAAGAACAGAAAAGCAAAGCACTACTTTTAAACGGAATCACCTGTGTATCGCTCGCTCAATTAGAAATACGGGAAAACTGAAAAGTGTTATCTCGCACTTTACGGCACAGAAACAAGTTTCCATTGAAAGAACAGAAACTCAAAGCACAACTTTGTAAACTAATTCACATATGTGTCGCCTGTTCAATTATTACAACAGGAAAACTGAAAAGTGATATAACCCTCACCCTAACCCTAACGCTAACCCAAAGCCCCTAACCCTAACCCTATCCCTAACCCCTAACCCTAACCCTAACCCTAACCCTAACCCCAACCCTAACCGTAACCCTAACCATATCCCTTTCCCAGCCCTAACCTAACCCTAACCCTAACCCTAACCCTAACTTGTTCCTAACAAGAACAAGTTTCGAAGGAAAGAATGTAAATGAAAAGCACTACTTTGTAAACTGAATCACATGTTTGTCACTCGCTCAATTAGGAATACAGGAAAACCGAAAAGTGTTATCGCGCACTGTACGGCACAGAAACAAGTTTCCATCGAAAGAACAGAAACGCAAAGCACAACTTTGTAAACTAAATCACATATGTGTCGCCTGTTCAATTATTACAACAGGAAAACTGAAAAGTGATATATGACATTGTACAGCACAGGAACAAGTTTCAAATGAAAGAACAAAAAAGAAAATCACTAATTTGTAAAGTAAATCACCTGTGTGTCGCTCACTCAATTAGGAATACGGGAAAACTGAAAAGTGTTATCTCGCAAAGTGCGGCACAGAAACAAGTTTCCATTGAAATAACAGAAACTCAAAGCACAACTTTGTAAACTAATTCACATACGTGTCGCACGTTCAATTATTACAAGAGGAAAACTGAAAAGTGATATATCACACTGTATAGCACAGAAACAAGTTTCCAACCGAAGAAGAGAAATCCAAAGCACTGCTTTGTAAACTAAATCACATGTGTGTCGCTCGCTCAATTAGGAATACAGGGAAACCGAAAAGTGTTATTTCGCACTGTATGGCCCAGACACAAATTTCCAAAGAAAGAACAGAAACGCAAAGCACAACTTTGTAAATTAAATGACATACGTGTCGCCTGTTCAATTATTATAACAGGAAAACTGAAAAGTGATATAACGCACGTTACAGCACAGGAACAAGTTTCCATCGAAAGAACAGAAAAGCAAAGAACAACTTTTTAAACGAATTCACATACGTGTCGCCTGATCAATTATTATAACAGGAAAACTGAAAAGTGTTATCTCGCACTGTACGGCACAGAAACAAGTTTCCATCGAAAGAACAGAAAAGCAAAGCACAACTTTTTAAACGAATTCACATACGTGTTGCCTGTTCAATTATTATAACAGGAAAACTGAAAAGTGATATAACGCACTGTACAGCACAGAAACATGTTTCCATCGAAAGAACAGAAACGCAAAGCACAACTTTGTAAACTAATTCACATATGTGTCGCCTGTTCAATTATTATAACAAGAAAACTGAAAAGTGATATAACCCTAACCCTAACCCTAACCCTAACCCCTAACTTTAACCCTAACCCTAACCCTAATCCCTAACCCTAACCCTAACTTGTTCCTAAAAAGTTTCCAAGGAAAGAACGTAAATGAAAAGCACTACTATGTAAACTGAATCACATGTGTGTCACTCGCTCAATTAGGAATACAGGAAAACCGAAAAGTGTTATCTCGCACTGTACGGCACAGAAACAAGTTTCCATCGAAAGAACAGAAACGCAAAGCACAACTTTGTAAACTAAATCACATACGTGTCGCCCGTTCAATTATTACAACAGGAAAACTGAAAAGTGATATATGACATTGTACAGCACAGGAACAAGTTTCAAATGAAAGAACAAAAAAGAAAATCACTAATTTGTAAACTAAATCACATGTGTGTCGCTCGCTCCATTAGGAATACAGGAAAACTGAAAAGTGATATATCTCACTGTACGGCACAAGAACAAGTTTCCAACGAAAGAACAGAAAACCAAAGCACTACTTTTAAACGGAATCACCTGTGTATCGATCGCTCAATTAGAAATACGGGAAAACTGAAAAGTGTTATCTCGCACTGTACGGCACAGAAACAAGTTTCCATTGAAAGACCAGAAACTCAAAGCACAACTTTGTAAACTAATTCACATATGTGTCGCCTGTTCAATTATTACAACAAGAAAACTGAAAAGTGATATAACCCTAACCCTAACCCTAACCCAAAGACCCTAACCCTAACCCTAACATTAACCGTAACCCTAACCCCTAACCCTAACCGTAACCGTAACCCTAACCCTAACCCTAACCCCTAACCCTAACCCTAACCCTAACTTGTTCCTAAAAAGTTTCCAAGGAAAGAACGTAAATGAAAAGCACTACTTTGTAAACTGAATCACATGTATGTCACTCGCTCAATTAGGAATACAGGAAAACCGAAAAGTGTTATCGCGCACTGTACGGCACAGAAACAAGTTTCCATCGAAAGAACAGAAACGCAAAGCACAACTTTTTAAACTAAATCACAAACGTGTCGACCGTTCAATTATTACAACAGGAAAACTGAAAAGTGATATAACGCACGGTACAGCACAGAAAAAAGTTTCCATCGAAAGAACAGAAAAGCAAAGCACAACATTTTATACGAATTCACATACGTGTCGCCTGTTCAATTATTATAACAGGAAAACTGAAAAGTGATATAACGCACTGTACAGCACAGAAACATGTTTCCATCGAAAGAACAGAAACTCAAAGCACAACTTTGTAAACTAATTCACATACGTGTCTCCTGTTCAATTATTATAACAGGAAAACTGAAAAGTGATATAACGCACGGTACAGCACAGAAAAAAGTTTCCATCGAAAGAACAGAAAAGCAAAGCACAACTTTTTAAACGAATTCACATACGTGTCGCCTGATCAATTATTATAACAGGAAAACTGAAAAGTGTTATCTCGCACTGTACGGCACAGAAACAAGTTTCCATCGAAAGAACAGAAAAGCAAAGCA
Source organism: Meriones unguiculatus (assembly GCF_030254825.1). Classification (NCBI taxonomy): domain Eukaryota; kingdom Metazoa; phylum Chordata; class Mammalia; order Rodentia; family Muridae; genus Meriones; species Meriones unguiculatus. The sequence continues at coordinate 47,902,542 of NC_083360.1, read as the reverse complement.
CAACTTTTTAAACGAATTCACATACGTGTCGCCTGTTCAATTATTATAACAGGAAAACTGAAAAGTGATATAACGCACTGTACAGCACAGAAACATGTTTCCATCGAAAGAACAGAAACGCAAAGCACAACTTTGTAAACTAAATCACAAACGTGTCGACCGTTCAATTATTACAACAGGAAAACTGAAAAGTGATATATGACATTGTACAGCACAGGAACAAGTTTCAAATGAAAGAACAAAAAAGAAAATCACTAATTTGTAAACTAAATCACCTGTGTGTCGCTCACTCAATTAGGAATACGGGAAAACTGAAAAGTGTTATCTCACACTGTACGGCACAGAAACAAGTTTCCATTGAAATAACAGAAACTCAAAGCACAACTTTGTAAACTAATTCACATATGTGTTGCCTGTTCAATTATTATAACAGGAAAACTGAAAAGTGATATAACCCTCACCCTAACCCTAATGCTAACCCAAAGCCCCTAACCCTAACCCTATCCCTAACCCCTAACCCTAACCCTAACCCTAACCCTAACCCCAACCCTAACCGTAACCCTAACCATATCCCTTTCCCAGCCCTAACCTAACCCTAACCCTAACCCTAACCCTAACTTGTTCCTAACAAGAACAAGTTTCGAAGGAAAGAATGTAAATGAAAAGCACTACTTTGTAAACTGAATCACATGTTTGTCACTCGCTCAATTAGGAATACAGGAAAACCGAAAAGTGTTATCGCGCACTGTACGGCACAGAAACAAGTTTCCATCGAAAGAACAGAAACGCAAAGCACAACTTTGTAAACTAAATCACATATGTGTCGCCTGTTCAATTATTACAACAGGAAAACTGAAAAGTGATATATGACATTGTACAGCACAGGAACAAGTTTCAAATGAAAGAACAAACAAGAAAATCACTAATTTGTAAAGTAAATCACCTGTGTGTCGCTCACTCAATTAGGAATACGGGAAAACTGAAAAGTGTTATCTCGCAAAGTGCGGCACAGAAACAAGTTACCATTGAAATAACAGAAACTCAAAGCACAACTTTGTAAACAAATTCACATACGTGTCGCACGTTCAATTATTACAAGAGGAAAACTGAAAAGTGATATATCACACTGTACAGCACAGAAACAAGTTTCCAACCGAAGAACAGAAATCCAAAGCACTGCTTTGTAAACTAAATCACACGTGTGTCGCTCGCTCAATTAGGAATACAGGGAAACCGAAAAGTGTTATTTCGCACTGTATGGCCCAGAAACAAATTTCCAAAGAAAGAACAGAAACGCAAAGCACAACTTTGTAAATTAAATGACATACGTGTCGCCTGTTCAATTATTATAACAGGAAAACTGAAAAGTGATATAACGCACGGTACAGCACAGGAACAAGTTTCCATCGAAAGAACAGAAAAGCAAAGAACAACTTTTTAAACGAATTCACATACGTGTCGCCTGATCAATTATTATAACAGGAAAACTGAAAAGTGTTATCTCGCACTGTACGGCACAGAAACAAGTTTCCATCGAAAGAACAGAAAAGCAAAGCACAACTTTTTATACGAATTCACATACGTGTCGCCTGTTCAATTATTATAACAGGAAAACTGAAAAGTGATATAACGCACTGTACAGCACAGAAACATGTTTCCATCGAAAGAACAGAAACGCAAAGCACAACTTTGTAAACTAATTCACATACGTGTCGCCTGTTCAATTATTATAACAGGAAAACTGAAAAGTGATATAACGCACGGTACAGCACAGAAAAAAGTTTCCATCGAAAGAACAGAAAAGCAAAGCACAACTTTTTAAACGAATTCACATACGTGTCGCCTGATCAATTATTATAACAGGAAAACTGAAAAGTGTTATCTCGCACTGTACGGCACAGAAACAAGTTTCCATCGAAAGAACAGAAAAGCAAAGCACAACTTTGTAAACTAATTCACATACGTGTCGCCTGTTCAATTATTATAACAGGAAAACTGAAAAGTGATATAACGCACGGTACAGCACAGAAAAAAGTTTCCATCGAAAGAACAGAAAAGCAAAGCACAACTTTTTAAACGAATTCACATACGTGTCGCCTGTTCAATTATTATAACAGGAAAACTGAAAAGTGATATAACGCACTGTACAGCACAGAAACATGTTTCCATCGAAAGAACAGAAACGCAAAGCACAACTTTGTAAACTAAATCACAAACGTGTCGACCGTTCAATTATTACAACAGGAAAACTGAAAAGTGATATATGACATTGTACAGCACAGGAACAAGTTTCAAATGAAAGAACAAAAAAGAAAATCACTAATTTGTAAACTAAATCACCTGTGTGTCGCTCACTCAATTAGGAATACGGGAAAACTGAAAAGTGTTATCTCACACTGTACGGCACAGAAACAAGTTTCCATTGAAATAACAGAAACTCAAAGCACAACTTTGTAAACTAATTCACATATGTGTTGCCTGTTCAATTATTATAACAGGAAAACTGAAAAGTGATATAACCCTCACCCTAACCCTAATGCTAACCCAAAGCCCCTAACCCTAACCCTATCCCTAACCCCTAACCCTAACCCTAACCCTAACCCTAACCCCAACCCTAACCGTAACCCTAACCATATCCCTTTCCCAGCCCTAACCTAACCCTAACCCTAACCCTAACCCTAACTTGTTCCTAACAAGAACAAGTTTCGAAGGAAAGAATGTAAATGAAAAGCACTACTTTGTAAACTGAATCACATGTTTGTCACTCGCTCAATTAGGAATACAGGAAAACCGAAAAGTGTTATCGCACACTGTACGGCACAGAAACAAGTTTCCATCGAAAGAACAGAAACGCAAAGCACAACTTTGTAAACTAAATCACATATGTGTCGCCTGTTCAATTATTACAACAGGAAAACTGAAAAGTGATATATGACATTGTACAGCACAGGAACAAGTTTCAAATGAAAGAACAAAAAAGAAAATCACTAATTTGTAAAGTAAATCACGTGTGTGTCGCTCACTCAATTAGGAATACGGGAAAACTGAAAAGTGTTATCTCGCAAAGTGCGGCACAGAAACAAGTTACCATTGAAATAACAGAAACTCAAAGCACAACTTTGTAAACAAATTCACATACGTGTCGCACGTTCAATTATTACAACAGGAAAACTGAAAAGTGATATATCACACTGTACAGCACAGAAACAAGTTTCCAACCGAAGAACAGAAATCCAAAGCACTGCTTTGTAAACTAAATCACACGTGTGTCGCTCGCTCAATTAGGAATACAGGGAAACGAAAAGTGTTATTTCGCACTGTATGGCCCAGAAACAAATTTCCAAAGAAAGAACAGAAACGCAAAGCACAACTTTGTAAATTAAATGACATACATGTCGCCTGTTCAATTATTATAACAGGAAAACTGAAAAGTGATATAACACACGGTACAGCACAGGAACAAGTTTCCATCGAAAGAACAGAAAAGCAAAGAACAACTTTTTGAACGAATTCACATACGTGTCGCCTGATCAATTATTATAACAGGAAAACTGAAAAGTGTTATCTCGCACTGTACGGCACAGAAACAAGTTTCCATCGAAAGAACAGAAAAGCAAAGCACAACTTTTTATACGAATTCACATACGTGTCGCCTGTTCAATTATTATAACAGGAAAACTGAAAAGTGATATAACGCACTGTACAGCACAGAAACATGTTTCCATCGAAAGAACAGAAACTCAAAGCACAACTTTGTAAACTAATTCACATACGTGTCGCCTGTTCAATTATTATAACAGGAAAACTGAAAAGTGATATAACGCACGGTACAGCACAGAAAAAAGTTTCCATCGAAAGAACAGAAAAGCAAAGCACAACTTTTTAAACGAATTCACATACGTGTCGCCTGATCAATTATTATAACAGGAAAACTGAAAAGTGTTATCTCGCACTGTACGGCACAGAAACAAGTTTCCATCGAAAGAACAGAAAAGCAAAGCACAACTTTTTAAACGAATTCACATACGTGTCGCCTGTTCAATTATTATAACAGGAAAACTGAAAAGTGATATAACGCACTGTACAGCACAGAAACATGTTTCCATCGAAAGAACAGAAACGCAAAGCACAACTTTGTAAACTAAATCACAAACGTGTCGACCGTTCAATTATTACAACAGGAAAACTGAAAAGTGATATATGACATTGTACAGCACAGGAACAAGTTTCAAATGAAAGAACAAAAAAGAAAATCACTAATTTGTAAACTAAATCACCTGTGTGTCGCTCACTCAATTAGGAATACGGGAAAACTGAAAAGTGTTATCTCACACTGTACGGCACAGAAACAAGTTTCCATTGAAATAACAGAAACTCAAAGCACAACTTTGTAAACTAATTCACATATGTGTTGCCTGTTCAATTATTATAACAGGAAAACTGAAAAGTGATATAACCCTCACCCTAACCCTAATGCTAACCCAAAGCCCCTAACCCTAACCCTATCCCTAACCCCTAACCCTAACCCTAACCCTAACCCTAACCCCAACCCTAACCGTAACCCTAACCATATCCCTTTCCCAGCCCTAACCTAACCCTAACCCTAACCCTAACCCTAACTTGTTCCTAACAAGAACAAGTTTCGAAGGAAAGAATGTAAATGAAAAGCACTACTTTGTAAACTGAATCACATGTTTGTCACTCGCTCAATTAGGAATACAGGAAAACCGAAAAGTGTTATCGCGCACTGTACGGCACAGAAACAAGTTTCCATCGAAAGAACAGAAACGCAAAGCACAACTTTGTAAACTAAATCACATATGTGTCGCCTGTTCAATTATTACAACAGGAAAACTGAAAAGTGATATATGACATTGTACAGCACAGGAACAAGTTTCAAATGAAAGAACAAAAAAGAAAATCACTAATTTGTAAAGTAAATCACCTGTGTGTCGCTCACTCAATTAGGAATACGGGAAAACTGAAAAGTGTTATCTCGCAAAGTGCGGCACAGAAACAAGTTACCATTGAAATAACAGAAACTCAAAGCACAACTTTGTAAACAAATTCACATACGTGTCGCACGTTCAATTATTACAAGAGGAAAACTGAAAAGTGATATATCACACTGTACAGCACAGAAACAAGTTTCCAACCGAAGAACAGAAATCCAAAGCACTGCTTTGTAAACTAAATCACACGTGTGTCGCTCGCTCAATTAGGAATACAGGGAAACCGAAAAGTGTTATTTCGCACTGTATGGCCCAGAAACAAATTTCCAAAGAAAGAACAGAAACGCAAAGCACAACTTTGTAAATTAAATGACATACATGTCGCCTGTTCAATTATTATAACAGGAAAACTGAAAAGTGATATAACGCACGGTACAGCACAGGAACAAGTTTCCATCGAAAGAACAGAAAAGCAAAGAACAACTTTTTAAACGAATTCACATACGTGTCGCCTGATCAATTATTATAACAGGAAAACTGAAAAGTGTTATCTCGCACTGTACGGCACAGAAACAAGTTTCCATCGAAAGAACAGAAAAGCAAAGCACAACTTTTTATACGAATTCACATACGTGTCGCCTGTTCAATTATTATAACAGGAAAACTGAAAAGTGATATAACGCACTGTACAGCACAGAAACATGTTTCCATCGAAAGAACAGAAACGCAAAGCACAACTTTGTAAACTAATTCACATACGTGTCGCCTGTTCAATTATTATAACAGGAAAACTGAAAAGTGATATAACGCACGGTACAGCACAGAAAAAAGTTTCCATCGAAAGAACAGAAAAGCAAAGCACAACTTTTTAAACGAATTCACATACGTGTCGCCTGATCAATTATTATAACAGGAAAACTGAAAAGTGTTATCTCGCACTGTACGACACAGAAACAAGTTTCCATCGAAAGAACAGAAAAGCAAAGCACAACTTTGTAAACTAATTCACATACGTGTCGCCTATTCAATTATTATAACAGGAAAACTGAAAAGTGATATAACGCACGGTACAGCACAGAAAAAAGTTTCCATCGAAAGAACAGAAAAGCAAAGCACAACTTTTTAAACGAATTCACATACGTGTCGCCTGTTCAATTATTATAACAGGAAAACTGAAAAGTGATATAACCCTAACCCTAACCCTAACCCTAACCCCTAACCCTAACCCTAACCCTAACCCTAATCCCTAACCCTAACCCTAACTTGTTCCTAAAAAGTTTCCAAGGAAAGAACGTAAATGAAAAGCATTACTATGTAAACTGAATCACATGTGTGTCACTCGCTCAATTAGGAATACAGGAAAACCGAAAAGTGTTATCTCGCACTGTACAGCACAGAAACAAGTTTCCATCGAAAGAACAGAAACGCAAAGCACAACTTTGTAAACTAAATCACATACGTGTCGCCCGTTCAATTATTACAACAGGAAAACTGAAAAGTGATATATGACATTGTACAGCACAGGAACAAGTTTCAAATGAAAGAACAAAAAAGAAAATCACTAATTTGTAAACTAAATCACATGTGTGTCGCTCGCTCCATTAGGAATACAGGAAAACTGAAAAGTGATATATCTCACTGTACGGCACAAGAACAAGTTTCCAACGAAAGAACAGAAAAGCAAAGCACTACTTTTAAACGGAATCACCTGTGTATCGCTCGCTCAATTAGAAATACGGGAAAACTGAAAAGTGTTATCTCGCACTGTACGGCACAGAAACAAGTTTCCATTGAAAGAACAGAAACTCAAAGCACAACTTTGTAAACTAATTCACATATGTGTCGCCTGTTCAATTATTACAACAAGAAAACTGAAAAGTGATATAACCCTAACCCTAACCCTAACCCAAAGACCCTAACCCTAACCCTAACATTAACCGTAACCCTAACCCCTAACCCTAACCGTAACCGTAACCCTAACCCTAACCCTAACCCCTAACCCTAACCCTAACCCTAACTTGTTCCTAAAAAGTTTCCAAGGAAAGAACATAAATGAAAAGCACTACTTTGTAAACTGAATCACATGTATGTCACTCGCTCAATTAGGAATACAGGAAAACCGAAAAGTGTTATCGCGCACTGTACGGCACAGAAACAAGTTTCCATCGAAAGAACAGAAACGCAAAGCACAACTTTGTAAACTAATTCACATATGTGTTGCCTGTTCAATCATTATAACAGGAAAACTGAAAAGTGATATAACCCTCACCCTAACCCTAACGCTAACCCAAAGCCCCTAACCCTAACCCTATCCCTAACTCCTAACCCTAACCCTAACCCTAACCCTAACCCCAACCCTAACCGTAACCCTAACCATATCCCTTTCCCAGCCCTAACCTAACCCTAACCCTAACCCTAACCCTAACCCTAACTTGTTCCTAACAAGAACAAGTTTCGAAGGAAAGAATGTAAATGAAAAGCACTACTTTGTAAACTGAATCACATGTTTGTCACTCGCTCAATTAGGAATACAGGAAAACCGAAAAGTGTTATCGCGCACTGTACGGCACAGAAACAAGTTTCCATCGAAAGAACAGAAACGCAAAGCACAACTTTGTAAACTAAATCACATATGTGTCGCCTGTTCAATTATTACAACAGGAAAACTGAAAAGTGATATATGACATTGTACAGCACAGGAACAAGTTTCAAATGAAAGAACAAAAAAGAAAATCACTAATTTGTAAACTAAATCACCTGTGTGTCGCTCACTCAATTAGGAATACGGGAAAACTGAAAAGTGTTATCTCGCAATGTGCGGCACAGAAACAAGTTTCCATTAAAATAACAGAAACTCAAAGCACAACTTTGTAAACTAATTCACATACGTGTCGCACGTTCAATTATTACAAGAGGAAAACTGAAAAGTGATATATCACACTGTACAGCACAGAAACAAGTTTCCAACCGAAGAACAGAAATTTAAAGCACTACTTTGTAAACTAAATCACATGTGTGTCGCTCGCTCAATTAGGAATACAGGGAAACCGAAAAGTGTTATCTCCCACTGTATGGCACAGAAACAAATTTCCAAAGAAAGAACAGAAACGCAAAGCACAACTTTGTAAATTAAACGACATACGTGTCGCCTGTTCAATTATTATAACAGGAAAACTGAAAAGTGATATAACGCACTGTACAGCACAGGAACAAGTTTCCATTGAAAGAACAGAAAAGCAAAGCACAACTTTTTAAACGAATTCACATACGTGTCGCCTGTTCAATTATTATAACAGGAAAACTGAAAAGTGATATAACGCACTGTACAGCACAGAAACATGTTTCCATCGAAAGAACAGAAACGCAAAGCACAACTTTGTAAACTAATTCACATACGTGTCGCCTGTTCAATTATTACAACAGGAAAACTGAAAAGTGTTATCTCGCACTGTACGGCACAGAAACAAGTTTCCATCGAAAGAACAGAAACGCAAAGCACAACTTTGTAAACTAAATCACATACGTGTCGCCCGTTCAATTATTACAACAGGAAAACTGAAAAGTGATATATGACATTGTACAGCACAGGAACAAGTTTCAAATGAAAGAACAAAAAAGAAAATCACTAATTTGTAAACTAAATCACATGTGTGTCGCTCGCTCCATTAGGAATACAGGAAAACTGAAAAGTGATATATCTCACTGTACAGCACAAGAACAAGTTTCCAACGAAAGAACAGAAAAGCAAAGCACTACTTTTAAACGGAATCACCTGTGTATCGCTCGCTCAATTAGAAATACGGGAAAACTGAAAAGTGTTATCTCGCACTGTACGGCACAGAAACAAGTTTCCATTGAAAGAACAGAAACTCAAAGCACAACTTTGTAAACTAATTCACATATGTGTTGCCTGTTCAATTATTATAACAGGAAAACTGAAAAGTGATATAACCCTCACCCTAACCCTAATGCTAACCCAAAGCCCCTAACCCTAACCCTATCCCTAACCCCTAACCCTAACCCTAACCCTAACCCTAACCCCAACCCTAACCGTAACCCTAACCATATCCCTTTCCCAGCCCTAACCTAACCCTAACCCTAACCCTAACCCTAACTTGTTCCTAACAAGAACAAGTTTCGAAGGAAAGAATGTAAATGAAAAGCACTACTTTGTAAACTGAATCACATGTTTGTCACTCGCTCAATTAGGAATACAGGAAAACCGAAAAGTGTTATCGCACACTGTACGGCACAGAAACAAGTTTCCATCGAAAGAACAGAAACGCAAAGCACAACTTTGTAAACTAAATCACATATGTGTCGCCTGTTCAATTATTACAACAGGAAAACTGAAAAGTGATATATGACATTGTACAGCACAGGAACAAGTTTCAAATGAAAGAACAAAAAAGAAAATCACTAATTTGTAAAGTAAATCACGTGTGTGTCGCTCACTCAATTAGGAATACGGGAAAACTGAAAAGTGTTATCTCGCAAAGTGCGGCACAGAAACAAGTTACCATTGAAATAACAGAAACTCAAAGCACAACTTTGTAAACAAATTCACATACGTGTCGCACGTTCAATTATTACAACAGGAAAACTGAAAAGTGATATATCACACTGTACAGCACAGAAACAAGTTTCCAACCGAAGAACAGAAATCCAAAGCACTGCTTTGTAAACTAAATCACACGTGTGTCGCTCGCTCAATTAGGAATACAGGGAAACGAAAAGTGTTATTTCGCACTGTATGGCCCAGAAACAAATTTCCAAAGAAAGAACAGAAACGCAAAGCACAACTTTGTAAATTAAATGACATACATGTAGCCTGTTCAATTATTATAACAGGAAAACTGAAAAGTGATATAACACACGGTACAGCACAGGAACAAGTTTCCATCGAAAGAACAGAAAAGCAAAGAACAACTTTTTGAACGAATTCACATACGTGTCGCCTGATCAATTATTATAACAGGAAAACTGAAAAGTGTTATCTCGCACTGTACGGCACAGAAACAAGTTTCCATCGAAAGAACAGAAAAGCAAAGCACAACTTTTTTTACGAATTCACATACGTGTCGCCTGTTCAATTATTATAACAGGAAAACTGAAAAGTGATATAACGCACTGTACAGCACAGAAACATGTTTCCATCGAAAGAACAGAAACTCAAAGCACAACTTTGTAAACTAATTCACATACGTGTCGCCTGTTCAATTATTATAACAGGAAAACTGAAAAGTGATATAACGCACGGTACAGCACAGAAAAAAGTTTCCATCGAAAGAACAGAAAAGCAAAGCACAACTTTTTAAACGAATTCACATACGTGTCGCCTGATCAATTATTATAACAGGAAAACTGAAAAGTGTTATCTCGCACTGTACGGCACAGAAACAAGTTTCCATCGAAAGAACAGAAAAGCAAAGCACAACTTTTTAAACGAATTCACATACGTGTCGCCTGTTCAATTATTATAACAGGAAAACTGAAAAGTGATATAACGCACTGTACAGCACAGAAACATGTTTCCATCGAAAGAACAGAAACGCAAAGCACAACTTTGTAAACTAAATCACAAACGTGTCGACCGTTCAATTATTACAACAGGAAAACTGAAAAGTGATATATGACATTGTACAGCACAGGAACAAGTTTCAAATGAAAGAACAAAAAAGAAAATCACTAATTTGTAAACTAAATCACCTGTGTGTCGCTCACTCAATTAGGAATACGGGAAAACTGAAAAGTGTTATCTCACACTGTACGGCACAGAAACAAGTTTCCATTGAAATAACAGAAACTCAAAGCACAACTTTGTAAACTAATTCACATATGTGTTGCCTGTTCAATTATTATAACAGGAAAACTGAAAAGTGATATAAACCTCACCCTAACCCTAATGCTAACCCAAAGCCCCTAACCCTAACCCTATCCCTAACCCCTAACCCTAACCCTAACCCCAACCCTAACCGTAACCCTAACCATATCCCTTTCCCAGCCCTAACCTAACCCTAACCCTAACCCTAACCCTAACTTGTTCCTAACAAGAACAAGTTTCGAAGGAAAGAATGTAAATGAAAAGCACTACTTTGTAAACTGAATCACATGTTTGTCACTCGCTCAATTAGGAATACAGGAAAACCGAAAAGTGTTATCGCGCACTGTACGGCACAGAAACAAGTTTCCATCGAAAGAACAGAAACGCAAAGCACAACTTTGTAAACTAAATCACATATGTGTCGCCTGTTCAATTATTACAACAGGAAAACTGAAAAGTGATATATGACATTGTACAGCACAGGAACAAGTTTCAAATGAAAGAACAAAAAAGAAAATCACTAATTTGTAAAGTAAATCACCTGTGTGTCGCTCACTCAATTAGGAATACGGGAAAACTGAAAAGTGTTATCTCGCAAAGTGCGGCACAGAAACAAGTTACCATTGAAATAACAGAAACTCAAAGCACAACTTTGTAAACAAATTCACATACGTGTCGCACGTTCAATTATTACAAGAGGAAAACTGAAAAGTGATATATCACACTGTACAGCACAGAAACAAGTTTCCAACCGAAGAACAGAAATCCAAAGCACTGCTTTGTAAACTAAATCACACGTGTGTCGCTCGCTCAATTAGGAATACAGGGAAACCGAAAAGTGTTATTTCGCACTGTATGGCCCAGAAACAAATTTCCAAAGAAAGAACAGAAACGCAAAGCACAACTTTGTAAATTAAATGACATACATGTCGCCTGTTCAATTATTATAACAGGAAAACTGAAAAGTGATATAACGCACGGTACAGCACAGGAACAAGTTTCCATCGAAAGAACAGAAAAGCAAAGAACAACTTTTTAAACGAATTCACATACGTGTCGCCTGATCAATTATTATAACAGGAAAACTGAAAAGTGTTATCTCGCACTGTACGGCACAGAAACAAGTTTCCATCGAAAGAACAGAAAAGCAAAGCACAACTTTTTATACGAATTCACATACGTGTCGCCTGTTCAATTATTATAACAGGAAAACTGAAGTGATATAACCCTAACCCTAACCCTAACCCTAACCCCTAACCCTAACCCTAACCCTAACCCTAATCCCTAACCCTAACCCTAACTTGTTCCTAAAAAGTTTCCAAGGAAAGAACGTAAATGAAAAGCATTACTATGTAAACTGAATCACATGTGTGTCACTCGCTCAATTAGGAATACATGAAAACCGAAAAGTGTTATCTCGCACTGTACAGCACAGAAACAAGTTTCCATCGAAAGAACAGAAACGCAAAGCACAACTTTGTAAACTAAATCACATACGTGTCGCCCGTTCAATTATTACAACAGGAAAACTGAAAAGTGATATATGACATTGTACAGCACAGGAACAAGTTTCAAATGAAAGAACAAAAAAGAAAATCACTAATTTGTAAACTAAATCACATGTGTGTCGCTCGCTCCATTAGGAATACAGGAAAACTGAAAAGTGATATATCTCACTGTACGGCACAAGAACAAGTTTCCAACGAAAGAACAGAAAAGCAAAGCACTACTTTTAAACGGAATCACCTGTGTATCGCTCGCTCAATTAGAAATACGGGAAAACTGAAAAGTGTTATCTCGCACTGTACGGCACAGAAACAAGTTTCCATTGAAAGAACAGAAACTCAAAGCACAACTTTGTAAACTAATTCACATATGTGTCGCCTGTTCAATTATTACAACAAGAAAACTGAAAAGTGATATAACCCTAACCCTAACCCTAACCCAAAGACCCTAACCCTAACCCTAACATTAACCGTAACCCTAACCCCTAACCCTAACCGTAACCGTAACCCTAACCCTAACCCTAACCCCTAACCCTAACCCTAACCCTAACTTGTTCCTAAAAAGTTTCCAAGGAAAGAACATAAATGAAAAGCACTACTTTGTAAACTGAATCACATGTATGTCACTCGCTCAATTAGGAATACAGGAAAACCGAAAAGTGTTATCGCGCACTGTACGGCACAGAAACAAGTTTCCATCGAAAGAACAGAAACGCAAAGCACAACTTTGTAAACTAAATCACAATCGTGTCGACCGTTCAATTATTACAACAGGAAAACTGAAAAGTGATATATGACATTGTACAGCACAGGAACAAGTTTCAAATGAAAGAACAAAAAAGAAAATCACTAATTTGTAAACTAAATCACCTGTGTGTCGCTCGCTCAATTAGGAATACAGGAAAACTGAAACGTGTTATCTCACTCTGTACGGCACAGAAACAAGTTTCCATTGAAATAACAGAAACTCAAAGCACAACTTTGTAAACTAATTCACATATGTGTTGCCTGTTCAATCATTATAACAGGAAAACTGAAAAGTGATATAACCCTCACCCTAACCCTAACGCTAACCCAAAGCCCCTAACCCTAACCCTATCCCTAACTCCTAACCCTAACCCTAACCCTAACCCTAACCCCAACCCTAACCGTAACCCTAACCATATCCCTTTCCCAGCCCTAACCTAACCCTAACCCTAACCCTAACCCTAACCCTAACTTGTTCCTAACAAGAACAAGTTTCGAAGGAAAGAATGTAAATGAAAAGCACTACTTTGTAAACTGAATCACATGTTTGTCACTCGCTCAATTAGGAATACAGGAAAACCGAAAAGTGTTATCGGGCACTGTACGGCACAGAAACAAGTTTCCATCGAAAGAACAGAAACGCAAAGCACAACTTTGTAAACTAAATCACATATGTGTCGCCTGTTCAATTATTACAACAGGAAAACTGAAAAGTGATATATGACATTGTACAGCACAGGAACAAGTTTCAAATGAAAGAACAAAAAAGAAAATCACTAATTTGTAAACTAAATCACCTGTGTGTCGCTCACTCAATTAGGAATACGGGAAAACTGAAAAGTGTTATCTCGCAATGTGCGGCACAGAAACAAGTTTCCATTAAAATAACAGAAACTCAAAGCACAACTTTGTAAACTAATTCACATACGTGTCGCACGTTCAATTATTACAAGAGGAAAACTGAAAAGTGATATATCACACTGTACAGCACAGAAACAAGTTTCCAACCGAAGAACAGAAATTTAAAGCACTACTTTGTAAACTAAATCACATGTGTGTCGCTCGCTCAATTAGGAATACAGGGAAACCGAAAAGTGTTATCTCCCACTGTATGGCACAGAAACAAATTTCCAAAGAAAGAACAGAAACGCAAAGCACAACTTTGTAAATTAAACGACATACGTGTCGCCTGTTCAATTATTATAACAGGAAAACTGAAAAGTGATATAACGCACTGTACAGCACAGGAACAAGTTTCCATTGAAAGAACAGAAAAGCAAAGCACAACTTTTTAAACGAATTCACATACGTGTCGCCTGTTCAATTATTATAACAGGAAAACTGAAAAGTGATATAACGCACTGTACAGCACAGAAACATGTTTCCATCGAAAGAACAGAAACGCAAAGCACAACTTTGTAAACTAATTCACATACGTGTCGCCTGTTCAATTATTACAACAGGAAAACTGAAAAGTGTTATCTCGCACTGTACGGCACAGAAACAAGTTTCCATCGAAAGAACAGAAACGCAAAGCACAACTTTGTAAACTAAATCACATACGTGTCGCCCGTTCAATTATTACAACAGGAAAACTGAAAAGTGATATATGACATTGTACAGCACAGGAACAAGTTTCAAATGAAAGAACAAAAAAGAAAATCACTAATTTGTAAACTAAATCACATGTGTGTCGCTCGCTCCATTAGGAATACAGGAAAACTGAAAAGTGATATATCTCACTGTACAGCACAAGAACAAGTTTCCAACGAAAGAACAGAAAAGCAAAGCACTACTTTTAAACGGAATCACCTGTGTATCGCTCGCTCAATTAGAAATACGGGAAAACTGAAAAGTGTTATCTCGCACTGTACGGCACAGAAACAAGTTTCCATTGAAAGAACAGAAACTCAAAGCACAACTTTGTAAACTAATTCACATATGTGTCGCCTGTTCAATTATTACAACAAGAAAACTGAAAAGTGATATAACCCTAACCCTAACCCTAACCCAAAGACCCTAACCCTAACCCTAACATTAACCGTAACCCTAACCCCTAACCCTAACCGTAACCGTAACCCTAACCCTAACCCTAACCCCTAACCCTAACCCTAACCCTAACTTGTTCCTAAAAAGTTTCCAAGGAAAGAACGTAAATGAAAAGCACTACTTTGTAAACTGAATCACATGTATGTCACTCGCTCAATTAGGAATACAGGAAAACCGAAAAGTGTTATCTCGCACTGTACGGCCCAGAAACAATTTTCCATCGGAAGAACAGAAACGCAAAGCACAACTTTGTAAACTAATTCACATATGTGTTGCCTGTTCAATCATTATAACAGGAAAACTGAAAAGTGATATAACCCTCACCCTAACCCTAACGCTAACCCAAAGCCCCTAACCCTAACCCTATCCCTAACCCCTAACCCTAACCCTAACCCTAACCCCAACCCTAACCGTAACCCTAACCATATCCCTTTCCCAGCCCTAACCTAACCCTAACCCTAACCCTAACCCTAACCCTAACTTGTTCCTAACAAGAACAAGTTTCGAAGGAAAGAATGTAAATGAAAAGCACTACTTTGTAAACTGAATCACATGTTTGTCACTCGCTCAATTAGGAATACAGGAAAACCGAAAAGTGTTATCGCGCACTGTACGGCACAGAAACAAGTTTCCATCGAAAGAACAGAAACGCAAAGCACAACTTTGTAAACTAAATCACATATGTGTCGCCTGTTCAATTATTACAACAGGAAAACTGAAAAGTGATATATGACATTGTACAGCACAGGAACAAGTTTCAAATGAAAGAACAAAAAAGAAAATCACTAATTTGTAAAGTAAATCACCTGTGTGTCGCTCACTCAATTAGGAATACGGGAAAACTGAAAAGTGTTATCTCGCAAAGTGCGGCACAGAAACAAGTTACCATTGAAATAACAGAAACTCAAAGCACAACTTTGTAAACAAATTCACATACGTGTCGCACGTTCAATTATTACAAGAGGAAAACTGAAAAGTGATATATCACACTGTACAGCACAGAAACAGGTTTCCAACCGAAGAACAGAAATCCAAAGCACTGCTTTGTAAACTAAATCACACGTGTGTCGCTCGCTCAATTAGGAATACAGGGAAACCGAAAAGTGTTATTTCGCACTGTATGGCCCAGAAACAAATTTCCAAAGAAAGAACAGAAACGCAAAGCACAACTTTGTAAATTAAATGACATACATGTCGCCTGTTCAATTATTATAACAGGAAAACTGAAAAGTGATATAACGCACGGTACAGCACAGGAACAAGTTTCCATCGAAAGAACAGAAAAGCAAAGAACAACTTTTTAAACGAATTCACATACGTGTCGCCTGATCAATTATTATAACAGGAAAACTGAAAAGTGTTATCTCGCACTGTACGGCACAGAAACAAGTTTCCATCGAAAGAACAGAAAAGCAAAGCACAACTTTTTATACGAATTCACATACGTGTCGCCTGTTCAATTATTATAACTGGAAAACTGAAAAGTGATATAACGCACTGTACAGCACAGAAACATGTTTCCATCGAAAGAACAGAAACGCAAAGCACAACTTTGTAAACTAATTCACATACGTGTCGCCTGTTCAATTATTATAACAGGAAAACTGAAAAGTGATATAACGCACGGTACAGCACAGAAAAAAGTTTCCATCGAAAGAACAGAAAAGCAAAGCACAACTTTTTAAACGAATTCACATACGTGTCGCCTGTTCAATTATTATAACAGGAAAACTGAAAAGTGTTATCTCGCACTGTACGGCACAGAAACAAGTTTCCATCGAAAGAACAGAAAAGCAAAGCACAACTTTGTAAACTAATTCACATACGTGTCGCCTGTTCAATTATTATAACAGGAAAACTGAAAAGTGATATAACGCACGGTACAGCACAGAAAAAAGTTTCCATCGAAAGAACAGAAAAGCAAAGCACAACTTTTTAAACGAATTCACATACGTGTCGCCTGTTCAATTATTATAACAGGAAAACTGAAAAGTGATATAACCCTAACCCTAACCCTAACCCTAACCCCTAACCCTAACCCTAACCCTAACCCTAATCCCTAACCCTAACCCTAACTTGTTCCTAAAAAGTTTCCAAGGAAAGAACGTAAATGAAAAGCATTACTATGTAAACTGAATCACATGTGTGTCACTCGCTCAATTAGGAATACAGGAAAACCGAAAAGTGTTATCTCGCACTGTACAGCACAGAAACAAGTTTCCATCGAAAGAACAGAAACGCAAAGCACAACTTTGTAAACTAAATCACATACGTGTCGCCCGTTCAATTATTACAACAGGAAAACTGAAAAGTGATATATGACATTGTACAGCACAGGAACAAGTTTCAAATGAAAGAACAAAAAAGAAAATCACTAATTTGTAAACTAAATCACATGTGTGTCGCTCGCTCCATTAGGAATACAGGAAAACTGAAAAGTGATATATCTCACTGTACGGCACAAGAACAAGTTTCCAACGAAAGAACAGAAAAGCAAAGCACTACTTTTAAACGGAATCACCTGTGTATCGCTCGCTCAATTAGAAATACGGGAAAACTGAAAAGTGTTATCTCGCACTGTACGGCACAGAAACAAGTTTCCATTGAAAGAACAGAAACTCAAAGCACAACTTTGTAAACTAATTCACATATGTGTCGCCTGTTCAATTATTACAACAAGAAAACTGAAAAGTGATATAACCCTAACCCTAACCCTAACCCAAAGACCCTAACCCTAACCCTAACATTAACCGTAACCCTAACCCCTAACCCTAACCGTAACCGTAACCCTAACCCTAACCCTAACCCCTAACCCTAACCCTAACCCTAACTTGTTCCTAAAAAGTTTCCAAGGAAAGAACATAAATGAAAAGCACTACTTTGTAAACTGAATCACATGTATGTCACTCGCTCAATTAGGAATACAGGAAAACCGAAAAGTGTTATCGCGCACTGTACGGCACAGAAACAAGTTTCCATCGAAAGAACAGAAACGCAAAGCACAACTTTGTAAACTAAATCACAAACGTGTCGACCGTTCAATTATTACAACAGGAAAACTGAAAAGTGATATATGACATTGTACAGCACAGGAACAAGTTTCAAATGAAAGAACAAAAAAGAAAATCACTAATTTGTAAACTAAATCACCTGTGTGTCGCTCGCTCAATTAGGAATACAGGAAAACTGAAACGTGTTATCTCACTCTGTACGGCACAGAAACAAGTTTCCATTGAAATAACAGAAACTCAAAGCACAACTTTGTAAACTAATTCACATATGTGTTGCCTGTTCAATCATTATAACAGGAAAACTGAAAAGTGATATAACCCTCACCCTAACCCTAACGCTAACCCAAAGCCCCTAACCCTAACCCTATCCCTAACTCCTAACCCTAACCCTAACCCTAACCCTAACCCCAACCCTAACCGTAACCCTAACCATATCCCTTTCCCAGCCCTAACCTAACCCTAACCCTAACCCTAACCCTAACCCTAACTTGTTCCTAACAAGAACAAGTTTCGAAGGAAAGAATGTAAATGAAAAGCACTACTTTGTAAACTGAATCACATGTTTGTCACTCGCTCAATTAGGAATACAGGAAAACCGAAAAGTGTTATCGCGCACTGTACGGCACAGAAACAAGTTTCCATCGAAAGAACAGAAACGCAAAGCACAACTTTGTAAACTAAATCACATATGTGTCGCCTGTTCAATTATTACAACAGGAAAACTGAAAAGTGATATATGACATTGTACAGCACAGGAACAAGTTTCAAATGAAAGAACAAAAAAGAAAATCACTAATTTGTAAACTAAATCACCTGTGTGTCGCTCACTCAATTAGGAATACGGGAAAACTGAAAGTGTTATCTCGCAAAGTGCGGCACAGAAACAAGTTTCCATTGAAATAACAGAAACTCAAAGCACAACTTTGTAAACTAATTCACATACGTGTCGCACGTTCAATTATTACAAGAGGAAAACTGAAAAGTGATATATCACACTGTATAGCACAGAAACAAGTTTCCAACCGAAGAAGAGAAATCCAAAGCACTGCTTTGTAAACTAAATCACATGTGTGTCGCTCGCTCAATTAGGAATACAGGGAAACCGAAAAGTGTTATTTCGCACTGTATGGCCCAGACACAAATTTCCAAAGAAAGAACAGAAACGCAAAGCACAACTTTGTAAATTAAACGACATACGTGTCGCCTGTTCAATTATTATAACAGGAAAACTGAAAAGTGATATAACGCACTGTACAGCACAGGAACAAGTTTCCATTGAAAGAACAGAAAAAGCAAAGCACAACTTTTTAAACGAATTCACATACGTGTCGCCTGTTCAATTATTATAACAGGAAAACTGAAAAGTGATATAACGCACTGTACAGCACAGAAACATGTTTCCATCGAAAGAACAGAAACGCAAAGCACAACTTTGTAAACTAATTCACATACGTGTCGCCTGTTCAATTATTACAACAGGAAAACTGAAAAGTGTTATCTCGCACTGTACGGCACAGAAACAAGTTTCCATCGAAAGAACAGAAACGCAAAGCACAACTTTGTAAACTAAATCACATACGTGTCGCCCGTTCAATTATTACAACAGGAAAACTGAAAAGTGATATATGACATTGTACAGCACAGGAACAAGTTTCAAATGAAAGAACAAAAAAGAAAATCACTAATTTGTAAACTAAATCACATGTGTGTCGCTCGCTCCATTAGGAATACAGGAAAACTGAAAAGTGATATATCTCACTGTACAGCACAAGAACAAGTTTCCAACGAAAGAACAGAAAAGCAAAGCACTACTTTTAAACGGAATCACCTGTGTATCGCTCGCTCAATTAGAAATACGGGAAAACTGAAAAGTGTTATCTCGCACTGTACGGCACAGAAACAAGTTTCCATTGAAAGAACAGAAACTCAAAGCACAACTTTGTAAACTAATTCACATATGTGTCGCCTGTTCAATTATTACAACAAGAAAACTGAAAAGTGATATAACCCTAACCCTAACCCTAACCCAAAGACCCTAACCCTAACCCTAACATTAACCGTAACCCTAACCCCTAACCCTAACCGTAACCGTAACCCTAACCCTAACCCTAACCCCTAACCCTAACCCTAACCCTAACTTGTTCCTAAAAAGTTTCCAAGGAAAGAACGTAAATGAAAAGCACTACTTTGTAAACTGAATCACATGTATGTCACTCGCTCAATTAGGAATACAGGAAAACCGAAAAGTGTTATCTCGCACTGTACGGCCCAGAAACAATTTTCCATCGGAAGAACAGAAACGCAAAGCACAACTTTGTAAACTAATTCACATATGTGTTGCCTGTTCAATCATTATAACAGGAAAACTGAAAAGTGATATAACCCTCACCCTAACCCTAACGCTAACCCAAAGCCCCTAACCCTAACCCTATCCCTAACCCCTAACCCTAACCCTAACCCTAACCCCAACCCTAACCGTAACCCTAACCATATCCCTTTCCCAGCCCTAACCTAACCCTAACCCTAACCCTAACCCTAACTTGTTCCTAACAAGAACAAGTTTCGAAGGAAAGAATGCAAATGAAAAGCACTACTTTGTAAACTGAATCACATGTTTGTCACTCGCTCAATTAGGAATACAGGAAAACCGAAAAGTGTTATCGCGCACTGTACGGCACAGAAACAAGTTTCCATCGAAAGAACAGAAACGCAAAGCACAACTTTGTAAACTAAATCACATATGTGTCGCCTGTTCAATTATTACAACAGGAAAACTGAAAAGTGATATATGACATTGTACAGCACAGGAACAAGTTTCAAATGAAAGAACAAAAAAGAAAATCACTAATTTGTAAAGTAAATCACCTGTGTGTCGCTCACTCAATTAGGAATACGGGAAAACTGAAAAGTGTTATCTCGCAAAGTGCGGCACAGAAACAAGTTACCATTGAAATAACAGAAACTCAAAGCACAACTTTGTAAACAAATTCACATACGTGTCGCACGTTCAATTATTACAAGAGGAAAACTGAAAAGTGATATATCACACTGTACAGCACAGAAACAGGTTTCCAACCGAAGAACAGAAATCCAAAGCACTGCTTTGTAAACTAAATCACACGTGTGTCGCTCGCTCAATTAGGAATACAGGGAAACCGAAAAGTGTTATTTCGCACTGTATGGCCCAGAAACAAATTTCCAAAGAAAGAACAGAAACGCAAAGCACAACTTTGTAAATTAAATGACATACATGTCGCCTGTTCAATTATTATAACAGGAAAACTGAAAAGTGATATAACGCACGGTACAGCACAGGAACAAGTTTCCATCGAAAGAACAGAAAAGCAAAGAACAACTTTTTAAACGAATTCACATACGTGTCGCCTGATCAATTATTATAACAGGAAAACTGAAAAGTGTTATCTCGCACTGTACGGCACAGAAACAAGTTTCCATCGAAAGAACAGAAAAGCAAAGCACAACTTTTTATACGAATTCACATACGTGTCACCTGTTCAATTATTATAACAGGAAAACTGAAAAGTGATATAACGCACTGTACAGCACAGAAACATGTTTCCATCGAAAGAACAGAAACGCAAAGCACAACTTTGTAAACTAATTCACATACGTGTCGCCTGTTCAATTATTATAACAGGAAAACTGAAAAGTGATATAACGCACGGTACAGCACAGAAAAAAGTTTCCATCGAAAGAACAGAAAAGCAAAGCACAACTTTTTAAACGAATTCACATACGTGTCGCCTGATCAATTATTATAACAGGAAAACTGAAAAGTGTTATCTCGCACTGTACGGCACAGAAACAAGTTTCCATCGAAAGAACAGAAAAGCAAAGCACAACTTTGTAAACTAATTCACATACGTGTCGCCTGTTCAATTATTATAACAGGAAAACTGAAAAGTGATATAACGCACGGTACGGCACAGAAAAAAGTTTCCATCGAAAGAACAGAAAAGCAAAGCACAACTTTTTAAACGAATTCACATACGTGTCGCCTGTTCAATTATTATAACAGGAAAACTGAAAAGTGATATAACCCTAACCCTAACCCTAACCCTAACCCCTAACCCTAACCCTAACCCTAACCCTAATCCCTAACCCTAACCCTAACTTGTTCCTAAAAAGTTTCCAAGGAAAGAACGTAAATGAAAAGCATTACTATGTAAACTGAATCACATGTGTGTCACTCGCTCAATTAGGAATACAGGAAAACCGAAAAGTGTTATCTCGCACTGTACAGCACAGAAACAAGTTTCCATCGAAAGAACAGAAACGCAAAGCACAACTTTGTAAACTAAATCACATACGTGTCGCCCGTTCAATTATTACAACAGGAAAACTGAAAAGTGATATATGACATTGTACAGCACAGGAACAAGTTTCAAATGAAAGAACAAAAAAGAAAATCACTAATTTGTAAACTAAATCACATGTGTGTCGCTCGCTCCATTAGGAATACAGGAAAACTGAAAAGTGATATATCTCACTGTACGGCACAAGAACAAGTTTCCAACGAAAGAACAGAAAAGCAAAGCACTACTTTTAAACGGAATCACCTGTGTATCGCTCGCTCAATTAGAAATACGGGAAAACTGAAAAGTGTTATCTCGCACTGTACGGCACAGAAACAAGTTTCCATTGAAAGAACAGAAACTCAAAGCACAACTTTGTAAACTAATTCACATATGTGTCGCCTGTTCAATTATTACAACAAGAAAACTGAAAAGTGATATAACCCTAACCCTAACCCTAACCCAAAGACCCTAACCCTAACCCTAACATTAACCGTAACCCTAACCCCTAACCCTAACCGTAACCGTAACCCTAACCCTAACCCTAACCCCTAACCCTAACCCTAACCCTAACTTGTTCCTAAAAAGTTTCCAAGGAAAGAACATAAATGAAAAGCACTACTTTGTAAACTGAATCACATGTATGTCACTCGCTCAATTAGGAATACAGGAAAACCGAAAAGTGTTATCGCGCACTGTACGGCACAGAAACAAGTTTCCATCGAAAGAACAGAAACGCAAAGCACAACTTTGTAAACTAAATCACAAACGTGTCGACCGTTCAATTATTACAACAGGAAAACTGAAAAGTGATATATGACATTGTACAGCACAGGAACAAGTTTCAAATGAAAGAACAAAAAAGAAAATCACTAATTTGTAAACTAAATCACCTGTGTGTCGCTCACTCAATTAGGAATACGGGAAAACTGAAAAGTGTTATCTCGCAAAGTGCGGCACAGAAACAAGTTTCCATTGAAATAACAGAAACTCAAAGCACAACTTTGTAAACTAATTCACATACGTGTCGCACGTTCAATTATTACAAGAGGAAAACTGAAAAGTGATATATCACACTGTATAGCACAGAAACAAGTTTCCAACCGAAGAAGAGAAATCCAAAGCACTGCTTTGTAAACTAAATCACATGTGTGTCGCTCGCTCAATTAGGAATACAGGGAAACCGAAAAGTGTTATTTCGCACTGTATGGCCCAGACACAAATTTCCAAAGAAAGAACAGAAACGCAAAGCACAACTTTGTAAATTAAACGACATACGTGTCGCCTGTTCAATTATTATAACAGGAAAACTGAAAAGTGATATAACGCACTGTACAGCACAGGAACAAGTTTCCATTGAAAGAACAGAAAAAGCAAAGCACAACTTTTTAAACGAATTCACATACGTGTCGCCTGTTCAATTATTATAACAGGAAAACTGAAAAGTGATATAACGCACTGTACAGCACAGAAACATGTTTCCATCGAAAGAACAGAAACGCAAAGCACAACTTTGTAAACTAATTCACATACGTGTCGCCTGTTCAATTATTACAACAGGAAAACTGAAAAGTGTTATCTCGCACTGTACGGCACAGAAACAAGTTTCCATCGAAAGAACAGAAACGCAAAGCACAACTTTGTAAACTAAATCACATACGTGTCGCCCGTTCAATTATTACAACAGGAAAACTGAAAAGTGATATATGACATTGTACAGCACAGGAACAAGTTTCAAATGAAAGAACAAAAAAGAAAATCACTAATTTGTAAACTAAATCACATGTGTGTCGCTCGCTCCATTAGGAATACAGGAAAACTGAAAAGTGATATATCTCACTGTACAGCACAAGAACAAGTTTCCAACGAAAGAACAGAAAAGCAAAGCACTACTTTTAAACGGAATCACCTGTGTATCGCTCGCTCAATTAGAAATACGGGAAAACTGAAAAGTGTTATCTCGCACTGTACGGCACAGAAACAAGTTTCCATTGAAAGAACAGAAACTCAAAGCACAACTTTGTAAACTAATTCACATATGTGTCGCCTGTTCAATTATTACAACAAGAAAACTGAAAAGTGATATAACCCTAACCCTAACCCTAACCCAAAGACCCTAACCCTAACCCTAACATTAACCGTAACCCTAACCCCTAACCCTAACCGTAACCGTAACCCTAACCCTAACCCTAACCCCTAACCCTAACCCTAACCCTAACTTGTTCCTAAAAAGTTTCCAAGGAAAGAACGTAAATGAAAAGCACTACTTTGTAAACTGAATCACATGTATGTCACTCGCTCAATTAGGAATACAGGAAAACCGAAAAGTGTTATCTCGCACTGTACGGCCCAGAAACAATTTTCCATCGGAATAACAGAAACGCAAAGCACAACTTTGTAAACTAATTCACATATGTGTTGCCTGTTCAATCATTATAACAGGAAAACTGAAAAGTGATATAACCCTCACCCTAACCCTAACGCTAACCCAAAGCCCCTAACCCTAACCCTATCCCTAACCCCTAACCCTAACCCTAACCCTAACCCCAACCCTAACCGTAACCCTAACCATATCCCTTTCCCAGCCCTAACCTAACCCTAACCCTAACCCTAACCCTAACTTGTTCCTAACAAGAACAAGTTTCGAAGGAAAGAATGCAAATGAAAAGCACTACTTTGTAAACTGAATCACATGTTTGTCACTCGCTCAATTAGGAATACAGGAAAACCGAAAAGTGTTATCGCGCACTGTACGGCACAGAAACAAGTTTCCATCGAAAGAACAGAAACGCAAAGCACAACTTTGTAAACTAAATCACATATGTGTCGCCTGTTCAATTATTACAACAGGAAAACTGAAAAGTGATATATGACATTGTACAGCACAGGAACAAGTTTCAAATGAAAGAACAAAAAAGAAAATCACTAATTTGTAAAGTAAATCACCTGTGTGTCGCTCACTCAATTAGGAATACGGGAAAACTGAAAAGTGTTATCTCGCAAAGTGCGGCACAGAAACAAGTTACCATTGAAATAACAGAAACTCAAAGCACAACTTTGTAAACAAATTCACATACGTGTCGCACGTTCAATTATTACAAGAGGAAAACTGAAAAGTGATATATCACACTGTACAGCACAGAAACAGGTTTCCAACCGAAGAACAGAAATCCAAAGCACTGCTTTGTAAACTAAATCACACGTGTGTCGCTCGCTCAATTAGGAATACAGGGAAACCGAAAAGTGTTATTTCGCACTGTATGGCCCAGAAACAAATTTCCAAAGAAAGAACAGAAACGCAAAGCACAACTTTGTAAATTAAATGACATACATGTCGCCTGTTCAATTATTATAACAGGAAAACTGAAAAGTGATATAACGCACGGTACAGCACAGGAACAAGTTTCCATCGAAAGAACAGAAAAGCAAAGAACAACTTTTTAAACGAATTCACATACGTGTCGCCTGATCAATTATTATAACAGGAAAACTGAAAAGTGTTATCTCGCACTGTACGGCACAGAAACAAGTTTCCATCGAAAGAACAGAAAAGCAAAGCACAACTTTTTATACGAATTCACATACGTGTCACCTGTTCAATTATTATAACAGGAAAACTGAAAAGTGATATAACGCACTGTACAGCACAGAAACAAGTTTCCATCGAAAGAACAGAAAAGCAAAGCACAACTTTGTAAACTAATTCACATACGTGTCGCCTGTTCAATTATTATAACAGGAAAACTGAAAAGTGATATAACGCACGGTACGGCACAGAAAAAAGTTTCCATCGAAAGAACAGAAAAGCAAAGCACAACTTTTTAAACGAATTCACATACGTGTCGCCTGTTCAATTATTATAACAGGAAAACTGAAAAGTGATATAACCCTAACCCTAACCCTAACCCTAACCCCTAACCCTAACCCTAACCCTAACCCTAATCCCTAACCCTAACCCTAACTTGTTCCTAAAAAGTTTCCAAGGAAAGAACGTAAATGAAAAGCATTACTATGTAAACTGAATCACATGTGTGTCACTCGCTCAATTAGGAATACAGGAAAACCGAAAAGTGTTATCTCGCACTGTACAGCACAGAAACAAGTTTCCATCGAAAGAACAGAAACGCAAAGCACAACTTTGTAAACTAAATCACATACGTGTCGCCCGTTCAATTATTACAACAGGAAAACTGAAAAGTGATATATGACATTGTACAGCACAGGAACAAGTTTCAAATGAAAGAACAAAAAAGAAAATCACTAATTTGTAAACTAAATCACATGTGTGTCGCTCGCTCCATTAGGAATACAGGAAAACTGAAAAGTGATATATCTCACTGTACGGCACAAGAACAAGTTTCCATCGAAAGAACAGAAAAGCAAAGCACTACTTTTAAACGGAATCACCTGTGTATCGCTCGCTCAATTAGAAATACGGGAAAACTGAAAAGTGTTATCTCGCACTGTACGGCACAGAAACAAGTTTCCATTGAAAGAACAGAAACTCAAAGCACAACTTTGTAAACTAATTCACATATGTGTCGCCTGTTCAATTATTACAACAAGAAAACTGAAAAGTGATATAACCCTAACCCTAACCCTAACCCAAAGACCCTAACCCTAACCCTAACATTAACCGTAACCCTAACCCCTAACCCTAACCGTAACCGTAACCCTAACCCTAACCCTAACCCCTAACCCTAACCCTAACCCTAACTTGTTCCTAAAAAGTTTCCAAGGAAAGAACGTAAATGAAAAGCACTACTTTGTAAACTGAATCACATGTATGTCACTCGCTCAATTAGGAATACAGGAAAACCGAAAAGTGTTATCGCGCACTGTACGGCACAGAAACAAGTTTCCATCGAAAGAACAGAAACGCAAAGCACAACTTTGTAAACTAAATCACAAACGTGTCGACCGTTCAATTATTACAACAGGAAAACTGAAAAGTGATATATGACATTGTACAGCACAGGAACAAGTTTCAAATGAAAGAACAAAAAAGAAAATCACTAATTTGTAAACTAAATCACCTGTGTGTCGCTCGCTCAATTAGGAATACAGGAAAACTGAAACGTGTTATCTCACTCTGTACGGCACAGAAACAAGTTTCCATTGAAATAACAGAAACTCAAAGCACAACTTTGTAAACTAATTCACATATGTGTTGCCTGTTCAATCATTATAACAGGAAAACTGAAAAGTGATATAACCCTCACCCTAACCCTAACGCTAACCCAAAGCCCCTAACCCTAACCCTATCCCTAACTCCTAACCCTAACCCTAACCCTAACCCTAACCCCAACCCTAACCGTAACCCTAACCATATCCCTTTCCCAGCCCTAACCTAACCCTAACCCTAACCCTAACCCTAACCCTAACCCTAACTTGTTCCTAACAAGAACAAGTTTCGAAGGAAAGAATGTAAATGAAAAGCACTACTTTGTAAACTGAATCACATGTTTGTCACTCGCTCAATTAGGAATACAGGAAAACCGAAAAGTGTTATCGCGCACTGTACGGCACAGAAACAAGTTTCCATCGAAAGAACAGAAACGCAAAGCACAACTTTGTAAACTAAATCACATATGTGTCGCCTGTTCAATTATTACAACAGGAAAACTGAAAAGTGATATATGACATTGTACAGCACAGGAACAAGTTTCAAATGAAAGAACAAAAAAGAAAATCACTAATTTGTAAACTAAATCACCTGTGTGTCGCTCACTCAATTAGGAATACGGGAAAACTGAAAAGTGTTATCTCGCAAAGTGCGGCACAGAAACAAGTTTCCATTGAAATAACAGAAACTCAAAGCACAACTTTGTAAACTAATTCACATACGTGTCGCACGTTCAATTATTACAAGAGGAAAACTGAAAAGTGATATATCACACTGTATAGCACAGAAACAAGTTTCCAACCGAAGAAGAGAAATCCAAAGCACTGCTTTGTAAACTAAATCACATGTGTGTCGCTCGCTCAATTAGGAATACAGGGAAACCGAAAAGTGTTATTTCGCACTGTATGGCCCAGACACAAATTTCCAAAGAA
The DNA here is from genome assembly GCF_030254825.1 of Meriones unguiculatus. NCBI lineage: Eukaryota > Metazoa > Chordata > Mammalia > Rodentia > Muridae > Meriones > Meriones unguiculatus. The sequence continues at coordinate 47,874,081 of NC_083360.1, read as the reverse complement.
AGAACAGAAACGCAAAGCACAACTTTGTAAATTAAACGACATACGTGTCGCCTGTTCAATTATTATAACAGGAAAACTGAAAAGTGATATAACGCACTGTACAGCACAGGAACAAGTTTCCATTGAAAGAACAGAAAAGCAAAGCACAACTTTTTAAACGAATTCACATACGTGTCGCCTGTTCAATTATTATAACAGGAAAACTGAAAAGTGATATAACGCACTGTACAGCACAGAAACATGTTTCCATCGAAAGAACAGAAACGCAAAGCACAACTTTGTAAACTAATTCACATACGTGTCGCCTGTTCAATTATTACAACAGGAAAACTGAAAAGTGTTATCTCGCACTGTACGGCACAGAAACAAGTTTCCATCGAAAGAACAGAAACGCAAAGCACAACTTTGTAAACTAAATCACATACGTGTCGCCCGTTCAATTATTACAACAGGAAAACTGAAAAGTGATATATGACATTGTACAGCACAGGAACAAGTTTCAAATGAAAGAACAAAAAAGAAAATCACTAATTTGTAAACTAAATCACATGTGTGTCGCTCGCTCCATTAGGAATACAGGAAAACTGAAAAGTGATATATCTCACTGTACAGCACAAGAACAAGTTTCCAACGAAAGAACAGAAAAGCAAAGCACTACTTTTAAACGGAATCACCTGTGTATCGCTCGCTCAATTAGAAATACGGGAAAACTGAAAAGTGTTATCTCGCACTGTACGGCACAGAAACAAGTTTCCATTGAAAGAACAGAAACTCAAAGCACAACTTTGTAAACTAATTCACATATGTGTCGCCTGTTCAATTATTACAACAAGAAAACTGAAAAGTGATATAACCCTAACCCTAACCCTAACCCAAAGACCCTAACCCTAACCCTAACATTAACCGTAACCCTAACCCCTAACCCTAACCGTAACCGTAACCCTAACCCTAACCCTAACCCCTAACCCTAACCCTAACCCTAACTTGTTCCTAAAAAGTTTCCAAGGAAAGAACGTAAATGAAAAGCACTACTTTGTAAACTGAATCACATGTATGTCACTCGCTCAATTAGGAATACAGGAAAACCGAAAAGTGTTATCTCGCACTGTACGGCCCAGAAACAATTTTCCATCGGAAGAACAGAAACGCAAAGCACAACTTTGTAAACTAATTCACATATGTGTTGCCTGTTCAATCATTATAACAGGAAAACTGAAAAGTGATATAACCCTCACCCTAACCCTAACGCTAACCCAAAGCCCCTAACCCTAACCCTATCCCTAACCCCTAACCCTAACCCTAACCCTAACCCCAAACCTAACCGTAACCCTAACCATATCCCTTTCCCAGCCCTAACCTAACCCTAACCCTAACCCTAACCCTAACTTGTTCCTAACAAGAACAAGTTTCGAAGGAAAGAATGCAAATGAAAAGCACTACTTTGTAAACTGAATCACATGTTTGTCACTCGCTCAATTAGGAATACAGGAAAACCGAAAAGTGTTATCGCGCACTGTACGGCACAGAAACAAGTTTCCATCGAAAGAACAGAAACGCAAAGCACAACTTTGTAAACTAAATCACATATGTGTCGCCTGTTCAATTATTACAACAGGAAAACTGAAAAGTGATATATGACATTGTACAGCACAGGAACAAGTTTCAAATGAAAGAACAAAAAAGAAAATCACTAATTTGTAAAGTAAATCACCTGTGTGTCGCTCACTCAATTAGGAATACGGGAAAACTGAAAAGTGTTATCTCGCAAAGTGCGGCACAGAAACAAGTTACCATTGAAATAACAGAAACTCAAAGCACAACTTTGTAAACAAATTCACATACGTGTCGCACGTTCAATTATTACAAGAGGAAAACTGAAAAGTGATATATCACACTGTACAGCACAGAAACAGGTTTCCAACCGAAGAACAGAAATCCAAAGCACTGCTTTGTAAACTAAATCACACGTGTGTCGCTCGCTCAATTAGGAATACAGGGAAACCGAAAAGTGTTATTTCGCACTGTATGGCCCAGAAACAAATTTCCAAAGAAAGAACAGAAACGCAAAGCACAACTTTGTAAATTAAATGACATACATGTCGCCTGTTCAATTATTATAACAGGAAAACTGAAAAGTGATATAACGCACGGTACAGCACAGGAACAAGTTTCCATCGAAAGAACAGAAAAGCAAAGAACAACTTTTTAAACGAATTCACATACGTGTCGCCTGATCAATTATTATAACAGGAAAACTGAAAAGTGTTATCTCGCACTGTACGGCACAGAAACAAGTTTCCATCGAAAGAACAGAAAAGCAAAGCACAACTTTTTATACGAATTCACATACGTGTCACCTGTTCAATTATTATAACAGGAAAACTGAAAAGTGATATAACGCACTGTACAGCACAGAAACATGTTTCCATCGAAAGAACAGAAACGCAAAGCACAACTTTGTAAACTAATTCACATACGTGTCGCCTGTTCAATTATTATAACAGGAAAACTGAAAAGTGATATAACGCACGGTACAGCACAGAAAAAAGTTTCCATCGAAAGAACAGAAAAGCAAAGCACAACTTTTTAAACGAATTCACATACGTGTCGCCTGATCAATTATTATAACAGGAAAACTGAAAAGTGTTATCTCGCACTGTACGGCACAGAAACAAGTTTCCATCGAAAGAACAGAAAAGCAAAGCACAACTTTGTAAACTAATTCACATACGTGTCGCCTGTTCAATTATTATAACAGGAAAACTGAAAAGTGATATAACGCACGGTACGGCACAGAAAAAAGTTTCCATCGAAAGAACAGAAAAGCAAAGCACAACTTTTTAAACGAATTCACATACGTGTCGCCTGTTCAATTATTATAACAGGAAAACTGAAAAGTGATATAACCCTAACCCTAACCCTAACCCTAACCCCTAACCCTAACCCTAACCCTAACCCTAATCCCTAACCCTAACCCTAACTTGTTCCTAAAAAGTTTCCAAGGAAAGAACGTAAATGAAAAGCATTACTATGTAAACTGAATCACATGTGTGTCACTCGCTCAATTAGGAATACAGGAAAACCGAAAAGTGTTATCTCGCACTGTACAGCACAGAAACAAGTTTCCATCGAAAGAACAGAAACGCAAAGCACAACTTTGTAAACTAAATCACATACGTGTCGCCCGTTCAATTATTACAACAGGAAAACTGAAAAGTGATATATGACATTGTACAGCACAGGAACAAGTTTCAAATGAAAGAACAAAAAAGAAAATCACTAATTTGTAAACTAAATCACATGTGTGTCGCTCGCTCCATTAGGAATACAGGAAAACTGAAAAGTGATATATCTCACTGTACGGCACAAGAACAAGTTTCCATCGAAAGAACAGAAAAGCAAAGCACTACTTTTAAACGGAATCACCTGTGTATCGCTCGCTCAATTAGAAATACGGGAAAACTGAAAAGTGTTATCTCGCACTGTACGGCACAGAAACAAGTTTCCATTGAAAGAACAGAAACTCAAAGCACAACTTTGTAAACTAATTCACATATGTGTCGCCTGTTCAATTATTACAACAAGAAAACTGAAAAGTGATATAACCCTAACCCTAACCCTAACCCAAAGACCCTAACCCTAACCCTAACATTAACCGTAACCCTAACCCCTAACCCTAACCGTAACCGTAACCCTAACCCTAACCCTAACCCCTAACCCTAACCCTAACCCTAACTTGTTCCTAAAAAGTTTCCAAGGAAAGAACGTAAATGAAAAGCACTACTTTGTAAACTGAATCACATGTATGTCACTCGCTCAATTAGGAATACAGGAAAACCGAAAAGTGTTATCGCGCACTGTACGGCACAGAAACAAGTTTCCATCGAAAGAACAGAAACACAAAGCACAACTTTGTAAACTAAATCACAAACGTGTCGACCGTTCAATTATTACAACAGGAAAACTGAAAAGTGATATATGACATTGTACAGCACAGGAACAAGTTTCAAATGAAAGAACAAAAAAGAAAATCACTAATTTGTAAACTAAATCACCTGTGTGTCGCTCGCTCAATTAGGAATACAGGAAAACTGAAACGTGTTATCTCACTCTGTACGGCACAGAAACAAGTTTCCATTGAAATAACAGAAACTCAAAGCACAACTTTGTAAACTAATTCACATATGTGTTGCCTGTTCAATCATTATAACAGGAAAACTGAAAAGTGATATAACCCTCACCCTAACCCTAACGCTAACCCAAAGCCCCTAACCCTAACCCTATCCCTAACTCCTAACCCTAACCCTAACCCTAACCCTAACCCCAACCCTAACCGTAACCCTAACCATATCCCTTTCCCAGCCCTAACCTAACCCTAACCCTAACCCTAACCCTAACTTGTTCCTAACAAGAACAAGTTTCGAAGGAAAGAATGTAAATGAAAAGCACTACTTTGTAAACTGAATCACATGTTTGTCACTCGCTCAATTAGGAATACAGGAAAACCGAAAAGTGTTATCGCGCACTGTACGGCACAGAAACAAGTTTCCATCGAAAGAACAGAAACGCAAAGCACAACTTTGTAAACTAAATCACATATGTGTCGCCTGTTCAATTATTACAACAGGAAAACTGAAAAGTGATATATGACATTGTACAGCACAGGAACAAGTTTCAAATGAAAGAACAAAAAAGAAAATCACTAATTTGTAAACTAAATCACCTGTGTGTCGCTCACTCAATTAGGAATACGGGAAAACTGAAAAGTGTTATCTCGCAATGTGCGGCACAGAAACAAGTTTCCATTAAAATAACAGAAACTCAAAGCACAACTTTGTAAACTAATTCACATACGTGTCGCACGTTCAATTATTACAAGAGGAAAACTGAAAAGTGATATATCACACTGTACAGCACAGAAACAAGTTTCCAACCGAAGAACAGAAATTTAAAGCACTACTTTGTAAACTAAATCACATGTGTGTCGCTCGCTCAATTAGGAATACAGGGAAACCGAAAAGTGTTATCTCCCACTGTATGGCACAGAAACAAATTTCCAAAGAAAGAACAGAAACGCAAAGCACAACTTTGTAAATTAAACGACATACGTGTCGCCTGTTCAATTATTATAACAGGAAAACTGAAAAGTGATATAACGCACTGTACAGCACAGGAACAAGTTTCCATTGAAAGAACAGAAAAGCAAAGCACAACTTTTTAAACGAATTCACATACGTGTCGCCTGTTCAATTATTATAACAGGAAAACTGAAAAGTGATATAACGCACTGTACAGCACAGAAACATGTTTCCATCGAAAGAACAGAAACGCAAAGCACAACTTTGTAAACTAATTCACATACGTGTCGCCTGTTCAATTATTACAACAGGAAAACTGAAAAGTGTTATCTCGCACTGTACGGCACAGAAACAAGTTTCCATCGAAAGAACAGAAACGCAAAGCACAACTTTGTAAACTAAATCACATACGTGTCGCCCGTTCAATTATTACAACAGGAAAACTGAAAAGTGATATATGACATTGTACAGCACAGGAACAAGTTTCAAATGAAAGAACAAAAAAGAAAATCACTAATTTGTAAACTAAATCACATGTGTGTCGCTCGCTCCATTAGGAATACAGGAAAACTGAAAAGTGATATATCTCACTGTACAGCACAAGAACAAGTTTCCAACGAAAGAACAGAAAAGCAAAGCACTACTTTTAAACGGAATCACCTGTGTATCGCTCGCTCAATTAGAAATACGGGAAAACTGAAAAGTGTTATCTCGCACTGTACGGCACAGAAACAAGTTTCCATTGAAAGAACAGAAACTCAAAGCACAACTTTGTAAACTAATTCACATATGTGTCGCCTGTTCAATTATTACAACAAGAAAACTGAAAAGTGATATAACCCTAACCCTAACCCTAACCCAAAGACCCTAACCCTAACCCTAACATTAACCGTAACCCTAACCCCTAACCCTAACCGTAACCGTAACCCTAACCCTAACCCTAACCCCTAACCCTAACCCTAACCCTAACTTGTTCCTAAAAAGTTTCCAAGGAAAGAACGTAAATGAAAAGCACTACTTTGTAAACTGAATCACATGTATGTCACTCGCTCAATTAGGAATACAGGAAAACCGAAAAGTGTTATCTCGCACTGTACGGCCCAGAAACAATTTTCCATCGGAAGAACAGAAACGCAAAGCACAACTTTGTAAACTAATTCACATATGTGTTGCCTGTTCAATCATTATAACAGGAAAACTGAAAAGTGATATAACCCTCACCCTAACCCTAACGCTAACCCAAAGCCCCTAACCCTAACCCTATCCCTAACCCCTAACCCTAACCCTAACCCTAACCCCAACCCTAACCGTAACCCTAACCATATCCCTTTCCCAGCCCTAACCTAACCCTAACCCTAACCCTAACCCTAACCCTAACTTGTTCCTAACAAGAACAAGTTTCGAAGGAAAGAATGTAAATGAAAAGCACTACTTTGTAAACTGAATCACATGTTTGTCACTCGCTCAATTAGGAATACAGGAAAACCGAAAAGTGTTATCGCGCACTGTACGGCACAGAAACAAGTTTCCATCGAAAGAACAGAAACGCAAAGCACAACTTTGTAAACTAAATCACATATGTGTCGCCTGTTCAATTATTACAACAGGAAAACTGAAAAGTGATATAACCCTAACCCTAACCCTAACCATAAGCCCCTAACCCTAACCCCTAACCCTAACCCTAACCCTAACCCTAACCCCTAACCCTAACCCTAACCCTAACCGTAACCCTAACCATATCTCTTACCCAGCCCTAACCTAACCCTAACCCTAACCCTAACCCTAACCCTAACCCTAACTTGTTCCTAACAAGAACAAGTTTCCAAGGAAAGAACGTAAATGAAAAGCACTAGTTTGTAAACTGAATCACATGTTTGTCACTCGCTCAATTAGGAATACAGGAAAACCGAAAAGTGTTATCTCGCACTGTACGGCACAGAAACAATTTTCCATCGAAAGAACAGAAAAGCAAAGCACAACTTTGTAAACTAATTCACATACGTGTCGCCTGTTCAATTATTATAACAGGAAAACTGAAAAGTGATATAACGCACGGTACGGCACAGAAAAAAGTTTCCATCGAAAGAACAGAAAAGCAAAGCACAACTTTTTAAACGAATTCACATACGTGTCGCCTGTTCAATTATTATAACAGGAAAACTGAAAAGTGATATAACCCTAACCCTAACCCTAACCCTAACCCCTAACCCTAACCCTAACCCTAACCCTAATCCCTAACCCTAACCCTAACTTGTTCCTAAAAAGTTTCCAAGGAAAGAACGTAAATGAAAAGCATTACTATGTAAACTGAATCACATGTGTGTCACTCGCTCAATTAGGAATACAGGAAAACCGAAAAGTGTTATCTCGCACTGTACAGCACAGAAACAAGTTTCCATCGAAAGAACAGAAACGCAAAGCACAACTTTGTAAACTAAATCACATACGTGTCGCCCGTTCAATTATTACAACAGGAAAACTGAAAAGTGATATATGACATTGTACAGCACAGGAACAAGTTTCAAATGAAAGAACAAAAAAGAAAATCACTAATTTGTAAACTAAATCACATGTGTGTCGCTCGCTCCATTAGGAATACAGGAAAACTGAAAAGTGATATATCTCACTGTACGGCACAAGAACAAGTTTCCATCGAAAGAACAGAAAAGCAAAGCACTACTTTTAAACGGAATCACCTGTGTATCGCTCGCTCAATTAGAAATACGGGAAAACTGAAAAGTGTTATCTCGCACTGTACGGCACAGAAACAAGTTTCCATTGAAAGAACAGAAACTCAAAGCACAACTTTGTAAACTAATTCACATATGTGTCGCCTGTTCAATTATTACAACAAGAAAACTGAAAAGTGATATAACCCTAACCCTAACCCTAACCCAAAGACCCTAACCCTAACCCTAACATTAACCGTAACCCTAACCCCTAACCCTAACCGTAACCGTAACCCTAACCCTAACCCTAACCCCTAACCCTAACCCTAACCCTAACTTGTTCCTAAAAAGTTTCCAAGGAAAGAACGTAAATGAAAAGCACTACTTTGTAAACTGAATCACATGTATGTCACTCGCTCAATTAGGAATACAGGAAAACCGAAAAGTGTTATCGCGCACTGTACGGCACAGAAACAAGTTTCCATCGAAAGAACAGAAACACAAAGCACAACTTTGTAAACTAAATCACAAACGTGTCGACCGTTCAATTATTACAACAGGAAAACTGAAAAGTGATATATGACATTGTACAGCACAGGAACAAGTTTCAAATGAAAGAACAAAAAAGAAAATCACTAATTTGTAAACTAAATCACCTGTGTGTCGCTCGCTCAATTAGGAATACAGGAAAACTGAAACGTGTTATCTCACTCTGTACGGCACAGAAACAAGTTTCCATTGAAATAACAGAAACTCAAAGCACAACTTTGTAAACTAATTCACATATGTGTTGCCTGTTCAATCATTATAACAGGAAAACTGAAAAGTGATATAACCCTCACCCTAACCCTAACGCTAACCCAAAGCCCCTAACCCTAACCCTATCCCTAACTCCTAACCCTAACCCTAACCCTAACCCTAACCCCAACCCTAACCGTAACCCTAACCATATCCCTTTCCCAGCCCTAACCTAACCCTAACCCTAACCCTAACCCTAACTTGTTCCTAACAAGAACAAGTTTCGAAGGAAAGAATGTAAATGAAAAGCACTACTTTGTAAACTGAATCACATGTTTGTCACTCGCTCAATTAGGAATACAGGAAAACCGAAAAGTGTTATCGCGCACTGTACGGCACAGAAACAAGTTTCCATCGAAAGAACAGAAACGCAAAGCACAACTTTGTAAACTAAATCACATATGTGTCGCCTGTTCAATTATTACAACAGGAAAACTGAAAAGTGATATATGACATTGTACAGCACAGGAACAAGTTTCAAATGAAAGAACAAAAAAGAAAATCACTAATTTGTAAACTAAATCACCTGTGTGTCGCTCACTCAATTAGGAATACGGGAAAACTGAAAAGTGTTATCTCGCAATGTGCGGCACAGAAACAAGTTTCCATTAAAATAACAGAAACTCAAAGCACAACTTTGTAAACTAATTCACATACGTGTCGCACGTTCAATTATTACAAGAGGAAAACTGAAAAGTGATATATCACACTGTACAGCACAGAAACAAGTTTCCAACCGAAGAACAGAAATTTAAAGCACTACTTTGTAAACTAAATCACATGTGTGTCGCTCGCTCAATTAGGAATACAGGGAAACCGAAAAGTGTTATCTCCCACTGTATGGCACAGAAACAAATTTCCAAAGAAAGAACAGAAACGCAAAGCACAACTTTGTAAATTAAACGACATACGTGTCGCCTGTTCAATTATTATAACAGGAAAACTGAAAAGTGATATAACGCACTGTACAGCACAGGAACAAGTTTCCATTGAAAGAACAGAAAAGCAAAGCACAACTTTTTAAACGAATTCACATACGTGTCGCCTGTTCAATTATTATAACAGGAAAACTGAAAAGTGATATAACGCACTGTACAGCACAGAAACATGTTTCCATCGAAAGAACAGAAACGCAAAGCACAACTTTGTAAACTAATTCACATACGTGTCGCCTGTTCAATTATTACAACAGGAAAACTGAAAAGTGTTATCTCGCACTGTACGGCACAGAAACAAGTTTCCATCGAAAGAACAGAAACGCAAAGCACAACTTTGTAAACTAAATCACATACGTGTCGCCCGTTCAATTATTCAGGAAAACTGAAAAGTGATATATGACATTGTACAGCACAGGAACAAGTTTCAAATGAAAGAACAAAAAAGAAAATCACTAATTTGTAAACTAAATCACATGTGTGTCGCTCGCTCCATTAGGAATACAGGAAAACTGAAAAGTGATATATCTCACTGTACAGCACAAGAACAAGTTTCCAACGAAAGAACAGAAAAGCAAAGCACTACTTTTAAACGGAATCACCTGTGTATCGCTCGCTCAATTAGAAATACGGGAAAACTGAAAAGTGTTATCTCGCACTGTACGGCACAGAAACAAGTTTCCATTGAAAGAACAGAAACTCAAAGCACAACTTTGTAAACTAATTCACATATGTGTCGCCTGTTCAATTATTACAACAAGAAAACTGAAAAGTGATATAACCCTAACCCTAACCCTAACCCAAAGACCCTAACCCTAACCCTAACATTAACCGTAACCCTAACCCCTAACCCTAACCGTAACCGTAACCCTAACCCTAACCCTAACCCCTAACCCTAACCCTAACCCTAACTTGTTCCTAAAAAGTTTCCAAGGAAAGAACGTAAATGAAAAGCACTACTTTGTAAACTGAATCACATGTATGTCACTCGCTCAATTAGGAATACAGGAAAACCGAAAAGTGTTATCTCGCACTGTACGGCCCAGAAACAATTTTCCATCGGAAGAACAGAAACGCAAAGCACAACTTTGTAAACTAATTCACATATGTGTTGCCTGTTCAATCATTATAACAGGAAAACTGAAAAGTGATATAACCCTCACCCTAACCCTAACGCTAACCCAAAGCCCCTAACCCTAACCCTATCCCTAACCCCTAACCCTAACCCTAACCCTAACCCCAACCCTAACCGTAACCCTAACCATATCCCTTTCCCAGCCCTAACCTAACCCTAACCCTAACCCTAACCCTAACCCTAACTTGTTCCTAACAAGAACAAGTTTCGAAGGAAAGAATGTAAATGAAAAGCACTACTTTGTAAACTGAATCACATGTTTGTCACTCGCTCAATTAGGAATACAGGAAAACCGAAAAGTGTTATCGCGCACTGTACGGCACAGAAACAAGTTTCCATCGAAAGAACAGAAACGCAAAGCACAACTTTGTAAACTAAATCACATATGTGTCGCCTGTTCAATTATTACAACAGGAAAACTGAAAAGTGATATATGACATTGTACAGCACAGGAACAAGTTTCAAATGAAAGAACAAAAAAGAAAATCACTAATTTGTAAACTAAATCACCTGTGTGTCGCTCACTCAATTAGGAATACGGGAAAACTGAAAAGTGTTATCTCGCAATGTGCGGCACAGAAACAAGTTTCCATTAAAATAACAGAAACTCAAAGCACAACTTTGTAAACTAATTCACATACGTGTCGCACGTTCAATTATTACAAGAGGAAAACTGAAAAGTGATATATCACACTGTACAGCACAGAAACAAGTTTCCAACCGAAGAACAGAAATTTAAAGCACTACTTTGTAAACTAAATCACATGTGTGTCGCTCGCTCAATTAGGAATACAGGGAAACCGAAAAGTGTTATCTCCCACTGTATGGCACAGAAACAAATTTCCAAAGAAAGAACAGAAACGCAAAGCACAACTTTGTAAATTAAACGACATACGTGTCGCCTGTTCAATTATTATAACAGGAAAACTGAAAAGTGATATAACGCACTGTACAGCACAGGAACAAGTTTCCATTGAAAGAACAGAAAAGCAAAGCACAACTTTTTAAACGAATTCACATACGTGTCGCCTGTTCAATTATTATAACAGGAAAACTGAAAAGTGATATAACGCACTGTACAGCACAGAAACATGTTTCCATCGAAAGAACAGAAACGCAAAGCACAACTTTGTAAACTAATTCACATACGTGTCGCCTGTTCAATTATTACAACAGGAAAACTGAAAAGTGTTATCTCGCACTGTACGGCACAGAAACAAGTTTCCATCGAAAGAACAGAAACGCAAAGCACAACTTTGTAAACTAAATCACATACGTGTCGCCCGTTCAATTATTCAGGAAAACTGAAAAGTGATATATGACATTGTACAGCACAGGAACAAGTTTCAAATGAAAGAACAAAAAAGAAAATCACTAATTTGTAAACTAAATCACATGTGTGTCGCTCGCTCCATTAGGAATACAGGAAAACTGAAAAGTGATATATCTCACTGTACAGCACAAGAACAAGTTTCCAACGAAAGAACAGAAAAGCAAAGCACTACTTTTAAACGGAATCACCTGTGTATCGCTCGCTCAATTAGAAATACGGGAAAACTGAAAAGTGTTATCTCGCACTGTACGGCACAGAAACAAGTTTCCATTGAAAGAACAGAAACTCAAAGCACAACTTTGTAAACTAATTCACATATGTGTCGCCTGTTCAATTATTACAACAAGAAAACTGAAAAGTGATATAACCCTAACCCTAACCCTAACCCAAAGACCCTAACCCTAACCCTAACATTAACCGTAACCCTAACCCCTAACCCTAACCGTAACCGTAACCCTAACCCTAACCCTAACCCCTAACCCTAACCCTAACCCTAACTTGTTCCTAAAAAGTTTCCAAGGAAAGAACGTAAATGAAAAGCACTACTTTGTAAACTGAATCACATGTATGTCACTCGCTCAATTAGGAATACAGGAAAACCGAAAAGTGTTATCTCGCACTGTACGGCCCAGAAACAATTTTCCATCGGAAGAACAGAAACGCAAAGCACAACTTTGTAAACTAATTCACATATGTGTTGCCTGTTCAATCATTATAACAGGAAAACTGAAAAGTGATATAACCCTCACCCTAACCCTAACGCTAACCCAAAGCCCCTAACCCTAACCCTATCCCTAACCCCTAACCCTAACCCTAACCCTAACCCCAACCCTAACCGTAACCCTAACCATATCCCTTTCCCAGCCCTAACCTAACCCTAACCCTAACCCTAACCCTAACCCTAACTTGTTCCTAACAAGAACAAGTTTCGAAGGAAAGAATGTAAATGAAAAGCACTACTTTGTAAACTGAATCACATGTTTGTCACTCGCTCAATTAGGAATACAGGAAAACCGAAAAGTGTTATCGCGCACTGTACGGCACAGAAACAAGTTTCCATCGAAAGAACAGAAACGCAAAGCACAACTTTGTAAACTAAATCACATATGTGTCGCCTGTTCAATTATTACAACAGGAAAACTGAAAAGTGATATAACCCTAACCCTAACCCTAACCATAAGCCCCTAACCCTAACCCCTAACCCTAACCCTAACCCTAACCCTAACCCCTAACCCTAACCCTAACCCTAACCGTAACCCTAACCATATCTCTTACCCAGCCCTAACCTAACCCTAACCCTAACCCTAACCCTAACCCTAACCCTAACTTGTTCCTAACAAGAACAAGTTTCCAAGGAAAGAACGTAAATGAAAAGCACTAGTTTGTAAACTGAATCACATGTTTGTCACTCGCTCAATTAGGAATACAGGAAAACCGATTAGTGTTATCTCGCACTGTATGGCACAGAAACCAGTTTCCATCGAAAGAACAGAAACGCAAAGCACAACTTTGTAAACTAAATCACATATGTGTCGCCTGTTCAATTATTACAACAGGAAAACTGAAAAGTGATATATGACATTGTACAGCACAGGAACAAGTTTCAAATGAAAGAACAAAAAAGAAAATCACTAATTTGTAAACTAAATCACCTCTGTGTCGCTCACTCAATTAGGAATACGGGAAAACTGAAAAGTGTTATCTCGCACTGTACGGCACAGAAACAAGTTTCCATTGAAATAACAGAAACTCAAAGCACAACGTTGTAAACTAATTCACATACGTGTCGCACGTTCAATTATTACAACAGGAAAACTGAAAAGTGATATAACCCTAACCCTAACCCTAACCCTAACCCTAACCCCTAACCCTAACCCTAACCCTAACCCTAACCCTAATCCCTAACCCTAACCCTAACTTGTTCCTAAAAAGTTTCCAAGGAAAGAACGTAAATGAAAAGCACTACTATGTAAAATGAATCACATGTGTGTCACTCGCTCAATTAGGAATACAGGAAAACCGAAAAGTGTTATCTCGCACTGTACGGCACAGAAACAAGTTTCCATCGAAAGAACAGAAACGCAAAGCACAACTTTGTAAACTAAATCACATACGTGTCGCCCGTTCAATTATTACAACAGGAAAACTGAAAAGTGATATATGACATTGTACAGCACAGGAACAAGTTTCAAATGAAAGAACAAAAAAGAAAATCACTAATTTGTAAACTAAATCACATGTGTGTCGCTCGCTCCATTAGGAATACAGGAAAACTGAAAAGTGATATATCTCAGTGTACGGCACAAGAACAAGTTTCCAACGAAAGAACAGAAAAGCAAAGCACTACTTTTAAACGGAATCACCTGTGTATCGCTCGCTCAATTAGAAATACGGGAAAACTGAAAAGTGTTATCTCGCACTGTACGGCACAGAAACAAGTTTCCATTGAAAGAACAGAAACTCAAAGCACAACTTTGTAAACTAATTCACATATGTGTCGCCTGTTCAATTATTACAACAAGAAAACTGAAAAGTGATATAACCCTAACCCTAACCCTAACCCAAAGACCCTAACCCTAACCCTAACATTAACCGTAACCCTAACCCCTAACCCTAACCGTAACCGTAACCCTAACCCTAACCCTAACCCCTAACCCTAACCCTAACCCTAACTTGTTCCTAAAAAGTTTCCAAGGAAAGAACGTAAATGAAAAGCACTACTTTGTAAACTGAATCACATGTATGTCACTCGCTCAATTAGGAATACAGGAAAACCGAAAAGTGTTATCGCGCACTGTACGGCACAGAAACAAGTTTCCATCGAAAGAACAGAAACGCAAAGCACAACTTTGTAAACTAAATCACATATGTGTCGCCTGTTCAATTATTACAACAGGAAAACTGAAAAGTGATATATGACATTGTACAGCACAGGAACAAGTTTCAAATGAAAGAACGAAAAAGAAAATCACTAATTTGTAAACTAAATCACCTGTGTGTCGCTCACTCAATTAGGAATACGGGAAAACTGAAAAGTGTTATCTCGCAATGTGCGGCACAGAAACAAGTTTCCATTAAAATAACAGAAACTCAAAGCACAACTTTGTAAACTAATTCACATACGTGTCGCACGTTCAATTATTACAAGAGGAAAACTGAAAAGTGATATATCACACTGTACAGCACAGAAACAAGTTTCCAACCGAAGAACAGAAATTTAAAGCACTACTTTGTAAACTAAATCACATGTGTGTCGCTCGCTCAATTAGGAATACAGGGAAACCGAAAAGTGTTATCTCCCACTGTATGGCACAGAAACAAATTTCCAAAGAAAGAACAGAAACGCAAAGCACAACTTTGTAAATTAAACGACATACGTGTCGCCTGTTCAATTATTATAACAGGAAAACTGAAAAGTGATATAACGCACTGTACAGCACAGGAACAAGTTTCCATTGAAAGAACAGAAAAGCAAAGCACAACTTTTTAAACGAATTCACATACGTGTCGCCTGTTCAATTATTATAACAGGAAAACTGAAAAGTGATATAACGCACTGTACAGCACAGAAACATGTTTCCATCGAAAGAACAGAAACGCAAAGCACAACTTTGTAAACTAATTCACATACGTGTCGCCTGTTCAATTATTACAACAGGAAAACTGAAAAGTGTTATCTCGCACTGTACGGCACAGAAACAAGTTTCCATCGAAAGAACAGAAACGCAAAGCACAACTTTGTAAACTAAATCACATACGTGTCGCCCGTTCAATTATTACAACAGGAAAACTGAAAAGTGATATATGACATTGTACAGCACAGGAACAAGTTTCAAATGAAAGAACAAAAAAGAAAATCACTAATTTGTAAACTAAATCACATGTGTGTCGCTCGCTCCATTAGGAATACAGGAAAACTGAAAAGTGATATATCTCACTGTACAGCACAAGAACAAGTTTCCAACGAAAGAACAGAAAAGCAAAGCACTACTTTTAAACGGAATCACCTGTGTATCGCTCGCTCAATTAGAAATACGGGAAAACTGAAAAGTGTTATCTCGCACTGTACGGCACAGAAACAAGTTTCCATTGAAAGAACAGAAACTCAAAGCACAACTTTGTAAACTAATTCACATATGTGTCGCCTGTTCAATTATTACAACAAGAAAACTGAAAAGTGATATAACCCTAACCCTAACCCTAACCCAAAGACCCTAACCCTAACCCTAACATTAACCGTAACCCTAACCCCTAACCCTAACCGTAACCGTAACCCTAACCCTAACCCTAACCCCTAACCCTAACCCTAACCCTAACTTGTTCCTAAAAAGTTTCCAAGGAAAGAACGTAAATGAAAAGCACTACTTTGTAAACTGAATCACATGTATGTCACTCGCTCAATTAGGAATACAGGAAAACCGAAAAGTGTTATCTCGCACTGTACGGCCCAGAAACAATTTTCCATCGGAAGAACAGAAACGCAAAGCACAACTTTGTAAACTAATTCACATATGTGTTGCCTGTTCAATCATTATAACAGGAAAACTGAAAAGTGATATAACCCTCACCCTAACCCTAACGCTAACCCAAAGCCCCTAACCCTAACCCTATCCCTAACCCCTAACCCTAACCCTAACCCTAACCCCAACCCTAACCGTAACCCTAACCATATCCCTTTCCCAGCCCTAACCTAACCCTAACCCTAACCCTAACCCTAACCCTAACTTGTTCCTAACAAGAACAAGTTTCGAAGGAAAGAATGTAAATGAAAAGCACTACTTTGTAAACTGAATCACATGTTTGTCACTCGCTCAATTAGGAATACAGGAAAACCGAAAAGTGTTATCGCGCACTGTACGGCACAGAAACAAGTTTCCATCGAAAGAACAGAAAGGCAAAGCACAACTTTGTAAACTAAATCACATATGTGTCGCCTGTTCAATTATTACAACAGGAAAACTGAAAAGTGATATATGACATTGTACAGCACAGGAACAAGTTTCAAATGAAAGAACAAAAAAGAAAATCACTAATTTGTAAAGTAAATCACCTGTGTGTCGCTCACTCAATTAGGAATACGGGAAAACTGAAAAGTGTTATCTCGCAAAGTGCGGCACAGAAACAAGTTACCATTGAAATAACAGAAACTCAAAGCACAACTTTGTAAACAAATTCACATACGTGTCGCACGTTCAATTATTACAAGAGGAAAACTGAAAAGTGATATATCACACTGTACAGCACAGAAACAGGTTTCCAACCGAAGAACAGAAATCCAAAGCACTGCTTTGTAAACTAAATCACACGTGTGTCGCTCGCTCAATTAGGAATACAAGGAAACCGAAAAGTGTTATTTCGCACTGTATGGCCCAGAAACAAATTTCCAAAGAAAGAACAGAAACGCAAAGCACAACTTTGTAAATTAAATGACATACATGTCGCCTGTTCAATTATTATAACAGGAAAACTGAAAAGTGATATAACGCACGGTACAGCACAGGAACAAGTTTCCATCGAAAGAACAGAAAAGCAAAGAACAACTTTTTAAACGAATTCACATACGTGTCGCCTGATCAATTATTATAACAGGAAAACTGAAAAGTGTTATCTCGCACTGTACGGCACAGAAACAAGTTTCCATCGAAAGAACAGAAAAGCAAAGCACAACTTTTTATACGAATTCACATACGTGTCGCCTGTTCAATTATTATAACAGGAAAACTGAAAAGTGATATAACGCACTGTACAGCACAGAAACATGTTTCCATCGAAAGAACAGAAACGCAAAGCACAACTTTGTAAACTAATTCACATACGTGTCGCCTGTTCAATTATTATAACAGGAAAACTGAAAAGTGATATAACGCACGGTACAGCACAGAAAAAAGTTTCCATCGAAAGAACAGAAAAGCAAAGCACAACTTTTTAAACGAATTCACATACGTGTCGCCTGATCAATTATTATAACAGGAAAACTAAAAAGTGTTATCTCGCACTGTACGGCACAGAAACAAGTTTCCATCGAAAGAACAGAAAAGCAAAGCACAACTTTGTAAACTAATTCACATACGTGTCGCCTGTTCAATTATTATAACAGGAAAACTGAAAAGTGATATAACGCACGGTACAGCACAGAAAAAAGTTTCCATCGAAAGAACAGAAAAGCAAAGCACAACTTTTTAAACGAATTCACATACGTGTCGCCTGTTCAATTATTATAACAGGAAAACTGAAAAGTGATATAACCCTAACCCTAACCCTAACCCTAACCCTAACCCCTAACCCTAACCCTAACCCTAACCCTAATCCCTAACCCTAACCCTAACTTGTTCCTAAAAAGTTTCCAAGGAAAGAACGTAAATGAAAAGCATTACTATGTAAACTGAATCACATGTGTGTCACTCGCTCAATTAGGAATACAGGAAAACCGAAAAGTGTTATCTCGCACTGTACAGCACAGAAACAAGTTTCCATCGAAAGAACAGAAACGCAAAGCACAACTTTGTAAACTAAATCACATACGTGTCGCCCGTTCAATTATTACAACAGGAAAACTGAAAAGTGATATATGACATTGTACAGCACAGGAACAAGTTTCAAATGAAAGAACAAAAAAGAAAATCACTAATTTGTAAACTAAATCACATGTGTGTCGCTCGCTCCATTAGGAATACAGGAAAACTGAAAAGTGATATATCTCACTGTACGGCACAAGAACAAGTTTCCAACGAAAGAACAGAAAAGCAAAGCACTACTTTTAAACGGAATCACCTGTGTATCGCTCGCTCAATTAGAAATACGGGAAAACTGAAAAGTGTTATCTCGCACTGTACGGCACAGAAACAAGTTTCCATTGAAAGAACAGAAACTCAAAGCACAACTTTGTAAACTAATTCACATATGTGTCGCCTGTTCAATTATTACAACAAGAAAACTGAAAAGTGATATAACCCTAACCCTAACCCTAACCCAAAGACCCTAACCCTAACCCTAACATTAACCGTAACCCTAACCCCTAACCCTAACCGTAACCGTAACCCTAACCCTAACCCTAACCCCTAACCCTAACCCTAACCCTAACTTGTTCCTAAAAAGTTTCCAAGGAAAGAACATAAATGAAAAGCACTACTTTGTAAACTGAATCACATGTATGTCACTCGCTCAATTAGGAATACAGGAAAACCGAAAAGTGTTATCGCGCACTGTACGGCACAGAAACAAGTTTCCATCGAAAGAACAGAAACGCAAAGCACAACTTTGTAAACTAAATCACAAACGTGTCGACCGTTCAATTATTACAACAGGAAAACTGAAAAGTGATATATGACATTGTACAGCACAGGAACAAGTTTCAAATGAAAGAACAAAAAAGAAAATCACTAATTTGTAAACTAAATCACCTGTGTGTCGCTCGCTCAATTAGGAATACAGGAAAACTGAAACGTGTTATCTCACTCTGTACGGCACAGAAACAAGTTTCCATTGAAATAACAGAAACTCAAAGCACAACTTTGTAAACTAATTCACATATGTGTTGCCTGTTCAATCATTATAACAGGAAAACTGAAAAGTGATATAACCCTCACCCTAACCCTAACGCTAACCCAAAGCCCCTAACCCTAACCCTATCCCTAACTCCTAACCCTAACCCTAACCCTAACCCTAACCCCAACCCTAACCGTAACCCTAACCATATCCCTTTCCCAGCCCTAACCTAACCCTAACCCTAACCCTAACCCTAACCCTAACTTGTTCCTAACAAGAACAAGTTTCGAAGGAAAGAATGTAAATGAAAAGCACTACTTTGTAAACTGAATCACATGTTTGTCACTCGCTCAATTAGGAATACAGGAAAACCGAAAAGTGTTATCGCGCACTGTACGGCACAGAAACAAGTTTCCATCGAAAGAACAGAAACGCAAAGCACAACTTTGTAAACTAAATCACATATGTGTCGCCTGTTCAATTATTACAACAGGAAAACTGAAAAGTGATATATGACATTGTACAGCACAGGAACAAGTTTCAAATGAAAGAACAAAAAAGAAAATCACTAATTTGTAAACTAAATCACCTGTGTGTCGCTCACTCAATTAGGAATACGGGAAAACTGAAAAGTGTTATCTCGCAAAGTGCGGCACAGAAACAAGTTTCCATTGAAATAACAGAAACTCAAAGCACAACTTTGTAAACTAATTCACATACGTGTCGCACGTTCAATTATTACAAGAGGAAAACTGAAAAGTGATATATCACACTGTATAGCACAGAAACAAGTTTCCAACCGAAGAAGAGAAATCCAAAGCACTGCTTTGTAAACTAAATCACATGTGTGTCGCTCGCTCAATTAGGAATACAGGGAAACCGAAAAGTGTTATTTCGCACTGTATGGCCCAGACACAAATTTCCAAAGAAAGAACAGAAACGCAAAGCACAACTTTGTAAATTAAACGACATACGTGTCGCCTGTTCAATTATTATAACAGGAAAACTGAAAAGTGATATAACGCACTGTACAGCACAGGAACAAGTTTCCATTGAAAGAACAGAAAAGCAAAGCACAACTTTTTAAACGAATTCACATACGTGTCGCCTGTTCAATTATTATAACAGGAAAACTGAAAAGTGATATAACGCACTGTACAGCACAGAAACATGTTTCCATCGAAAGAACAGAAACGCAAAGCACAACTTTGTAAACTAATTCACATACGTGTCGCCTGTTCAATTATTACAACAGGAAAACTGAAAAGTGTTATCTCGCACTGTACGGCACAGAAACAAGTTTCCATCGAAAGAACAGAAACGCAAAGCACAACTTTGTAAACTAAATCACATACGTGTCGCCCGTTCAATTATTACAACAGGAAAACTGAAAAGTGATATATGACATTGTACAGCACAGGAACAAGTTTCAAATGAAAGAACAAAAAAGAAAATCACTAATTTGTAAACTAAATCACATGTGTGTCGCTCGCTCCATTAGGAATACAGGAAAACTGAAAAGTGATATATCTCACTGTACAGCACAAGAACAAGTTTCCAACGAAAGAACAGAAAAGCAAAGCACTACTTTTAAACGGAATCACCTGTGTATCGCTCGCTCAATTAGAAATACGGGAAAACTGAAAAGTGTTATCTCGCACTGTACGGCACAGAAACAAGTTTCCATTGAAAGAACAGAAACTCAAAGCACAACTTTGTAAACTAATTCACATATGTGTCGCCTGTTCAATTATTACAACAAGAAAACTGAAAAGTGATATAACCCTAACCCTAACCCTAACCCAAAGACCCTAACCCTAACCCTAACATTAACCGTAACCCTAACCCCTAACCCTAACCGTAACCGTAACCCTAACCCTAACCCTAACCCCTAACCCTAACCCTAACCCTAACTTGTTCCTAAAAAGTTTCCAAGGAAAGAACGTAAATGAAAAGCACTACTTTGTAAACTGAATCACATGTATGTCACTCGCTCAATTAGGAATACAGGAAAACCGAAAAGTGTTATCTCGCACTGTACGGCCCAGAAACAATTTTCCATCGGAAGAACAGAAACGCAAAGCACAACTTTGTAAACTAATTCACATATGTGTTGCCTGTTCAATCATTATAACAGGAAAACTGAAAAGTGATATAACCCTCACCCTAACCCTAACGCTAACCCAAAGCCCCTAACCCTAACCCTATCCCTAACCCCTAACCCTAACCCTAACCCTAACCCCAACCCTAACCGTAACCCTAACCATATCCCTTTCCCAGCCCTAACCTAACCCTAACCCTAACCCTAACCCTAACCCTAACTTGTTCCTAACAAGAACAAGTTTCGAAGGAAAGAATGCAAATGAAAAGAACTACTTTGTAAACTGAATCACATGTTTGTCACTCGCTCAATTAGGAATACAGGAAAACCGAAAAGTGTTATCGCGCACTGTACGGCACAGAAACAAGTTTCCATCGAAAGAACAGAAACGCAAAGCACAACTTTGTAAACTAAATCACATACGTGTCGCCCGTTCAATTATTACAACAGGAAAACTGAAAAGTGATATATGACATTGTACAGCACAGGAACAAGTTTCAAATGAAAGAACAAAAAAGAAAATCACTAATTTGTAAAGTAAATCACCTGTGTGTCGCTCACTCAATTAGGAATACGGGAAAACTGAAAAGTGTTATCTCGCAAAGTGCGGCACAGAAACAAGTTACCATTGAAATAACAGAAACTCAAAGCACAACTTTGTAAACAAATTCACATACGTGTCGCACGTTCAATTATTACAAGAGGAAAACTGAAAAGTGATATATCACACTGTACAGCACAGAAACAGGTTTCCAACCGAAGAACAGAAATCCAAAGCACTGCTTTGTAAACTAAATCACACGTGTGTCGCTCGCTCAATTAGGAATACAGGGAAACCGAAAAGTGTTATTTCGCACTGTATGGCCCAGAAACAAATTTCCAAAGAAAGAACAGAAACGCAAAGCACAACTTTGTAAATTAAATGACATACATGTCGCCTGTTCAATTATTATAACAGGAAAACTGAAAAGTGATATAACGCACGGTACAGCACAGGAACAAGTTTCCATCGAAAGAACAGAAAAGCAAAGAACAACTTTTTAAACGAATTCACATACGTGTCGCCTGATCAATTATTATAACAGGAAAACTGAAAAGTGTTATCTCGCACTGTACGGCACAGAAACAAGTTTCCATCGAAAGAACAGAAAAGCAAAGCACAACTTTTTATACGAATTCACATACGTGTCGCCTGTTCAATTATTATAACAGGAAAACTGAAAAGTGATATAACGCACTGTACAGCACAGAAACATGTTTCCATCGAAAGAACAGAAACGCAAAGCACAACTTTGTAAACTAATTCACATACGTGTCGCCTGTTCAATTATTATAACAGGAAAACTGAAAAGTGATATAACGCACGGTACAGCACAGAAAAAAGTTTCCATCGAAAGAACAGAAAAGCAAAGCACAACTTTTTAAACGAATTCACATACGTGTCGCCTGATCAATTATTATAACAGGAAAACTGAAAAGTGTTATCTCGCACTGTACGGCACAGAAACAAGTTTCCATCGAAAGAACAGAAAAGCAAAGCACAACTTTGTAAACTAATTCACATACGTTTCGCCTGTTCAATTATTATAACAGGAAAACTGAAAAGTGATATAACGCACGGTACAGCACAGAAAAAAGTTTCCATCGAAAGAACAGAAAAGCAAAGCACAACTTTTTAAACGAATTCACATACGTGTCGCCTGTTCAATTATTATAACAGGAAAACTGAAAAGTGATATAACCCTAACCCTAACCCTAACCCTAACCCCTAACCCTAACCCTAACCCTAACCCTAACCCTAATCCCTAACCCTAACCCTAACTTGTTCCTAAAAAGTTTCCAAGGAAAGAACGTAAATGAAAAGCATTACTATGTAAACTGAATCACATGTGTGTCACTCGCTCAATTAGGAATACAGGAAAACCGAAAAGTGTTATCTCGCACTGTACAGCACAGAAACAAGTTTCCATCGAAAGAACAGAAACGCAAAGCACAACTTTGTAAACTAAATCACATACGTGTCGCCCGTTCAATTATTACAACAGGAAAACTGAAAAGTGATATATGACATTGTACAGCACAGGAACAAGTTTCAAATGAAAGAACAAAAAAGAAAATCACTAATTTGTAAACTAAATCACATGTGTGTCGCTCGCTCCATTAGGAATACAGGAAAACTGAAAAGTGATATATCTCACTGTACGGCACAAGAACAAGTTTCCAACGAAAGAACAGAAAAGCAAAGCACTACTTTTAAACGGAATCACCTGTGTATCGCTCGCTCAATTAGAAATACGGGAAAACTGAAAAGTGTTATCTCGCACTGTACGGCACAGAAACAAGTTTCCATTGAAAGAACAGAAACTCAAAGCACAACTTTGTAAACTAATTCACATATGTGTCGCCTGTTCAATTATTACAACAAGAAAACTGAAAAGTGATATAACCCTAACCCTAACCCTAACCCAAAGACCCTAACCCTAACCCTAACATTAACCGTAACCCTAACCCCTAACCCTAACCGTAACCGTAACCCTAACCCTAACCCTAACCCCTAACCCTAACCCTAACCCTAACTTGTTCCTAAAAAGTTTCCAAGGAAAGAACATAAATGAAAAGCACTACTTTGTAAACTGAATCACATGTATGTCACTCGCTCAATTAGGAATACAGGAAAACCGAAAAGTGTTATCGCGCACTGTACGGCACAGAAACAAGTTTCCATCGAAAGAACAGAAACGCAAAGCACAACTTTGTAAACTAAATCACAAACGTGTCGACCGTTCAATTATTACAACAGGAAAACTGAAAAGTGATATATGACATTGTACAGCACAGGAACAAGTTTCAAATGAAAGAACAAAAAAGAAAATCACTAATTTGTAAACTAAATCACCTGTGTGTCGCTCGCTCAATTAGGAATACAGGAAAACTGAAACGTGTTATCTCACTCTGTAGGGCACAGAAACAAGTTTCCATTGAAATAACAGAAACTCAAAGCACAACTTTGTAAACTAATTCACATATGTGTTGCCTGTTCAATCATTATAACAGGAAAACTGAAAAGTGATATAACCCTCACCCTAACCCTAACGCTAACCCAAAGCCCCTAACCCTAACCCTATCCCTAACTCCTAACCCTAACCCTAACCCTAACCCTAACCCCAACCCTAACCGTAACCCTAACCATATCCCTTTCCCAGCCCTAACCTAACCCTAACCCTAACCCTAACCCTAACCCTAACTTGTTCCTAACAAGAACAAGTTTCGAAGGAAAGAATGTAAATGAAAAGCACTACTTTGTAAACTGAATCACATGTTTGTCACTCGCTCAATTAGGAATACAGGAAAACCGAAAAGTGTTATCGCGCACTGTACGGCACAGAAACAAGTTTCCATCGAAAGAACAGAAACGCAAAGCACAACTTTGTAAACTAAATCACATATGTGTCGCCTGTTCAATTATTACAACAGGAAAACTGAAAAGTGATATATGACATTGTACAGCACAGGAACAAGTTTCAAATGAAAGAACAAAAAAGAAAATCACTAATTTGTAAACTAAATCACCTGTGTGTCGCTCACTCAATTAGGAATACGGGAAAACTGAAAAGTGTTATCTCGCAATGTGCGGCACAGAAACAAGTTTCCATTAAAATAACAGAAACTCAAAGCACAACTTTGTAAACTAATTCACATACGTGTCGCACGTTCAATTATTACAAGAGGAAAACTGAAAAGTGATATATCACACTGTACAGCACAGAAACAAGTTTCCAACCGAAGAACAGAAATTTAAAGCACTACTTTGTAAACTAAATCACATGTGTGTCGCTCGCTCAATTAGGAATACAGGGAAACCGAAAAGTGTTATCTCCCACTGTATGGCACAGAAACAAATTTCCAAAGAAAGAACAGAAACGCAAAGCACAACTTTGTAAATTAAACGACATACGTGTCGCCTGTTCAATTATTATAACAGGAAAACTGAAAAGTGATATAACGCACTGTACAGCACAGGAACAAGTTTCCATTGAAAGAACAGAAAAGCAAAGCACAACTTTTTAAACGAATTCACATACGTGTCGCCTGTTCAATTATTATAACAGGAAAACTGAAAAGTGATATAACGCACTGTACAGCACAGAAACATGTTTCCATCGAAAGAACAGAAACGCAAAGCACAACTTTGTAAACTAATTCACATACGTGTCGCCTGTTCAATTATTACAACAGGAAAACTGAAAAGTGTTATCTCGCACTGTACGGCACAGAAACAAGTTTCCATCGAAAGAACAGAAACGCAAAGCACAACTTTGTAAACTAAATCACATACGTGTCGCCCGTTCAATTATTACAACAGGAAAACTGAAAAGTGATATATGACATTGTACAGCACAGGAACAAGTTTCAAATGAAAGAACAAAAAAGAAAATCACTAATTTGTAAACTAAATCACATGTGTGTCGCTCGCTCCATTAGGAATACAGGAAAACTGAAAAGTGATATATCTCACTGTACAGCACAAGAACAAGTTTCCAACGAAAGAACAGAAAAGCAAAGCACTACTTTTAAACGGAATCACCTGTGTATCGCTCGCTCAATTAGAAATACGGGAAAACTGAAAAGTGTTATCTCGCACTGTACGGCACAGAAACAAGTTTCCATTGAAAGAACAGAAACTCAAAGCACAACTTTGTAAACTAATTCACATATGTGTCGCCTGTTCAATTATTACAACAAGAAAACTGAAAAGTGATATAACCCTAACCCTAACCCTAACCCAAAGACCCTAACCCTAACCCTAACATTAACCGTAACCCTAACCCCTAACCCTAACCGTAACCGTAACCCTAACCCTAACCCTAACCCCTAACCCTAACCCTAACCCTAACTTGTTCCTAAAAAGTTTCCAAGGAAAGAACGTAAATGAAAAGCACTACTTTGTAAACTGAATCACATGTATGTCACTCGCTCAATTAGGAATACAGGAAAACCGAAAAGTGTTATCTCGCACTGTACGGCCCAGAAACAATTTTCCATCGGAAGAACAGAAACGCAAAGCACAACTTTGTAAACTAATTCACATATGTGTTGCCTGTTCAATCATTATAACAGGAAAACTGAAAAGTGATATAACCCTCACCCTAACCCTAACGCTAACCCAAAGCCCCTAACCCTAACCCTATCCCTAACCCCTAACCCTAACCCTAACCCTAACCCCAACCCTAACCGTAACCCTAACCATATCCCTTTCCCAGCCCTAACCTAACCCTAACCCTAACCCTAACCCTAACCCTAACTTGTTCCTAACAAGAACAAGTTTCGAAGGAAAGAATGTAAATGAAAAGCACTACTTTGTAAACTGAATCACATGTTTGTCACTCGCTCAATTAGGAATACAGGAAAACCGAAAAGTGTTATCGCGCACTGTACGGCACAGAAACAAGTTTCCATCGAAAGAACAGAAACGCAAAGCACAACTTTGTAAACTAAATCACATATGTGTCGCCTGTTCAATTATTACAACAGGAAAACTGAAAAGTGATATAACCCTAACCCTAACCCTAACCATAAGCCCCTAACCCTAACCCCTAACCCTAACCCTAACCCTAACCCTAACCCCTAACCCTAACCCTAACCCTAACCGTAACCCTAACCATATCTCTTACCCAGCCCTAACCTAACCCTAACCCTAACCCTAACCCTAACCCTAACTTGTTCCTAACAAGAACAAGTTTCCAAGGAAAGAACGTAAATGAAAAGCACTAGTTTGTAAACTGAATCACATGTTTGTCACTCGCTCAATTAGGAATACAGGAAAACCGATTAGTGTTATCTCGCACTGTATGGCACAGAAACCAGTTTCCATCGAAAGAACAGAAACGCAAAGCACAACTTTGTAAACTAAATCACATATGTGTCGCCTGTTCAATTATTACAACAGGAAAACTGAAAAGTGATATATGACATTGTACAGCACAGGAACAAGTTTCAAATGAAAGAACAAAAAAGAAAATCACTAATTTGTAAACTAAATCACCTCTGTGTCGCTCACTCAATTAGGAATACGGGAAAACTGAAAAGTGTTATCTCGCACTGTACGGCACAGAAACAAGTTTCCATTGAAATAACAGAAACTCAAAGCACAACGTTGTAAACTAATTCACATACGTGTCGCACGTTCAATTATTACAACAGGAAAACTGAAAAGTGATATATCACACTGTACAGCACAGAAACAAGTTTCCAACCGAAGAACAGAAATCCAAAGCACTACTTTGTAAACTAAATCACATGTGTGTCGCTCGCTCAATTAGGAATACAGGGAAACCGAAAAGTGTTATCTCCCACTGTATGGCACAGAAACAAATTTCCAAAGAAAGAACAGAAACACAAAGCACAACTTTGTAAATTAAACGACATACGTGTCGCCTGTTCAATTATTATAACAGGAAAACTGAAAAGTGATATAACGCACTGTACAGCACAGGAACAAGTTTCCATTGAAAGAACAGAAAAGCAAAGCACAACTTTTTAAACGAATTCACATACGTGTCGCCTGTTCAATTATTATAACAGGAAAACTGAAAAGTGATATAACGCACTGTACAGCACAGAAACATGTTTCCATCGAAAGAACAGAAACGCAAAGCACAACTTTGTAAACTAATTCACATACGTGTCGCCTGTTCAATTATTATAACAGGAAAACTGAAAAGTGATATAACGCACGGTACAGCACAGGAACAAGTTTCCATCGAAAGAACAGAAAAGCAAAGAACAACTTTTTAAACGAATTCACATACGTGTCGCCTGTTCAATTATTATAACAGGAAAACTGAAAAGTGATATAACCCTAACCCTAACCCTAACCCTAACCCTAACCCCTAACCCTAACCCTAACCCTAACCCTAACCCTAATCCCTAACCCTAACCCTAACTTGTTCCTAAAAAGTTTCCAAGGAAAGAACGTAAATGAAAAGCACTACTATGTAAAATGAATCACATGTGTGTCACTCGCTCAATTAGGAATACAGGAAAACCGAAAAGTGTTATCTCGCACTGTACGGCACAGAAACAAGTTTCCATCGAAAGAACAGAAACGCAAAGCACAACTTTGTAAACTAAATCACATACGTGTCGCCCGTTCAATTATTACAACAGGAAAACTGAAAAGTGATATATGACATTGTACAGCACAGGAACAAGTTTCAAATGAAAGAACAAAAAAGAAAATCACTAATTTGTAAACTAAATCACATGTGTGTCGCTCGCTCCATTAGGAATACAGGAAAACTGAAAAGTGATATATCTCAGTGTACGGCACAGAAACAAGTTTCCATCGAAAGAACAGAAACTCAAAGCACAACTTTGTAAATTAATTCACATATGTGTCGCCTGTTCAATTATTATAACAGGAAAACTGAAAAGTGATATAACCCTAACCCTAACCCTAACCGTAAGCCCCTAACCCTAACCCTAACCCTAACCCCTAACCCTAACCCTAACCCTAACCCCTAACCCTAACCCTAACCCTAACCGTAACCCTAACCATATCCCTTACCCAGCCCTAACCTAACCCTAACCCTAACCCTAACCCTAACCCTAACCCTAACCCTAACTTGTTCCTAACAAGAACAAGTTTCCAAGGAATGAACGTAAATGAAAAGCACTAGTTTGTAAACTGAATCACATGTTTGTCACTCGCTCAATTAGGAATACAGGAAAACCGATTAGTGTTATCTCGCACTGTATGGCACAGAAACCAGTTTCCATCGAAAGAACAGAAACGCAAAGCACAACTTTGTAAACTAAATCACATATGTGTCGCCTGTTCAATTATTACAACAGGAAAACTGAAAAGTGATATATGACATTGTACAGCACAGGAACAAGTTTCAAATGAAAGAACAAAAAAGAAAATCACTAATTTGTAAACTAAATCACCTCTGTGTCCCTCACTCAATTAGGAATACGGGAAAACTGAAAAGTGTTATCTCGCACTGTACGGCACAGAAACAAGTTTCCATTGAAATAACAGAAACTCAAAGCACAACTTTGTAAACTAATTCACATACGTGTCGCACGTTCAATTATTATAACAGGAAAACTGAAAAGTGATATAACGCACTGTACAGCACAGGAACAAGTTTCCATTGAAATAACAGAAAAGCAAAGCACAACTTTTTAAACAATTCACATACGTGTCACCTGTTCAATTATTATAACAGGAAAACTGAAAAGTGATATAACGCACTGTACAGCACAGAAACATGTTTCCATCGAAAGAACAGAAACGCAAAGCACAACTTTGTAAATTAAATGACATACGTGTCGCCTGTTCAATTATTATAACAGGAAAACTGAAAAGTGATATAACGCACGGTACAGCACAGGAACAAGTTTCCATCGAAAGAACAGAAAAGCAAAGAACAACTTTTTAAACGAATTCACATACGTGTCGCCTGATCAATTATTATAACAGGAAAACTGAAAAGTGTTATCTCGCACTGTAGGGCACAGAAACAAGTTTCCATCGAAAGAACAGAAAAGCAAAGAACAACTTTTTAAACGAATTCACATACGTGTCGCCTGTTCAATTATTATAACAGGAAAACTGAAAAGTGTTATCTCGCACTGTACGGCACAGAAACAAGTTTCCATCGAAAGAACAGAAACGCAAAGCACAACTTTGTAAACTAAATCACATACGTGTCGCCCGTTCAATTATTACAACAGGAAAAGTGAAAAGTGATATATGACATTGTACAGCACAGGAACAAGTATCAAATGAAAGAACAAAAAAGAAAATCACTAATTTGTAAACTAAATCACATGTGTGTCGCTCGCTCCATTAGGAATACAGGAAAACTGAAAAGTGATATATCTCACTGTACAGCACAAGAACAAGTTTCCAACGAAAGAACAGAAAAGCAAAGCACTACTTTTAAACGGAATCACCTGTGTATCGCTCGCTCAATTAGAAATACGGGAAAACTGAGAAGTGTTATCTCGCACTTTACGGCACAGAAACAAGTTTCCATTGAAAGAACAGAAACTCAAAGCACAACTTTGTAAACTAATTCACATATGTGTCGCCTGTTCAATTATTACAACAAGAAAACTGAAAAGTGATATAACCCTAACCCTAACACTAACCCTAACCCAAAGCCCCTAACCCTAACCCTAACATTAACCGTAACCCTAACCCCTAACCCTAACCGTAACCGTAACCCTAACCCTAACCCTAACCCTAATCCCTAACCCTAACCCTAACCCTAACTTGTTCATAAAAAGTTTCCAAGGAAAGAACGTAAATGAAAAGCACTACTTTGTAAACTGAATCACATGTATGTCACTCGCTCAATTAGGAATACAGGAAAACCGAAAAGTGTTATCGCGCACTGTACGGCACAGAAACAAGTTTCCATCGAAAGAACAGAAACGCAAAGCACAACTTTGTAAACTAAATCACAAACGTGTCGACCGTTCAATTATTACAACAGGAAAACTGAAAAGTGATATATGACATTGTACAGCACAGGAACAAGTTTCAAATGAAAGAACAAAAAAGAAAATCACTAATTTGTAAACTAAATCACCTGTGTGTCGCTCACTCAATTAGGAATACGGGAAAACTGAAAAGTGTTATCTCACACTGTACGGCACAGAAACAAGTTTCCATTGAAATAACAGAAACTCAAAGCACAACTTTGTAAACTAATTCACATATGTGTTGCCTATTCAATTATTATAACAGGAAAACTGAAAAGTGATATAACCCTCACCCTAACCCTAACGCTAACCCAAAGCCCCTAACCCTAACCATATCCCTAACCCCTAACCCTAACCCTAACCCTAACCCTAACCCCAACCCTAACCGTAACCCTAACCATATCCCTTTCCCAGCCTTAACCTAACCCTAACCCTAACCCTAACCCTAACTTGTTCTTAACAAGAACAAGTTTCGAAGGAAAGAATGTAAATGAAAAGCACTACTTTGTAAACTGAATCACATGTTTGTCACTCGCTCAATTAGGAATACAGGAAAACCGAAAAGTGTTATCGCGCACTGTACGGCACAGAAACAAGTTTCCATCGAAAGAACAGAAACGCAAAGCACAACTTTGTAAACTAAATCACATATGTGTCACCTGTTCAATTATTACAACAGGAAAACTGAAAAGTGATATATGACATTGTAAAACACAGGAACAAGTTTCAAATGAAAGAACAAAAAAGAAAATCACTAATTTGTAAACTAAATCACCTGTGTGTCGCTCACTCAATTAGGAATACGGGAAAACTGAAAAGTGTTATCTCGCAATGTGCGGCACAGAAACAAGTTTCCATTGAAATAACAGAAACTCAAAGCACAACTTTGTAAACTAATTCACATACGTGTCTCACGTTCAATTATTACAAGAGGAAAACTGAAAAGTGATATATCACACTGTACAGCACAGAAACAAGTTTCCAGCCGAAGAACAGAAATCCAAAGCACTGCTTTGTAAACTAAATCACATGTGTGTCGCTCGCTCAATTAGGAATACAGAGAAACCGAAAAGTGTTATTTCGCACTGTATGGCACAGAAACAAATTTCCAAAGAAAGAACAGAAACGCAAAGCACAACTTTGTAAATTAAATGACATACGTGTCGCCTGTTCAATTATTATAACAGGAAAACTGAAAAGTGATATAACGCACGGTACAGCACAGGAACAAGTTTCCATCGAAAGAACAGAAAAGCAAAGAACAACTTTTTAAACGAATTCACATACGTGTCGCCTGATCAATTATTATAACAGGAAAACTGAAAAGTGTTATCTCGCACTGTACGGCACAGAAACAAGTTTCCATCGAAAGAACAGAAACCCAAAGCACAACTTTGTAAATTAATTCACATATGTGTCGCCTGTTCAATTATTATAACAGGAAAACTGAAAAGTGATATAACCCTAACCCTAACCCTAACCGTAAGCCCCTAACCCTAACCCTAACCCTAACCCCTAACCCTAACCCTAACCCTAACCCTAACCCCTAACCCTAACCCTAACCCTAACCGTAACCCTAACCATATCCCTTACCCAGCCCTAACCTAACCCTAACCCTAACCCTAACCCTAACCCTAACCCTAACTTGTTCCTAACAAGAACAAGTTTCCAAGGAATGAACGTAAATGAAAAGCACTAGTTTGTAAACTGAATCACATGTTTGTCACTCGCTCAATTAGGAATACAGGAAAACCGATTAGTGTTATCTCGCACTGTATGGCACAGAAACCAGTTTCCATCGAAAGAACAGAAACGCAAAGCACAACTTTGTAAACTAAATCACATATGTGTCGCCTGTTCAATTATTACAACAGGAAAACTGAAAAGTGATATATGACATTGTACAGCACAGGAACAAGTTTCAAATGAAAGAACAAAAAAGAAAATCACTAATTTGTAAACTAAATCACATGTGTGTCGCTCGCTCCATTAGGAATACAGGAAAACTGAAAAGTGATATATCTCACTGTACGGCACAAGAACAAGTTTCCAACGAAAGAACAGAAAAGCAAAGCACTACTTTTAAACGGAATCACCTGTGTATCGCTCGCTCAATTAGAAATACGGGAAAACTGAAAAGTGTTATCTCGCACTGTACGGCACAGAAACAAGTTTCCATTGAAAGAACAGAAACTCAAAGCACAACTTTGTAAACTAATTCACATATGTGTCACCTGTTCAATTATTACAACAAGAAAACTGAAAAGTGATATAACCCTAACCCTAACCCTAACCCAAAGACCCTAACCCTAACCCTAACATTAACCGTAACCCTAACCCCTAACCCTAACCGTAACTGTAACCCTAACCCTAACCCTAACCCCTAACCCTAACCCTAACCCTAACTTGTTCCTAAAAAGTTTCCAAGGAAAGAACGTAAATGAAAAGCACTACTTTGTAAACTGAATCACATGTATGTCACTCGCTCAATTAGGAATACAGGAAAACCGAAAAGTGTTATCGTGCACTGTATGGCACAGAAACAAGTTTCCATCGAAAGAACAGAAACGCAAAGCACAACTTTGTAAACTAAATCACAAACGTGTCGACCGTTCAATTATTACAACAGGAAAACTGAAAAGTGATATATGACATTGTACAGCACAGGAACAAGATTCAAATGAAATAACAAAAAAGAAAATCACTAATTTGTAAACTAAATCACATGTGTGTCGCTCGCTCCATTAGGAATACAGGAAAACTGAAAAGTGATATAACCCTCACCCTAACCCTAACGGTAACCCAAAGCCCCTAACCCTAACCCTATCCCTAACCCCTAACCCTAACCCTAACCCTAACCTTAACCCCAACCCTAACCGTAACCCTAACCATATCCCTTTCCCAGCCCTAACCTAACCCTAACCCTAACCCTAACCCTAACCCTAACTTGTTCCTAACAAGAACAAGTTTCGAAGGAAAGAATGTAAATGAAAAGCACTACTTTGTAAACTGAATCACATGTTTGTCACTCGCTCAATTAGGAATACAGGAAAACCGAAAAGTGTTATCGCGCACTGTACGGCACAGAAACAAGTTTCCATCGAAAGAACAGAAACGCAAAGCACAACTTTGTAAACTAAATCACATATGTGTCGCCTGTTCAATTATTACAACAGGAAAACTGAAAAGTGATATATGACATTGTACAGCACAGGAACAAGTTTCAAATGAAAGAACAAAAAAGAAAATCACTAATTTGTAAACTAAATCACCTGTGTGTCGCTCACTCAATTAGGAATACGGGAAAACTGAAAAGTGTTATCTCGCAATGTGCGGCACAGAAACAAGTTTCCATTAAAATAACAGAAACTCAAAGCACAACTTTGTAAACTAATTCACATACGTGTCGCACGTTCAATTATTACAAGAGGAAAACTGAAAAGTGATATATCACACTGTACAGCACAGAAACAAGTTTCCAACCGAAGAACAGAAATCCAAAGCACTGCTTTGTAAACTAAATCACATGTGTGTCGCTCGCTCAATTAGGAATACAGGGAAACCGAAAAGTGTTATTTCGCACTGTATGGCCCAGAAACAAATTTCCAAAGAAAGAACAGAAACGCAAAGCACAACTTTGTAAATTAAATGACATACGTGTCGCCTGTTCAATTATTATAACAGGAAAACTGAAAAGTGATATAACGCACGGTACAGCACAGGAACAAGTTTCCATCGAAAGAACAGAAAAGCAAAGAACAACTTTTTAAACGAATTCACATACGTGTCGCCTGATCAATTATTATAACAGGAAAACTGAAAAGTGTTATCTCGCACTGTAGGGCACAGAAACAAGTTTCCATCGAAAGAACAGAAAAGCAAAGAACAACTTTTTAAACGAATTCACATACGTGTCGCCTGTTCAATTATTATAACAGGAAAACTGAAAAGTGTTATCTCGCACTGTACGGCACAGAAACAAGTTTCCATCGAAAGAACAGAAACGCAAAGCACAACTTTGTAAACTAAATCACATACGTGTCGCCCGTTCAATTATTACAACAGGAAAAGTGAAAAGTGATATATGACATTGTACAGCACAGGAACAAGTTTCAAATGAAAGAACAAAAAAGAAAATCACTAATTTGTAAACTAAATCACATGTGTGTCGCTCGCTCCATTAGGAATACAGGAAAACTGAAAAGTGATATATCTCACTGTACAGCACAAGAACAAGTTTCCAACGAAAGAACAGAAAAGCAAAGCACTACTTTTAAACGGAATCACCTGTGTATCGCTCGCTCAATTAGAAATACGGGAAAACTGAGAAGTGTTATCTCGCACTTTACGGCACAGAAACAAGTTTCCATTGAAAGAACAGAAACTCAAAGCACAACTTTGTAAACTAATTCACATATGTGTCGCCTGTTCAATTATTACAACAAGAAAACTGAAAAGTGATATAACCCTAACCCTAACACTAACCCTAACCCAAAGCCCCTAACCCTAACCCTAACATTAACCGTAACCCTAACCCCTAACCCTAACCGTAACCGTAACCCTAACCCTAACCCTAACCCTAATCCCTAACCCTAACCCTAACCCTAACTTGTTCATAAAAAGTTTCCAAGGAAAGAACGTAAATGAAAAGCACTACTTTGTAAACTGAATCACATGTATGTCACTCGCTCAATTAGGAATACAGGAAAACCGAAAAGTGTTATCGCGCACTGTATGGCACAGAAACAAGTTTCCATCGAAAGAACAGAAACGCAAAGCACAACTTTGTAAACTAAATCACAAACGTGTCGACCGTTCAATTATTACAACAGGAAAACTGAAAAGTGATATATGACATTGTACAGCACAGGAACAAGTTTCAAATGAAAGAACAAAAAAGAAAATCACTAATTTGTAAACTAAATCACCTGTGTGTCGCTCACTCAATTAGGAATACGGGAAAACTGAAAAGTGTTATCTCACACTGTACGGCACAGAAACAAGTTTCCATTGAAATAACAGAAACTCAAAGCACAACTTTGTAAACTAATTCACATATGTGTTGCCTATTCAATTATTATAACAGGAAAACTGAAAAGTGATATAACCCTCACCCTAACCCTAACGCTAACCCAAAGCCCCTAACCCTAACCCTATCCCTAACCCCTAACCCTAACCCTAACCCTAACCCTAACCCCAACCCTAACCGTAACCCTAACCATATCCCTTTCCCAGCCTTAACCTAACCCTAACCCTAACCCTAACCCTAACTTGTTCCTAACAAGAACAAGTTTCGAAGGAAAGAATGTAAATGAAAAGCACTACTTTGTAAACTGAATCACATGTTTGTCACTCGCTCAATTAGGAATACAGGAAAACCGAAAAGTGTTATCGCGCACTGTACGGCACAGAAACAAGTTTCCATCGAAAAACAGAAACGCAAAGCACAACTTTGTAAACTAAATCACATATGTGTCACCTGTTCAATTATTACAACAGGAAAACTGAAAAGTGATATATGACATTGTAAAACACAGGAACAAGTTTCAAATGAAAGAACAAAAAAGAAAATCACTAATTTGTAAACTAAATCACCTGTGTGTCGCTCACTCAATTAGGAATACGGGAAAACTGAAAAGTGTTATCTCGCAATGTGCGGCACAGAAACAAGTTTCCATTGAAATAACAGAAACTCAAAGCACAACTTTGTAAACTAATTCACATACGTGTCTCACGTTCAATTATTACAAGAGGAAAACTGAAAAGTGATATATCACACTGTACAGCACAGAAACAAGTTTCCAACCGAAGAACAGAAATCCAAAGCACTGCTTTGTAAACTAAATCACATGTGTGTCGCTCGCTCAATTAGGAATACAGAGAAACCGAAAAGTGTTATTTCGCACTGTATGGCACAGAAACAAATTTCCAAAGAAAGAACAGAAACGCAAAGCACAACTTTGTAAATTAAATGACATACGTGTCGCCTGTTCAATTATTATAACAGGAAAACTGAAAAGTGATATAACGCACGGTACAGCACAGGAACAAGTTTCCATCGAAAGAACAGAAAAGCAAAGAACAACTTTTTAAACGAATTCACATACGTGTCGCCTGATCAATTATTATAACAGGAAAACTGAAAAGTGTTATCTCGCACTGTATGGCACAGAAACAAGTTTCCATCGAAAGAACAGAAACTCAAAGCACAACTTTGTAAATTAATTCACATATGTGTCGCCTGTTCAATTATTATAACAGGAAAACTGAAAAGTGATATAACCCTAACCCTAACCCTAACCGTAAGCCCCTAACCCTAAACCTAACCCTAACCCCTAACCCTAACCCTAACCCTAACCCTAACCCCTAACCCTAACCCTAACCCTAACCGTAACCCTAACCATATCCCTTACCCAGCCCTAACCTAACCCTAACCCTAACCCTAACCCTAACCCTAACCCTAACCCTAACTTGTTCCTAACAAGAACAAGTTTCCAAGGAAAGAACGTAAATGAAAAGCACTAGTTTGTAAACTGAATCACATGTTTGTCACTCGCTCAATTAGGAATACAGGAAAACCGATTAGTGTTATCTCGCACTGTATGGCACAGAAACCAGTTTCCATCGAAAGAACAGAAACGCAAAGCACAACTTTGTAAACTAAATCACATATGTGTCGCCTGTTCAATTATTACAACAGGAAAACTGAAAAGTGATATATGACATTGTACAGCACAGGAACAAGTTTCAAATGAAAGAACAAAAAAGAAAATCACTAATTTGTAAACTAAATCACCTCTGTGTCCCTCACTCAATTAGGAATACGGGAAAACTGAAAAGTGTTATCTCGCACTGTACGGCACAGAAACAAGTTTCCATTGAAATAACAGAAACTCAAAGCACAACTTTGTAAACTAATTCACATACGTGTCGCACGTTCAATTATTATAACAGGAAAACTGAAAAGTGGTATAACGCACTGTACAGCACAGGAACAAGTTTCCATTGAAATAACAGAAAAGCAAAGCACAACTTTTTAAACGAATTCACATACGTGTCGCCTGTTCAATTATTATAACAGGAAAACTGAAAAGTGATATAACGCACTGTACAGCACAGAAACATGTTTCCATCGAAAGAACAGAAACGCAAAGCACAACTTTGTAAACTAATTCACATACGTGTCGCCTGTTCAATTATTATAACAGGAAAACTGAAAAGTGATATAACGCACGGTACAGCACAGGAACAAGTTTCCATCGAAAGAACAGAAAAGCAAAGAACAACTTTTTAAACGAATTCACATACGTGTCGCCTGTTCAATTATTATAACAGGAAAACTGAAAAGTATTATCTCGCACTGTACGGCACAGAAACAAGTTTCCATCGAAAGAACAGAAACGCAAAGCACAACTTTGTAAACTAAATCACATACGTGTCGCCCGTTCAATTATTACAACAGGAAAAGTGAAAAGTGATATATGACATTGTACAGCACAGGAACAAGTTTCAAATGAAAGAACAAAAAAGAAAATCACTAATTTGTAAACTAAATCACATGTGTGTCGCTCGCTCCATTAGGAATACAGGAAAACTGAAAAGTGATATATCTCACTGTACGGCACAAGAACAAGTTTCCAACGAAAGAACAGAAAAGCAAAGCACTACTTTTAAACGGAATCACCTGTGTATCGCTCGCTCAATTAGAAATACGGGAAAACTGAAAAGTGTTATCTCGCACTGTACGGCACAGAAACAAGTTTCCATTGAAAGAACAGAAACTCAAAGCACAACTTTGTAAACTAATTCACATATGTGTCGCCTGTTCAATTATTACAACAAGAAAACTGAAAAGTGATATAACCCTAACCCTAACCCTAACCCAAAGACCCTAACCCTAACCCTAACATTAACCGTAACCCTAACCCCTAACCCTAACCGTAACTGTAACCCTAACCCTAACCCTAACCCCTAACCCTAACCCTAACCCTAACTTGTTCCTAAAAAGTTTCCAAGGAAAGAACGTAAATGAAAAGCACTACTTTGTAAACTGAATCACATGTATGTCACTCGCTCAATTAGGAATACAGGAAAACCGAAAAGTGTTATCGTGCACTGTATGGCACAGAAACAAGTTTCCATCGAAAGAACAGAAACGCAAAGCACAACTTTGGAAACTAAATCACAAACGTGTCGACCGTTCAATTATTACAACAGGAAAACTGAAAAGTGATATATGACATTGTACAGCACAGGAACAAGTTTCAAATGAAATAACAAAAAAGAAAATCACTAATTTGTAAACTAAATCACCTGTGTGTCGCTCACTCAATTAGGAATACGGGAAAACTGAAAAGTGTTATCTCACTCTGTACGGCACAGAAACAAGTTTCCATTGAAATAACAGAAACTCAA
Source organism: Meriones unguiculatus (assembly GCF_030254825.1). Taxonomy (NCBI): domain Eukaryota; kingdom Metazoa; phylum Chordata; class Mammalia; order Rodentia; family Muridae; genus Meriones; species Meriones unguiculatus. The sequence continues at coordinate 47,834,634 of NC_083360.1, read as the reverse complement.
AGCACAACTTTGTAAACTAATTCACATATGTGTTGCCTGTTCAATCATTATAACAGGAAAACTGAAAAGTGATATAACCCTCACCCTAACCCTAACGCTAACCCAAAGCCCCTAACCCTAACCCTATCCCTAAACCCTAACCCTAACCTTAACCCCAACCCTAACCGTAACCCTAACCATATCCCTTTCCCAGCCCTAACCTAACCCTAACCCTAACCCTAACCCTAACCCTAACCCTAACTTGTTCCTAACAAGAACAAGTTTCGAAGGAAAGAATGTAAATGAAAAGCACTACTTTGTAAACTGAATCACATGTTTGTCACTCGCTCAATTAGGAATACAGGAAAACCGAAAAGTGTTATCGCGCACTGTAAGGCACAGAAACAAGTTTCCATCGAAAGAACAGAAACGCAAAGCACAACTTTGTAAACTAAATCACATATGTGTCGCCTGTTCAATTATTACAACAGGAAAACTGAAAAGTGATATATGACATTGTACAGCACAGGAACAAGTTTCAAATGAAAGAACAAAAAAGAAAATCACTAATTTGTAAACTAAATCACCTGTGTGTCGCTCACTCAATTAGGAATACGGGAAAACTGAAAAGTGTTATCTCGCAATGTGCGGCACAGAAACAAGTTTCCATTAAAATAACAGAAACTCAAAGCACAACTTTGTAAACTAATTCACATACGTGTCGCACGTTCAATTATTACAAGAAGAAAACTGAAAAGTGATATATCACACTGTACCGCACAGAAACAAGTTTCCAACCGAAGAACAGAAATCCAAAGCACTACTTTGTAAACTAAATCACATGTGTGTCGCTCGCTCAATTAGGAATACAGGGAAACCGAAAAGTGTTATCTTGCACTGTATGGCACAGAAACAAATTTCCAAAGAAAGAACAGAAACGCAAAGGACAACTTTGTAAATTAAATGACATACGTGTCGCCTGTTCAGTTATTATAACAGGAAAACTGAAAAGTGATATAACGCACTGTACAGCAAAGGAACAAGTTTCCATTGAAAGAACAGAAAAGCAATGCACAACTTTTTAAACGAATTCACATACGTGTCGCCTGTTCAATTATTATAACAGGAAAACTGAAAAGTGATATAACGCACTGTACAGCACAGAAACATGTTTCCATCGAAAGAACAGAAAGGCAAAGCACAACTTTGTAAACTAAATCACATACGTGTCGCCCGTTCAATTATTACAACAGGAAAACTGAAAAGTGATATATGACATTGTATAGCACAGGAACAAGTTTCAAATGAAAGAACAAAAAAGAAAATCACTAATTTGTAAACTAAATCACATGTGTGTCGCTCGCTCCTATAGGAATACAGGAAAACTGAAAAGTGATATATCTCACTGTACAGCACAAGAACAAGTTTCCAACGAAAGAAAAGAAAAGCAAAGCACTACTTTTAAACGGAATCACCTGTGTATCGTTCGCTCAATTAGAAATACGGGAAAACTGAAAAGCGTTATCTCGCACTGTACGGCACAGAAACAAGTTTCCATTGAAAGAACAGAAACTCAAAGCACAACTTTGTAAACTAATTCACATATGTGTCGCCTGTTCAATTATTATAACAGGAAAACTGAAAAGTGATATAACCCTAACCCTAACCCAAACCCTAAGCCCCTAACCCTAACCCTAACCCTATCCCTAACCCCTAACCCTAACCCTAACTCCTAACCCTAACCCTAACCCTAACCGTAACTCTAACCATATCGCTTACCCAGCCCTAACCTAACCCTAACCCTAACCCTAACCCTAACCCTAACTTGTTCCTAACAAGAACAAGTTTCCAAGGAAAGAACGTAAATGAAAAGCACTACTTTGTAAACTGAATCACATGTTTGTCACTCGCTCAATTAGGAATACAGGAAAACCGAAAAGTGTTATCTCGAACTCTAGGGCACAGAAACAAGTTTCCATCGAAAGAACAGAAACGCAAAGCACAACTTTGTAAACTAAATCACATACGTGTCGCCCGTTCAATTATTACAACAGGAAAACTGAAAAGTGATATATGACCTTGTACAGCACAGGAACAAGTTTCAAATGAAAGAACAAAAAAGAAAATCACTAATTTGTAAACTAAATCACCTGTGTGTCGCTCACCAAATTAGGAATACGGGAAAACTGAAAAGTGTTATCTCGCACTGTACGGCACAGAAACAAATTTCCATTGAAATAACAGAAACTCAAAGCACAACTTTGTAAACTAATTCACATATGTGTTGCCTGTTCAATCATTATAACAGGAAAACTGAAAAGTGATATAACCCTCACCCTAACCCTAACGCTAACCCAAAGCCCCTAACCCTAACCCTATCCCTAACCCCTAACCCTAACCCTAACCCTAACCTTAACCCCAACCCTAACCGTAACCCTAACCATATCCCTTTCCCAGCCCTAACCTAACCCTAACCCTAACCCTAACCCTAACCCTAACTTGTTCCTAACAAGAACAAGTTTCGAAGGAAAGAATGTAAATGAAAAGCACTACTTTGTAAACTGAATCACATGTTTGTCACTCGCTCAATTAGGAATACAGGAAAACCGAAAAGTGTTATCGCGCACTGTACGGCACAGAAACAAGTTTCCATCGAAAGAACAGAAACGCAAAGCACAACTTTGTAAACTAAATCACATATGTGTCGCCTGTTCAATTATTACAACAGGAAAACTGAAAAGTGATATATGACATTGTACAGCACAGGAACAAGTTTCAAATGAAAGAACAAAAAAGAAAATCACTAATTTGTAAACTAAATCACCTGTGTGTCGCTCACTCAATTAGGAATACGGGAAAACTGAAAAGTGTTATCTCGCAATGTGCGGCACAGAAACAAGTTTCCATTAAAATAACAGAAACTCAAAGCACAACTTTGTAAACTAATTCACATACGTGTCGCACGTTCAATTATTACAAGAGGAAAACTGAAAAGTGATATATCACACTGTACAGCACAGAAACAAGTTTCCAACCGAAGAACAGAAATCCAAAGCACTGCTTTGTAAACTAAATCACATGTGTGTCGCTCGCTCAATTAGGAATACAGGGAAACCGAAAAGTGTTATTTCGCACTGTATGGCCCAGAAACAAATTTCCAAAGAAAGAACAGAAACGCAAAGCACAACTTTGTAAATTAAATGACATACGTGTCGCCTGTTCAATTATTATAACAGGAAAACTGAAAAGTGATATAACGCACGGTACAGCACAGGAACAAGTTTCCATCGAAAGAACAGAAAACCAAAGAACAACTTTTTAAAGGAATTCACATACGTGTCGCCTGATCAATTATTATAACAGGAAAACTGAAAAGTGTTATCTCGCACTGTACGGCACAGAAACAAGTTTCCATCGAAAGAACAGAAACTCAAAGCACAACTTTGTAAATTAATTCACATATGTGTAGCCTGTTCAATTATTATAACAGGAAAACTGAAAAGTGATATAACCCTAACCCTAACCCTAACCGTAAGCCCCTAACGCTAACCCTAACCCTAACCCCTAACCCTAACCCTAACCCTAACCCTAACCCTAACCCTAACCCCTAACACTAACCCTAACCCTAACCGTAACCCTAACCATATCCCTTACCAAGCCCTAACCTAACCCTAACCCTAACCCTAACCCTAACCCTAACCCTAACCCTAACTTGTTCCTAACAAGAACAAGTTTCCAAGGAAAGAACGTAAATGAAAAGCACTAGTTTGTAAACTGAATCACATGTTTGTCACTCGCTCAATTAGGAATACAGGAAAACCGATTAGTGTTATCTCGCACTGTATGGCACAGAAACCAGTTTCCATCGAAAGAACAGAAACGCAAAGCACAGCTTTGTAAACTAAATCACATATGTGTCGCCTGTTCAATTATTACAACAGGAAAACTGAAAAGTGATATATGACATTGTACAGCACAGGAACAAGTTTCAAATGAAAGAACAAAAAAGAAAATCACTAATTTGTAAACTAAATCACCTCTGTGTCGCTCACTCAATTAGGAATACGGGAAAACTGAAAAGTGTTATCTCGCACTGTACGGCACAGAAACAAGTTTCCATTGAAATAACAGAAACTCAAAGCACAACGTTCTAAACTAATTCACATACGTGTCGCACGTTCAATTATTACAACAGGAAAACTGAAAAGTGATATATCACACTGTACAGCACAGAAACAAGTTTCCAACCGAAGAACAGAAATGCAAAGCACTACTTTGTAAACTAAATCACATGTGTGTCGCTTGCTCAATTAGGAATACAGGGAAACCGAAAAGTATTATCTCCCACTGTATGGCACAGAAACAAATTTCCAAAGAAAGAACAGAAACACAAAGCACAACTTTGTAAATTAAACGACATACGTGTCGCCTGTTCAATTATTATAACAGGAAAACTGAAAAGTGATATAACACACTGTACAGCACAGGAACAAGTTTCCATTGAAAGAACAGAAAAGCAAAGCACAACTTTTTAAACGAATTCACATACGTGTTGCCTGTTCAATTATTATAACAGGAAAACTGAAAAGTGATATAACGCACTGTACAGCACAGAAACATGTTTCCATCGAAAGAACAGAAACGCAAAGCACAACTTTGTAAACTAATTCACATACGTGTCGCCTGTTCAATTATTATAACAGGAAAACTGAAAAGTGATATAACGCACGGTACAGCACAGGAACAAGTTTCCATCGAAAGAACAGAAAAGCAAAGAACAACTTTTTAAACGAATTCACATACGTGTCGCCTGTTCAATTATTATAACAGGAAAACTGAAAAGTGTTATCTCGCACTGTACGGCACAGAAACAAGTTTCCATCGAAAGAACAGAAACGCAAAGCACAACTTTGTAAACTAAATCACATACGTGTCGCCCGTTCAATTATTACAACAGGAAAACTGAAAAGTGATATATGACATTGTACAGCACAGGAACAAGTTTCAAATGAAAGAACAAAAAAGAAAATCACTAATTTGTAAACTAAATCACATGTGTGTCGCTCGCTCCATTAGGAATACAGGAAAACTGAAAAGTGATATATCTCACTGTACAGCACAAGAACAAGTTTCCAACGAAAGAACAGAAAAGCAAAGCACTACTTTTAAACGGAATCACCTGTGTATCGCTCGCTCAATTAGAAATATGGGAAAACTGAAAAGTGTTATCTCGCACTTTACGGCACAGAAACAAGTTTCCATTGAAAGAACAGAAACTCAAAGCACAACTTTGTAAACTAATTCACATATGTGTCGCCTGTTCAATTATTACAACAAGAAAACTGAAAAGTGATATAACCCTAACCCTAACCCTAACCCTAACCCAAAGCCCCTAACCCTAACCCTAACATTAACCGTAACCCTAACCACTAACCCTAACCGTAACCGTAACCCTAACCCTAACCCTAACCCCTAACCCTAACCCTAACCCTAACTTGTTCCTAAAAAGTTTCCAAGGAAAGAACGTAAATGAAAAGCACTACTTTGTAAACTGAATCACATGTATGTCACTCGCTCAATTAGGAATACAAGAAAACCGAAAAGTGTTATCGCGCACTGTACGGCACAGAAACAAGTTTCCATCGAAAGAACAGAAACGCAAAGCACAACTTTGTAAACTAAATCACAAACGTGTCGACCGTTCAATTATTACAACAGGAAAACTGAAAAGTGATATATGACATTGTACAGCACAGGAACAAGTTTCAAATGAAAGAACAAAAAAGAAAATCACTAATTTGTAAAGTAAATCACCTGTATGTCACTCGCTCAATTAGGAATACAGGAAAACCGAAAAGTGTTATCTCGCACTGTACGGCCCAGAAACAATTTTCCATCGGAAGAACAGAAACGCAAAGCACAACTTTGTAAACTAATTCACATATGTGTTGCCTGTTCAATCATTATAACAGGAAAACTGAAAAGTGATATAACCCTCACCCTAACCCTAACGCTAACCCAAAGCCCCTAACCCTAACCCTATCCCTAACCCCTAACCCTAACCCTAACCCTAACCCCAACCCTAACCGTAACCCTAACCATATCCCTTTCCCAGCCCTAACCTAACCCTAACCCTAACCCTAACCCTAACTTGTTCCTAACAAGAACAAGTTTCGAAGGAAAGAATGTAAATGAAAAGCACTACTTTGTAAACTGAATCACATGTTTGTCACTCGCTCAATTAGGAATACAGGAAAACCGAAAAGTGTTATCGCGCACTGTACGGCACAGAAACAAGTTTCCATCGAAAGAACAGAAACGCAAAGCACAACTTTGTAAACTAAATCACATATGTGTCGCCTGTTCAATTATTACAACAGGAAAACTGAAAAGTGATATATGACATTGTACAGCACAGGAACAAGTTTCAAATGAAAGAACAAAAAAGAAAATCACTAATTTGTAAAGTAAATCACCTGTGTGTCGCTCACTCAATTAGGAATACGGGAAAACTGAAAAGTGTTATCTCGCAAAGTGCGGCACAGAAACAAGTTACCATTGAAATAACAGAAACTCAAAGCACAACTTTGTAAACAAATTCACATACGTGTCGCACGTTCAATTATTACAAGAGGAAAACTGAAAAGTGATATATCACACTGTACAGCACAGAAACAGGTTTCCAACCGAAGAACAGAAATCCAAAGCACTGCTTTGTAAACTAAATCACACGTGTGTCGCTCGCTCAATTAGGAATACAGGGAAACCGAAAAGTGTTATTTCGCACTGTATGGCCCAGAAACAAATTTCCAAAGAAAGAACAGAAACGCAAAGCACAACTTTGTATATTAAATGACATACATGTCGCCTGTTCAATTATTATAACAGGAAAACTGAAAAGTGATATAACGCACGGTACAGCACAGGAACAAGTTTCCATCGAAAGAACAGAAAAGCAAAGAACAACTTTTTAAACGAATTCACATACGTGTCGCCTGATCAATTATTATAACAGGAAAACTGAAAAGTGTTATCTCGCACTGTACGGCACAGAAACAATTTTCCATCGAAAGAACAGAAAAGCAAAGCACAACTTTTTCAACGAATTCACATACGTGTCGCCTGTTCAATTATTATAACAGGAAAACTGAAAAGTGATATAACGCACTGTACAGCACAGAAACATGTTTCCATCGAAAGAACAGAAACGCAAAGCACAACTTTTTAAACGAATTCACATACGTGTCGCCTGTTCAATTATTATAACAGGAAAACTGAAAAGTGCTATAACCCTAACCCTAACCCTAACCCTAACCCCTAACCCTAACCCTAATCCCTAACCCTAACCCTAACTTGTTCCTAAAAAGTTTCCAAGGAAAGAACGTAAATGAAAAGCACTACTATGTAAACAGAATCACATGTGTGTCACTCGCTCAATTAGGAATACAGGAAAACCGAAAAGTGTTATCTCGCACTGTACGGCACAGAAACAAGTTTCCATCAAAAGAACAGAAACGCAAAGCACAACTTTGTAAACTAAATCACAAACGTGTCGACCGTTCAATTATTACAACAGGAAAACTGAAAAGTGATATATGACATTGTACAGCACAGGAACAAGTTTCAAATGAAAGAACAAAAAAGAAAATCACTAATTTGTAAACTAAATCACCTGTGTGTCGCTCACTCAATTAGGAATACGGGAAAACTGAAAAGTGTTATCTCACACTGTACGGCACAGAAACAAGATTCCATTGAAATAACAGAAACTCAAAGCACAACTTTGTAAACTAATTCACATATGTGTCGCCTGTTCAATTATTATAACAGGAAAACTGAAAAGTGATATAACCCTCACCCTAACCTTAACCCTAACCCAAAGCCCCTAACCCTAACCCTATCCCTAACCCCTAACCCTAACCCTAACCCTAATCCTAACCCCTAACCCTAACCCTAACCCTAACCCTAACCCTAACCCTAACCCTAACTTGTTCCTAACAAGAACAAGTTTCGAAGGAAAGAATGTAAATGAAAAGCACTACTTTGTAAACTGAATCACATGTGTGTCACTCGCTCAATTAGGAATACAGGAAAACCGAAAAGTGTTATCGCGCACTGTATGGCACAGAAACAAGTTTCCATCGAAAGAACATAAACGCAAAGCACAACTTTGTAAACTAAATCACATATGTGTCACCTGTTCAATTATTACAACAGGAAAACTGAAAAGTGATATATGACATTGTACAGCACAGGAACAAGTTTCAAATGAAAGAACAAAAAAGAAAATCACTAATTTGTAAACTAAATCACCTCTGTGTCGCTCACTCAATTAGGAATACGGGAAAACTGAAAAGTGTTATCGCGCAACGTGTGGCACAGAAACAAGTTTCCATTGAAATAAAAGAAAGTCAAAGCACAACTTTGTAAACTAATTCACATACGTGTCGCACGTTCAATTATTACAACAGGAAAACTGAAAAGTGATATATCACACTGTACAGCACAGAAACATGTTTCCATTGAAAGAACAGAAAGTCAAAGCACAACTTTGTAAATTAATTCACATATGTGTCACCTGTTCAATTATTATAACAGGAAAACTGAAAAGTGATATAACCCTAACCCTAACCCTAACCCTAAGCCCCTAACCCTAACCCTAACCCTAACCCCTAACCCTAACCCTAACCCTAACCCTAACCCCTAACCCTAACCCTAACCCTAACCGTAACCCTAACCATATCCCTTACCCAGCCCTAACCTAACCCTAACCCTAACCCTAACCCTAACCCTAACCCTAACCCTAACTTGTTCCTAACAAGAACAAGTTTCGAAGGAAAGAACGTAAATGAAAAGCACTACTTTGTAAACTGAATCACATGTTTGTCACTCGCTCAATTAGGAATACAGGAAAACCGATTAGTGTTATCTCGCACTGTACGGCACAGAAACAAGTTTCCATCGAAAGAACAGAAACGCAAAGCACAACTTTGTAAACTAAATCACATATGTGTCGCCTGTTCAATTATTACAACAGGAAAACTGAAAAGTGATATATGACATTGTACAGCACAGGAACAAGTTTCAAATGAAAGAACAAAAAAGAAAATCACTAATTTGTGAACTAAATCACCTCTGTGTCGCTCACTCAATTAGGAATACGGGAAAACTAAAAAGTTTTATCTCGCACTGTACGGCACAGAAACAAGTTTCCATTGAAATAACAGAAACTCAAAGCACAACTTTGTAAACTAATTCACATACGTGTCGAACTATCAATTATTACAACAGGAAAACTGAAAAGTGATATATCACACTGTACCGCACAGAAACAAGTTTCCAACCGAAGAACAGAAATCCAAAGCACTACTTTGTAAACTAAATCACATGTGTGTCGCTCGCTCAATTAGGAATACAGGGAAACCGAAAAGTGTTATCTTGCACTGTATGGCACAGAAACAAATTTCCAAAGAAAGAACAGAAACGCAAAGGACAACTTTGTAAATTAAATGACATACGTGTCGCCTATTCAGTTATTATAACAGGAAAACTGAAAAGTGATATAACGCACTGTACAGCAAAGGAACAAGTTTCCATTGAAAGAACAGAAAAGCAATGCACAACTTTTTAAACGAATTCACATACGTGTCGCCTGTTCAATTATTATAACAGGAAAACTGAAAAGTGATATAACGCACTGTACAGCACAGAAACATGTTTCCATCGAAAGAACAGAAAGGCAAAGCACAACTTTGTAAACTAAATCACATACGTGTCGCCCGTTCAATTATTACAACAGGAAAACTGAAAAGTGATATATGACATTGTACAGCACAGGAACAAGTTTCAAATGAAAGAACAAAAAAGAAAATCACTAATTTGTAAACTAATTCACATATGTGTCGCCTGTTCAATTATTATAACAGGAAAACTGAAAAGTGATATAACCCTCACCCTAACACTAACACTAACCCAAAGCCTCTAACCCTAACCCTAACCCTAACCCTAACCCCTAACCCTAACCCTAACCCTAACCCTAACCCTAACCCCTAACCCTAACCCTAACCCTAACCGTAACCCTAACCATATCCCTTACCCAGCCCTAAACTGACCCTATCCCTAACCATAACCCTAACCCTAACCCTAACCCTAATCCTAACCCTAACCCTTACCCTAACTTGTTCCTAACAGGTTAGGGAAAACTGAAAAGTGTTATCTCTCACTGTATGGCACAGAAACAAGTTTCCATTGAAATAACAGAAACTCAAAGCACAACTTTGTAAACCAATCCACATATGTGTCGCCTGTTCAATTATTATAACAAGAAAACTGAAAAGTGATATAACCCTAACCCTAACCCTAACCCAAAGCCCCTAAACCTAACCCTAACATTAACCGTAACCCTAACCCCTAACCCTAACCCTAACCCTAACCCTAACCCTAACAGTAACCCTAACCCTAACCCTAACTTGTTCCTAAAAAGTTTCCAAGGAAAGAACGTAAATGAAAAGCACTACTTTGTAAACTGAATCACATGTGTGTCACTCGCTCAATTAGGAATACAGGAAAACCGAAAAGTGTTATCTCGCACTGTACGGCACAGAAACAATTTTCCATCGAAAGAACAGAAACGCAAAGCACAACTTTGTAAACTAAATCACATACGTGTCGCACGTTCAATTATTACAATAGGAAAACTGAAAAGTGATATATCACACTGTACAGCACAGAAACAAGTTTCCAACCGAAGAATAGAAATCCAAAGTACTACTTTGTATACTAAATCCCATGTGTGTCGCTCGCTAAATTAGGAATACAGGGAAACCAAAAAGTGTTATCTCGCACTGTATGGCACAGAAACAAATTTCCAAAGAAAGAACAGAAACTCAAAGCACAACTTTGTAAATTAAATGACATACGTGTCGCCTGTTCAATTATTATAACAGGAAAACTGAAAAGTGATATAACGCATGGTACAGCACAGGAACAAGTTTACATCGAAAGAACAGAAACGCAAAGCACAACTTTTTAAACGAATTCACATGCGTGTCGCCTGTTCAATTATTATAACAGGAAAACTGAAAAGTGTTATCTTGCACTGTACGGCACAGAAACAAGTTTCCATCGAAAGAACAGAAACGCAAAGCACAACTTTGTGAACTAAAGCACATACGTGTCGCCCGTTCAATTATTACAACAGGAAAACTGAAAAGTGATATATGATATTGTACAGCACAGGAACAAGTTTCAAATGAAAGAACAAAAAAGAAAATCACTAATTTGTAAAATAAATCACCTGTGTGCCGCTCACTCAATTAGGAATACGGGAAAACTGAAAAGTGTTATCTCGCACTGTACGGAAGAGAAACAAGTTTCCATTGAAATAACAGAAATTCAAAGCACAACTTTGTAAACTAATTCACATATGTGTCACCTGCTCAATTATTATAACAGGAAAACTGAAAAGTGATATAACCCTAACCCTAACCCTAACCCTAACCCAAGGCCCTAACCCTAACCCTAACCCTAACCCTAACCATAACCCTAACCCCTAACCCTAACCCTAACCCTAACCCTAACCCTAACCATAACCCTAACCCCTAACCCTAACCCTAACCCTAACCCTAACCCTAACCCTAACCCTAACCTTAACCCCTAACCCTAACCCTAACCCTAACCGTAACCCTAACCATATCCCTTACCCAGCCCTAACCTAACCCTAACCCTAACCCTAACCCTAACCCTAACCCTAACTTGTTCCTAACAAGAACAAGTTGCCAAGGAAAGAACGTAAATGAAAAGCACTACTTTGTAAACTGAATCACATGTGTGTCACTTGCTCAATTAGGAATACAGGAAAACCGAAAAGTGTTATCTCGCACTGTACGGCCCAGAAACAATTTTCCATCGGAAGAACAGAAACGCAAAGCACAACTTTGTAAACTAAATCATATACGTGTCGCATGTTCAATTATTACAACAGGAGAACTGAAAAGTGATATATCACACTGTACAGCACAGAAACAAGTTTCCAACCGAAGAACAGAAATCCAAAGCACTGCTTTGTAAACTAAATCACACGTGTGTCGCTCGCTCAATTAGGAATACAGGGAAACCGAAAAGCGTTATCTCGCACTGTATGGCACAGAAATAAATTTCCAAAGAAAGAACAGAAACGCAAAGCACAACTTTGTAAATTAAATGACATACGTTTCGCCTGTTCAATTATTATAACAGGAAAACGGAAAAGTGATATAACGCACTGTACAGCACAGAAACATGTTTCCATCGAAAGAACAGAAACGCAAAGCACAACTTTGTAAACTAATTCTCATACGTGTCGCCTGTTCAATTATTATAACAGGAAAACTGAAAAGTGATATAACGCACAGGAACAAGCACAGGAAGAAGTTTCCATCGAAAGAACAGAAAAGCAAAGCACAACTTTTTAAACGAATTCACATACGTGTCGCCTGTTCAATTATTATAACAGGAAAACTGAAAAGTGTTATATGACATTGTTCAGCACAGGAACAAGTTTGAAATGAAAGAACAAAAAAGAAAATCACTAATTCGTAAACTAAATCACATGTGCGTTATTCGCTCCACTAGGAATACAGGAAAACTGAAAAGTTATATATTTCACTGTACAGCACAAGAACAAGTTTCCAAGGAAAGAACAGAAAAGCAAAGCACAACTTTGTAAACTAAATCACATACGTGTCGCACGGTCAATTATTACAACAGGAGAACTGAAAAGTGATATATCACACTGTACAGCACAGAAACAAGTTTCCAACCGAAGAACAGAAATCCAAAGCACTACTTTGTAAACTAAATCACATGTGTGTTGCTCGCTCAATTAGGAATACAGGGAAACCGAAAAGCGTTATCTCGCACTGTATGGCACAGAAACAAATTTACAAAGAAAGAACAGAAACGCAAAGCACAACTTTGTAAATTAAATGACATACATTTCGCCTGTTCAATTATTATAACAGGAAAACTGAAAAGTGATATAACGCACTGTACAGCACAGAAACATGTTTCCATCGAAAGAACAGAAACGAAAAGCACAACTTTTTAAACTGAATCACATACGTGTCGCCCGTTCAATTATTACAACAGGAAAACTGAAAAGTGATATATGACATTGTATAGCACAGGAACAAGTTTCAAATGAAAGAACAAAAAAGAAAATCACTAATTTGTAAACTAAATCACATGTGCGTCGCTCGCTCCATTAGGAATACAGGAAAACTGAAAAGGGATATATCTCACTGTACAGCACAAGAACAATTTTCCAACGAAAGAACAGAAAAGCAAAGCACTACTTTTAAACGGAATCACTTGTGTGTCGCTCACTCAATTAGGAATACGGGAAAACTGAAAAGTGTTATCTCGCACTGTACAGCACAGAAACAAGTTTCCATTGAAAGAACAGAAACTCAAAGCACAACTTTGTAAATTAAATGACATACTTGTCGCGTGTTCAATTATTATTACAGGAAAACTGAAATGTGATATAACCCTAATCCTAACCCTAACCCTAAGCCCCTAACCCTAACCCTAACCCTAACCCTAACCCTAGTCCCTAACCCTAACCCTAACCCTAACCCTAACCCGAACCCCTAACACTAACCCTAACCCTAACACTAACCCTAACCCTAACACCTAACCCTAACCCCTAACCCTAACACTAACCCTAACCCTAACCCCTAACCCTAACCCTAACCCTAACCGTAACCCTAACACGAACCCTAACCCTAACCCTAACTTGTTCCTAACAGGAACAAGTTTCCAAGGAAAGAACGTAAATGAAAAGCACTACTTTGTAAACTGAATCACATGTGTGTCACTTGCTCAATTAGGAATACAGGAAAACCGAAAAGTGTTATCTCGCACTGTACGGCCCAGAAACAATTTTCCATCGGAAGAACAGAAACGCAAAGCACAACTTTGTAAACTAAATCATATACGTGTCGCATGTTCAATTATTACAACAGGAGAACTGAAAAGTGATATATCACACTGTACAGCACAGAAACAAGTTTCCAACCGAAGAACAGAAATCCAAAGCACTACTTTGTAAACTAAATCACATGTGTGTCGCTCGCTCAATTAGGAATACAGGGAAACCGAAAAGCGTTATCTCGCACTGTATGGCACAGAAACAAATTTCCAAAGAAAGAACAGAAACGCAAAGCACAACTTTGTAAATTAAATGACATACGTTTCGCCTGTTCAATTATTATAACAGGAAAACTGAAAACTGATATAACGCACTGTACAGCACAGAAACATGTTTTGATCGAAAGAACAGAAACGCAAAGCACAACTTTGTAAACTAATTCACATACGTGTCGCCTGTTCAATTATTATAACAGGAAAACTGAAAAGTGATATATCACACTATACAGCAGAGAAACAAGTTTCCAACAGAAGAACAGAAACAAAAAGCACTAATTTTAAATGGAATCACATGTGTGTCGCTCGCTCAATTTGGAATCCATGAAAACTGAAAAGTGATATATCGAATTGTACGGCAAAGAAGCAAGTTTCCATTGAAAGAACAGAAACGCAAAGCACAACTTTGTAAACTAATTCACATACGTGTCGCCTGTTCAATTATTATAACAGGAAAACTGAAAAGTGATATAACCCTAACCCTAACCCTAATCCCCTAACCCTAACGCTAACTCTAACCCTAACCCCTAACCCTAACCCTAACCCTACCCTAACCCTAACCCTAACCCTAAACCTAACCCTAACTTGTTCCTAACAGGAAAAAGTTTCCAAAGAAAGAACATAAACGCAAAGCACTACTTTGTAAACTGAATCACATGTGTGTCACTTGCTCAATTAGAAATATAGGAAAAATGAAAAGAGATATATCGAACTGTAAGGCAAAGAAACAAGTTTCCATCGAAAGTACATAAACGCAAAGCACAACTTTGTAAACTAATTCACATACGTGTCGCCTGTTCAATTATTATAACAGGAAGACAGAAAAGTGATATATCACATTATACAGCACAGAAACAAGTTTCCAACAGAAAAACAAAAATGCAAAGCACAAATTTTAAACGGAATCACATGTGTGTCGCTCGCTCAATTAGGAATCCAGGAAAACTGAAAAGTAATATATCGCAATGTACAGCACAGGAACAAGTTTCCAACAGAAGAACAGAAACACAAAGCACTACATTGTAAACTAATTCACAAACGTGTCGCCTGTTCAATTATTATTACATGAAAACTGAAAAGTGATATATCAAACTATACTGCACAGAAAAAAGTTTCCAACAGAAGAACAGAAACGCAAAGCACTACTTTTAAACGGAAATACGTGTGTGTCGCTCGCTCAATTAGGAATCCATGAAAACTGAACAGTGATATATCGAACTGTACGGCAAAGAAGCAAGTTTCCATTGAAAGAACAGAAACGCAAAGCACAACTTTGTAAACTAATTCACATACGTGTCGCCTGTTCAATTATTATAACAGGAAAACTGAAAAGTGATATATCAAACTGTACAGCACAGAAACAATTTTCTAAAGAAGAACAGAAACGCAAAGCACTACTTTGTAAACTAAATCACATGTGTGTCGCTCCCTCCATTAGGAATACATGAGAACTGAAAAGTGATATATCGCACTATGCAGCATAGTAACAAGTTTCCAAAAAAAAGAACAGAAAAGCAAAGCACTACTTTGTTAACTAATTCACATTCGTGTCGCCCGTTCAGTTATTATAACAGGAAAACTGAAAAGTGATATAACGCACTGTACAGCACAGGAACAAGTTTCCAACGAAAAAACAGAAAAGCAAAGCACTACTTTGTAAACAAATTCACATACGTGTCGCCTGTTCAATTACTATAACAGGAAAACTGAAAAGTGATATATCAAACTATACTTCACAGAACCAAGTTTCCAACAGAAGAACAGAAATGCAAAGCACTAATTTTAAACGGAATCACATGTGTGTCCCTCGCTCAATTAGGAATCCATGAAAACGGAAAAGTGATATATCGAACTGTATAGCAAAAAAGCAAGTTTCCATTGAAAGAACAGAAACGCAAAGCACAACTTTGTAAACTAGTTCACATACGTGTCGCCTGTTCAATTATTATAACAGGAAAACTGAAAAGTGATATAACCCTAACCCTAACCCTAATCCCCTAACCCTAACCCTAACCCTAACCCTAAACCTAACCCTAACTTGTTCCTAACAGGAAAATTTTCCAAAGAAATAACATAAACACAAAGCACTATTTTGTAAACTAAATCACATGTGTGTCACTTGCTCAATTAGAAATACAGGAAAAATGAAAAGAGATATATCGAACTGTAGGGCAAAGAAACAAGTTTCCATCGACAGAACATAAACGCAAAGCACAACTTGTAAACTAATTCACATACGTGTCGCCTGTTCAATTATTATAACAGGAAAACTGAAAAGTGATATATCACACTATACAGCACAGAAACAAGTTTCCAACAGAAGAACAGAATCGCAAAGCAGTACATTGTAAACTAATTCACATACGTGTCGCCTGTTCAATTATTATAACAGGAAAACTGAAAAGTGATATATCACCCTGTACAGCACAGAATCAAGTTTCCAACAGAAGAACAGAAACGCAAAGCACTAATTTTAAACGGAATCACATGTGTGTCGCTCGCTCAATTAGGAATACAGGAAAACTGAAAAGTGATATATCGCACTGTACGGCAAAGAAGCAAGTTTCCATTGAAAGAACAGAAAAGCAAAGAACAACTTTGTAAACTAATTCACATACGTGTCGCCTGTTCAATTATTATAACAGGAAAACTGAAAAGTGATATAACCCTAACCCTAACCCTAATCCCCTAACCCTAACCCTAACCCTAACCCTAAACCTAACCCTAACTTGTTCCTAACAGGAAAATTTTCCAAAGAAAGAACATAAACACAAAGCACTATTTTGTAAACTAAATCACATGTGTGTCACTTGCTCAATTAGAAATACAGGAAAAATGAAAAGAGATATATCGAACTGTAGGGCAAAGAAACAAGTTTCCATCAACAGAACATAAACGCAAAGCACAACTTGTAAACTAATTCACATACGTGTCGCCTGTTCAATTATTATAACAGGAAAACTGAAAAGTGATGTATCAAACTATACAGCACAGAAACAAGTTTCCAACAGAAGAACAGATATGCAAAGCACTAATTTTAAACGGAATCACATGTGTGTCGCTCGCTCAGTTAGGAATACAGGAAAACTGAAAAGTGATATATAGCACTGTACAGCACAGGAACAAGTTTCCATCGAAAGAACAGAAACGCAAAGCAGAACTTTGTAAACTAATTAACAAACAAGTCGCCTGTTCAATTATTATAACAGGAAAACTGAAAAGTGATATATCAAACTGTACAGCACAGAAACAAGTTTCTAAGAGAAGAACAGAAACGCAAAGAATTACTTTGTAAACTAAATCACATGTGTGTCGCTCCCTCCATTAGGAATACATGAGAACTGAAAAGTGATATATCGCATTATGCAGCATAGTAACAAGTTTACAACAAAAGAACAGAAAAGCAAAGCACTACTTTGTTAACTAATTCACATTCGTGTCGCCCGTTCAGTTATTATAACAGGAAAACTGAAAAGTGATATAACGCACTGTACAGCACATGAACAAGTTTCCAACGAAAAAAACAGAACAGGAAAGCACTACATTGGAAACTAATTCACATACGTGTCGCCTGTTCAATTATTATAACAGGAAAACTGAAAAGTGATATATCAAACTATACTGCACAGAACCAAGTTTCCAACAGAAGAACAGAAATGCAAAGCACTAATTTTAAACGGAATCACATGTGTGTCGCTCTCTCAATTAGAAATTCATGAAAACTGAAAAGTGATATATCGAACTGTATGGCAAAGAAGCAAGTTTCCATTGAAAGAACAGAAACGCAAAGCACAACTTTGTAAACTAATTCACATACGTGTCGCCTGTTAAATCATTATAACAGGAAAACTGAAAAGTAATATAACCCTAACCCTAACACTATTCCCCTAACCTTAACCCTAACCCTAACCCTAACCCCTAACCCTAACCCTAACCCTAGCCCTAACCCTAACCCTAACTTGTTCCTAACAGGAAAAAGTTTCCAACGAAAGAACATAAACACAAAGCACTACTTGGTAAACTGAATCACATGTGTGTCACTTGCTCAATTAGAAATACAGGAAAAATGAAAAGAGACATATCGAACTGTACGGCAAAGAAACAAGTTTCCATCGAAAGTACATAAACGGAAAGCACTACTTTGTAAACTAATTCACATACGTGTCGCCTGTTAAATTATTATAACAGGAAAACTGAAAAGTGATATAACCCTAACCCTAACCTTAATCCCCTAACCCTAACCCTAAACCCTATCCCTATCCCTAACCCTAACCCTATCCCTAACCGTAACCCTAACTCTAACCCTAAACCTAACCCTAACTTGTTCCTAACAGGAAAAAGTTTCCAACAAAAGAACATAAACACAAAGCACTAATTTTAAACGGAATCACATGTGTGTCGCTCGCTCAGTAAGGAATAACGCACTGTACAGCACAGGAACAAGTTTCCATCGAAAGTACATAAACGGAAAGCACTACTTTGTAAACTAATTCACATACGTGTCGCCTGTTAAATTATTATAACAGGAAAACTGAAAAGTGATATAACCCTAACCCTAACCTTAATCCCCTAACCCTAACCCTAACCCTAACCCTAACCACTAACCCTATCCCTAACCCTAACCCTATCCCTAACCGTAACCCTAACTCTAACCCTAAACCTAACCCTAACTTGTTCCTAAGAGGAAAAAGTTTCCAACAAAAGAACATAAACACAAAGCACTACTTTGTAAACTGAATCACATGTGTGTCACTTGCTCAATTAGAAATATAGGAAAAATGAAAAGAGATATATCGAACTGTAGGGCAAAGAAACAAGTTTCCATCCAAAGTACATAAACGCAAAGCACAACTTTGTAAACTAATTCACATACGTGTCGCCTGTTCAATTATTATAACAGGAAAACTGAAAAGTGATATATCAAACTATACTGCACATTAACAAGTTTCCAACAGAAGAACAGAAATGCAAAACACTAATTTTAAAAGGAATCACATGTGTGTCGCTCGCTCAATAAGGAATCCATGAAAACTGAAAAGTGATATATCAAACTGTACAGCACAGAAACAAGTTTCTAAGAGAAGAACAGAAAGGCAAAGCACTACTTTGTAAACTAAATCATATGTGTGTCGCTCCCTCCATTAGGAATACATGAGAACTGAAAAGTGATATATCGCACTATGCAGCATAGTAACAAGTTTCCAACAAAAGAACAGAAAAGCAAAGCACTACTTGGTAAACTGAATCACATGTGTGTCACTTGCTCAATTAGAAATACAGGAAAAATGAAAAGAGACATATCGAACTGTACGGCAAAGAAACAAGTTTCCATCGAAAGTACATAAACGGAAAGCACTACTTTGTAAACTAATTCACATACGTGTCGCCTGTTAAATTATTATAACAGGAAAACTGAAAAGTGATATAACCCTAACCCTAACCTTAATCCCCTAACCCTAACCCTAAACCCTATCCCTATCCCTAACCCTAACCCTATCCCTAACCGTAACCCTAACTCTAACCCTAAACCTAACCCTAACTTGTTCCTAACAGGAAAAAGTTTCCAACAAAAGAACATAAACACAAAGCACTACTTTGTAAACTGAATCACATGTGTGTCACTTGCTCAATTAGAAATATAGGAAAAATGAAAAGAGATATATCGAACTGTAGGGCAAAGAAACAAGTTTCCATCCAAAGTACATAAACGCAAAGCACAAGTTTGTAAACTAATTCACATACGTGTCGCCTGTTCAATTATTATAACAGGAAAACTGAAAAGTGATATATCAAACTATACTGCACAGAAACAAGTTTCCAACAGAAGAACAGAAATGCAAAACACTAATTTTAAAAGGAATCACATGTGTGTCGCTCGCTCAATAAGGAATCCATGAAAACTGAAAAGTGATATATCAAACTGTACAGCACAGAAACAAGTTTCTAAGAGAAGAACAGAAAGGCAAAGCACTACTTTGTAAACTAAATCATATGTGTGTCGCTCCCTCCATTAGGAATACATGAGAACTGAAAAGTGATATATCGCACTATGCAGCATAGTAACAAGTTTCCAACAAAAGAACAGAAAAGCAAAGCACTACTTTGTAAACTAATTCACATTCGTGTCGCCCGTTCAGTTATTATAACAGGAAAACTGAAAAGTGATATAACGCACTGTACAGCACAGGAACAAGTTTCCAACGAAAAAACAGAAAAGCAAAGCACTACTTTGTAAACTAATTCACATATGTGTCGCCTGTTCAATTATTATAACAGGAAAACTGAAAAGTGATATATCAAACTATACTGCACAGAAACAAGTTTTCAACAGAAGAACAGAAATGCAAAGCAATAATTTTAAACGGAATCACATGAGTGTCGCTCGCTCAATTAGGAATCCATGAAAACTGAAAAGTGATATATCGCATTGTACGGCAAAGAAGCAAGTTTCCATTGAAAGAACAGAAACGCAAAGCACAACTTTGTAAACTAATTCACATACGTGCCGCCTGTTCAATTATTATAACAGGAAAACTGAAAAGTGATATAACCCTAACCCTAACCCTAACCCTAACCCTAACCCCTGACCCTAACCCTAACCCTAACCCCTAACCCTAACCCTAACCCTAACACATAACCCTAACCCTAACCATAACCCTAACCCTAACCCTAACCGTAACCCTTCCCAACCCTAACCTAACCCTAAACCTAACCCTACCTTGTTCCTAACAGGAAAAATTTTCCAACGAAAGAACATAAACATAAAGCACTACTTTGTAAACTGAATCACATGTGTGTCACTTGCTCAATTAGAAATACAGGAAAAATGAAAAGAGATATATCGAACTGTACAGCAAAAAAACAAGTTTCCATCCAAAGAACATAAACGCAAAGCACAACTTTGTAAACTAATTCACATACGTGTCGCCTGTTCAATTATTATAACAGGAAAACTGAAAAGTGATATATCACACTATACAGCACAGAAACAAGTTTCCAACAGAAGAACAGAATCGCAAAGCACTACATTGTAAACTAATTCACATACGTGTCGCCTGTTCAATTATTATAACAGGAAAACTGAAAAGTGATATATCACCCTGTACAGCACAGAATCAAGTTTCCAACAGAAGAACAGAAACGCAAAGCACTAATTTTAAACGGAATCACATGTGTGTCGCTCGCTCAATTAGGAATACAGGAAAACTGAAAAGTGATATATCGCACTGTACGGCAAAGAAGCAAGTTTCCATTGAAAGAACAGAAAAGCAAAGCACAACTTTGTAAACTAATTCACATACGTGTCGCCTGTTCAATTATTATAACAGGAAAACTGAAAAGTGATATAACCCTAACCCTAACCCTAATCCCCTAACCCTAACCCTAACCCTAACCCTAACCCTAACCCTAACCCTACCCTAACCCTAACCCTAACCCTAAACCTAACCCTAACTTGTTCCTAACAGGAAAATTTTCCAAAGAAAGAACATAAACACAAAGCACTATTTTGTAAACTAAATCACATGTGTGTCACTTGCTCAATTAGAAATACAGGAAAAATGAAAAGAGATATATCGAACTGTAGGGCAAAGAAACAAGTTTCCATCGACAGAACATAAACGCAAAGCACAACTTGTAAACTAATTCACATACGTGTCGCCTGTTCAATTATTATAACAGGAAAACTGAAAAGTGATGTATCAAACTATACAGCACAGAAACAAGTTTCCAACAGAAGAACAGAAATGCAAAGCACTAATTTTAAACGGAATCACATGTGTGTCGCTCGCTCAGTAAGGAATAACGCACTGTACAGCACAGGAACAAGTTTCCATCGAAAGTACATAAACGGAAAGCACTACTTTGTAAACTAATTCACATACGTGTCGCCTGTTAAATTATTATAACAGGAAAACTGAAAAGTGATATAACCCTAACCCTAACCTTAATCCCCTAACCCTAACCCTAACCCTAACCCTAACCCTAACCACTAACCCTATCCCTAACCCTAACCCTATCCCTAACCGTAACCCTAACTCTAACCCTAAACCTAACCCTAACTTGTTCCTAAGAGGAAAAAGTTTCCAACAAAAGAACATAAACACAAAGCACTACTTTGTAAACTGAATCACATGTGTGTCACTTGCTCAATTAGAAATATAGGAAAAATGAAAAGAGATATATCGAACTGTAGGGCAAAGAAACAAGTTTCCATCCAAAGTACATAAACGCAAAGCACAACTTTGTAAACTAATTCACATACGTGTCGCCTGTTCAATTATTATAACAGGAAAACTGAAAAGTGATATATCAAACTATACTGCACAGAAACAAGTTTCCAACAGAAGAACAGAAATGCAAAACACTAATTTTAAAAGGAATCACATGTGTGTCGCTCGCTCAATAAGGAATCCATGAAAACTGAAAAGTGATATATCAAACTGTACAGCACAGAAACAAGTTTCTAAGAGAAGAACAGAAAGGCAAAGCACTACTTTGTAAACTAAATCATATGTGTGTCGCTCCCTCCATTAGGAATACATGAGAACTGAAAAGTGATATATCGCACTATGCAGCATAGTAACAAGTTTCCAACAAAAGAACAGAAAAGCAAAGCACTACTTGGTAAACTGAATCACATGTGTGTCACTTGCTCAATTAGAAATACAGGAAAAATGAAAAGAGACATATCGAACTGTACGGCAAAGAAACAAGTTTCCATCGAAAGTACATAAACGGAAAGCACTACTTTGTAAACTAATTCACATACGTGTCGCCTGTTAAATTATTATAACAGGAAAACTGAAAAGTGATATAACCCTAACCCTAACCTTAATCCCCTAACCCTAACCCTAAACCCTATCCCTATCCCTAACCCTAACCCTATCCCTAACCGTAACCCTAACTCTAACCCTAAACCTAACCCTAACTTGTTCCTAACAGGAAAAAGTTTCCAACAAAAGAACATAAACACAAAGCACTACTTTGTAAACTGAATCACATGTGTGTCACTTGCTCAATTAGAAATATAGGAAAAATGAAAAGAGATATATCGAACTGTAGGGCAAAGAAACAAGTTTCCATCCAAAGTACATAAACGCAAAGCACAAGTTTGTAAACTAATTCACATACGTGTCGCCTGTTCAATTATTATAACAGGAAAACTGAAAAGTGATATATCAAACTATACTGCACAGAAACAAGTTTCCAACAGAAGAACAGAAATGCAAAACACTAATTTTAAAAGGAATCACATGTGTGTCGCTCGCTCAATAAGGAATCCATGAAAACTGAAAAGTGATATATCAAACTGTACAGCACAGAAACAAGTTTCTAAGAGAAGAACAGAAAGGCAAAGCACTACTTTGTAAACTAAATCATATGTGTGTCGCTCCCTCCATTAGGAATACATGAGAACTGAAAAGTGATATATCGCACTATGCAGCATAGTAACAAGTTTCCAACAAAAGAACAGAAAAGCAAAGCACTACTTTGTAAACTAATTCACATTCGTGTCGCCCGTTCAGTTATTATAACAGGAAAACTGAAAAGTGATATAACGCACTGTACAGCACAGGAACAAGTTTCCAACGAAAAAACAGAAAAGCAAAGCACTACTTTGTAAACTAATTCACATATGTGTCGCCTGTTCAATTATTATAACAGGAAAACTGAAAAGTGATATATCAAACTATACTGCACAGAAACAAGTTTTCAACAGAAGAACAGAAATGCAAAGCAATAATTTTAAACGGAATCACATGAGTGTCGCTCGCTCAATTAGGAATCCATGAAAACTGAAAAGTGATATATCGCATTGTACGGCAAAGAAGCAAGTTTCCATTGAAAGAACAGAAACGCAAAGCACAACTTTGTAAACTAATTCACATACGTGCCGCCTGTTCAATTATTATAACAGGAAAACTGAAAAGTGATATAACCCTAACCCTAACCCTAACCCTAACCCTAACCCCTGACCCTAACCCTAACCCTAACCCCTAACCCTAACCCTAACCCTAACACATAACCCTAACCCTAACCATAACCCTAACCCTAACCCTAACCGTAACCCTTCCCAACCCTAACCTAACCCTAAACCTAACCCTACCTTGTTCCTAACAGGAAAAATTTTCCAACGAAAGAACATAAACATAAAGCACTACTTTGTAAACTGAATCACATGTGTGTCACTTGCTCAATTAGAAATACAGGAAAAATGAAAAGAGATATATCGAACTGTACAGCAAAAAAACAAGTTTCCATCCAAAGAACATAAACGCAAAGCACAACTTTGTAAACTAATTCACATACGTGTCGCCTGTTCAATTATTATAACAGGAAAACTGAAAAGTGATATATCACACTATACAGCACAGAAACAAGTTTCCAACAGAAGAACAGAATCGCAAAGCACTACATTGTAAACTAATTCACATACGTGTCGCCTGTTCAATTATTATAACAGGAAAACTGAAAAGTGATATATCACCCTGTACAGCACAGAATCAAGTTTCCAACAGAAGAACAGAAACGCAAAGCACTAATTTTAAACGGAATCACATGTGTGTCGCTCGCTCAATTAGGAATACAGGAAAACTGAAAAGTGATATATCGCACTGTACGGCAAAGAAGCAAGTTTCCATTGAAAGAACAGAAAAGCAAAGCACAACTTTGTAAACTAATTCACATACGTGTCGCCTGTTCAATTATTATAACAGGAAAACTGAAAAGTGATATAACCCTAACCCTAACCCTAATCCCCTAACCCTAACCCTAACCCTAACCCTAACCCTAACCCTAACCCTAACCCTACCCTAACCCTAACCCTAACCCTAAACCTAACCCTAACTTGTTCCTAACAGGAAAATTTTCCAAAGAAAGAACATAAACACAAAGCACTATTTTGTAAACTAAATCACATGTGTGTCACTTGCTCAATTAGAAATACAGGAAAAATGAAAAGAGATATATCGAACTGTAGGGCAAAGAAACAAGTTTCCGTCGACAGAACATAAACGCAAAGCACAACTTGTAAACTAATTCACATACGTGTCGCCTGTTCAATTATTATAACAGGAAAACTGAAAAGTGATGTATCAAACTATACAGCACAGAAACAAGTTTCCAACAGAAGAACAGAAATGCAAAGCACTAATTTTAAACGGAATCACATGTGTGTCGCTCGCTCAGTAAGGAATAACGCACTGTACAGCACAGGAACAAGTTTCCATCGAAAGTACATAAACGGAAAGCACTACTTTGTAAACTAATTCACATACGTGTCGCCTGTTAAATTATTATAACAGGAAAACTGAAAAGTGATATAACCCTAACCCTAACCTTAATCCCCTAACCCTAACCCTAACCCTAACCCTAACCACTAACCCTATCCCTAACCCTAACCCTATCCCTAACCGTAACCCTAACTCTAACCCTAAACCTAACCCTAACTTGTTCCTAAGAGGAAAAAGTTTCCAACAAAAGAACATAAACACAAAGCACTACTTTGTAAACTGAATCACATGTGTGTCACTTGCTCAATTAGAAATATAGGAAAAATGAAAAGAGATATATCGAACTGTAGGGCAAAGAAACAAGTTTCCATCCAAAGTACATAAACGCAAAGCACAACTTTGTAAACTAATTCACATACGTGTCGCCTGTTCAATTATTATAACAGGAAAACTGAAAAGTGATATATCAAACTATACTGCACATTAACAAGTTTCCAACAGAAGAACAGAAATGCAAAACACTAATTTTAAAAGGAATCACATGTGTGTCGCTCGCTCAATAAGGAATCCATGAAAACTGAAAAGTGATATATCAAACTGTACAGCACAGAAACAAGTTTCTAAGAGAAGAACAGAAAGGCAAAGCACTACTTTGTAAACTAAATCATATGTGTGTCGCTCCCTCCATTAGGAATACATGAGAACTGAAAAGTGATATATCGCACTATGCAGCATAGTAACAAGTTTCCAACAAAAGAACAGAAAAGCAAAGCACTACTTGGTAAACTGAATCACATGTGTGTCACTTGCTCAATTAGAAATACAGGAAAAATGAAAAGAGACATATCGAACTGTACGGCAAAGAAACAAGTTTCCATCGAAAGTACATAAACGGAAAGCACTACTTTGTAAACTAATTCACATACGTGTCGCCTGTTAAATTATTATAACAGGAAAACTGAAAAGTGATATAACCCTAACCCTAACCTTAATCCCCTAACCCTAACCCTAAACCCTATCCCTATCCCTAACCCTAACCCTATCCCTAACCGTAACCCTAACTCTAACCCTAAACCTAACCCTAACTTGTTCCTAACAGGAAAAAGTTTCCAACAAAAGAACATAAACACAAAGCACTACTTTGTAAACTGAATCACATGTGTGTCACTTGCTCAATTAGAAATATAGGAAAAATGAAAAGAGATATATCGAACTGTAGGGCAAAGAAACAAGTTTCCATCCAAAGTACATAAACGCAAAGCACAAGTTTGTAAACTAATTCACATACGTGTCGCCTGTTCAATTATTATAACAGGAAAACTGAAAAGTGATATATCAAACTATACTGCACAGAAACAAGTTTCCAACAGAAGAACAGAAATGCAAAACACTAATTTTAAAAGGAATCACATGTGTGTCGCTCGCTCAATAAGGAATCCATGAAAACTGAAAAGTGATATATCAAACTGTACAGCACAGAAACAAGTTTCTAAGAGAAGAACAGAAAGGCAAAGCACTACTTTGTAAACTAAATCATATGTGTGTCGCTCCCTCCATTAGGAATACATGAGAACTGAAAAGTGATATATCGCACTATGCAGCATAGTAACAAGTTTCCAACAAAAGAACAGAAAAGCAAAGCACTACTTTGTAAACTAATTCACATTCGTGTCGCCCGTTCAGTTATTATAACAGGAAAACTGAAAAGTGATATAACGCACTGTACAGCACAGGAACAAGTTTCCAACGAAAAAACAGAAAAGCAAAGCACTACTTTGTAAACTAATTCACATATGTGTCGCCTGTTCAATTATTATAACAGGAAAACTGAAAAGTGATATATCAAACTATACTGCACAGAAACAAGTTTTCAACAGAAGAACAGAAATGCAAAGCAATAATTTTAAACGGAATCACATGAGTGTCGCTCGCTCAATTAGGAATCCATGAAAACTGAAAAGTGATATATCGCATTGTACGGCAAAGAAGCAAGTTTCCATTGAAAGAACAGAAACGCAAAGCACAACTTTGTAAACTAATTCACATACGTGCCGCCTGTTCAATTATTATAACAGGAAAACTGAAAAGTGATATAACCCTAACCCTAACCCTAACCCTAACCCTAACCCCTGACCCTAACCCTAACCCTAACCCCTAACCCTAACCCTAACCCTAACACATAACCCTAACCCTAACCATAACCCTAACCCTAACCCTAACCGTAACCCTTCCCAACCCTAACCTAACCCTAAACCTAACCCTACCTTGTTCCTAACAGGAAAAATTTTCCAACGAAAGAACATAAACATAAAGCACTACTTTGTAAACTGAATCACATGTGTGTCACTTGCTCAATTAGAAATACAGGAAAAATGAAAAGAGATATATCGAACTGTACAGCAAAAAAACAAGTTTCCATCCAAAGAACATAAACGCAAAGCACAACTTTGTAAACTAATTCACATACGTGTCGCCTGTTCAATTATTATAACAGGAAAACTGAAAAGTGATATATCACACTATACAGCACAGAAACAAGTTTCCAACAGAAGAACAGAATCGCAAAGCACTACATTGTAAACTAATTCACATACGTGTCGCCTGTTCAATTATTATAACAGGAAAACTGAAAAGTGATATATCACCCTGTACAGCACAGAATCAAGTTTCCAACAGAAGAACAGAAACGCAAAGCACTAATTTTAAACGGAATCACATGTGTGTCGCTCGCTCAATTAGGAATACAGGAAAACTGAAAAGTGATATATCGCACTGTACGGCAAAGAAGCAAGTTTCCATTGAAAGAACAGAAAAGCAAAGCACAACTTTGTAAACTAATTCACATACGTGTCGCCTGTTCAATTATTATAACAGGAAAACTGAAAAGTGATATAACCCTAACCCTAACCCTAATCCCCTAACCCTAACCCTAACCCTAACCCTAACCCTAACCCTAACCCTAACCCTACCCTAACCCTAACCCTAACCCTAAACCTAACCCTAACTTGTTCCTAACAGGAAAATTTTCCAAAGAAAGAACATAAACACAAAGCACTATTTTGTAAACTAAATCACATGTGTGTCACTTGCTCAATTAGAAATACAGGAAAAATGAAAAGAGATATATCGAACTGTAGGGCAAAGAAACAAGTTTCCGTCGACAGAACATAAACGCAAAGCACAACTTGTAAACTAATTCACATACGTGTCGCCTGTTCAATTATTATAACAGGAAAACTGAAAAGTGATGTATCAAACTATACAGCACAGAAACAAGTTTCCAACAGAAGAACAGAAATGCAAAGCACTAATTTTAAACGGAATCACATGTGTGTCGCTCGCTCAGTAAGGAATAACGCACTGTACAGCACAGGAACAAGTTTCCATCGAAAGTACATAAACGGAAAGCACTACTTTGTAAACTAATTCACATACGTGTCGCCTGTTAAATTATTATAACAGGAAAACTGAAAAGTGATATAACCCTAACCCTAACCTTAATCCCCTAACCCTAACCCTAACCCTAACCCTAACCACTAACCCTATCCCTAACCCTAACCCTATCCCTAACCGTAACCCTAACTCTAACCCTAAACCTAACCCTAACTTGTTCCTAAGAGGAAAAAGTTTCCAACAAAAGAACATAAACACAAAGCACTACTTTGTAAACTGAATCACATGTGTGTCACTTGCTCAATTAGAAATATAGGAAAAATGAAAAGAGATATATCGAACTGTAGGGCAAAGAAACAAGTTTCCATCCAAAGTACATAAACGCAAAGCACAACTTTGTAAACTAATTCACATACGTGTCGCCTGTTCAATTATTATAACAGGAAAACTGAAAAGTGATATATCAAACTATACTGCACATTAACAAGTTTCCAACAGAAGAACAGAAATGCAAAACACTAATTTTAAAAGGAATCACATGTGTGTCGCTCGCTCAATAAGGAATCCATGAAAACTGAAAAGTGATATATCAAACTGTACAGCACAGAAACAAGTTTCTAAGAGAAGAACAGAAAGGCAAAGCACTACTTTGTAAACTAAATCATATGTGTGTCGCTCCCTCCATTAGGAATACATGAGAACTGAAAAGTGATATATCGCACTATGCAGCATAGTAACAAGTTTCCAACAAAAGAACAGAAAAGCAAAGCACTACTTGGTAAACTGAATCACATGTGTGTCACTTGCTCAATTAGAAATACAGGAAAAATGAAAAGAGACATATCGAACTGTACGGCAAAGAAACAAGTTTCCATCGAAAGTACATAAACGGAAAGCACTACTTTGTAAACTAATTCACATACGTGTCGCCTGTTAAATTATTATAACAGGAAAACTGAAAAGTGATATAACCCTAACCCTAACCTTAATCCCCTAACCCTAACCCTAAACCCTATCCCTATCCCTAACCCTAACCCTATCCCTAACCGTAACCCTAACTCTAACCCTAAACCTAACCCTAACTTGTTCCTAACAGGAAAAAGTTTCCAACAAAAGAACATAAACACAAAGCACTACTTTGTAAACTGAATCACATGTGTGTCACTTGCTCAATTAGAAATATAGGAAAAATGAAAAGAGATATATCGAACTGTAGGGCAAAGAAACAAGTTTCCATCCAAAGTACATAAACGCAAAGCACAAGTTTGTAAACTAATTCACATACGTGTCGCCTGTTCAATTATTATAACAGGAAAACTGAAAAGTGATATATCAAACTATACTGCACAGAAACAAGTTTCCAACAGAAGAACAGAAATGCAAAACACTAATTTTAAAAGGAATCACATGTGTGTCGCTCGCTCAATAAGGAATCCATGAAAACTGAAAAGTGATATATCAAACTGTACAGCACAGAAACAAGTTTCTAAGAGAAGAACAGAAAGGCAAAGCACTACTTTGTAAACTAAATCATATGTGTGTCGCTCCCTCCATTAGGAATACATGAGAACTGAAAAGTGATATATCGCACTATGCAGCATAGTAACAAGTTTCCAACAAAAGAACAGAAAAGCAAAGCACTACTTTGTAAACTAATTCACATTCGTGTCGCCCGTTCAGTTATTATAACAGGAAAACTGAAAAGTGATATAACGCACTGTACAGCACAGGAACAAGTTTCCAACGAAAAAACAGAAAAGCAAAGCACTACTTTGTAAACTAATTCACATATGTGTCGCCTGTTCAATTATTATAACAGGAAAACTGAAAAGTGATATATCAAACTATACTGCACAGAAACAAGTTTTCAACAGAAGAACAGAAATGCAAAGCAATAATTTTAAACGGAATCACATGAGTGTCGCTCGCTCAATTAGGAATCCATGAAAACTGAAAAGTGATATATCGCATTGTACGGCAAAGAAGCAAGTTTCCATTGAAAGAACAGAAACGCAAAGCACAACTTTGTAAACTAATTCACATACGTGCCGCCTGTTCAATTATTATAACAGGAAAACTGAAAAGTGATATAACCCTAACCCTAACCCTAACCCTAACCCTAACCCCTGACCCTAACCCTAACCCTAACCCCTAACCCTAACCCTAACCCTAACACATAACCCTAACCCTAACCATAACCCTAACCCTAACCCTAACCGTAACCCTTCCCAACCCTAACCTAACCCTAAACCTAACCCTACCTTGTTCCTAACAGGAAAAATTTTCCAACGAAAGAACATAAACATAAAGCACTACTTTGTAAACTGAATCACATGTGTGTCACTTGCTCAATTAGAAATACAGGAAAAATGAAAAGAGATATATCGAACTGTACAGCAAAAAAACAAGTTTCCATCCAAAGAACATAAACGCAAAGCACAACTTTGTAAACTAATTCACATACGTGTCGCCTGTTCAATTATTATAACAGGAAAACTGAAAAGTGATATATCACACTATACAGCACAGAAACAAGTTTCCAACAGAAGAACAGAATCGCAAAGCACTACATTGTAAACTAATTCACATACGTGTCGCCTGTTCAATTATTATAACAGGAAAACTGAAAAGTGATATATCACCCTGTACAGCACAGAATCAAGTTTCCAACAGAAGAACAGAAACGCAAAGCACTAATTTTAAACGGAATCACATGTGTGTCGCTCGCTCAATTAGGAATACAGGAAAACTGAAAAGTGATATATCGCACTGTAC
This sequence comes from Meriones unguiculatus, assembly GCF_030254825.1. NCBI lineage: Eukaryota > Metazoa > Chordata > Mammalia > Rodentia > Muridae > Meriones > Meriones unguiculatus. Next base: position 47,803,066 of record NC_083360.1, on the reverse strand, counting down.
GGCAAAGAAGCAAGTTTCCATTGAAAGAACAGAAAAGCAAAGCACAACTTTGTAAACTAATTCACATACGTGTCGCCTGTTCAATTATTATAACAGGAAAACTGAAAAGTGATATAACCCTAACCCTAACCCTAATCCCCTAACCCTAACCCTAACCCTAACCCTAACCCTAACCCTAACCCTACCCTAACCCTAACCCTAACCCTAAACCTAACCCTAACTTGTTCCTAACAGGAAAATTTTCCAAAGAAAGAACATAAACACAAAGCACTATTTTGTAAACTAAATCACATGTGTGTCACTTGCTCAATTAGAAATACAGGAAAAATGAAAAGAGATATATCGAACTGTAGGGCAAAGAAACAAGTTTCCATCGACAGAACATAAACGCAAAGCACAACTTGTAAACTAATTCACATACGTGTCGCCTGTTCAATTATTATAACAGGAAAACTGAAAAGTGATGTATCAAACTATACAGCACAGAAACAAGTTTCCAACAGAAGAACAGAAATGCAAAGCACTAATTTTAAACGGAATCACATGTGTGTCGCTCGCTCAGTAAGGAATAACGCACTGTACAGCACAGGAACAAGTTTCCATCGAAAGTACATAAACGGAAAGCACTACTTTGTAAACTAATTCACATACGTGTCGCCTGTTAAATTATTATAACAGGAAAACTGAAAAGTGATATAACCCTAACCCTAACCTTAATCCCCTAACCCTAACCCTAACCCTAACCCTAACCACTAACCCTATCCCTAACCCTAACCCTATCCCTAACCGTAACCCTAACTCTAACCCTAAACCTAACCCTAACTTGTTCCTAAGAGGAAAAAGTTTCCAACAAAAGAACATAAACACAAAGCACTACTTTGTAAACTGAATCACATGTGTGTCACTTGCTCAATTAGAAATATAGGAAAAATGAAAAGAGATATATCGAACTGTAGGGCAAAGAAACAAGTTTCCATCCAAAGTACATAAACGCAAAGCACAACTTTGTAAACTAATTCACATACGTGTCGCCTGTTCAATTATTATAACAGGAAAACTGAAAAGTGATATATCAAACTATACTGCACAGAAACAAGTTTCCAACAGAAGAACAGAAATGCAAAACACTAATTTTAAAAGGAATCACATGTGTGTCGCTCGCTCAATTAGGAATCCATGAAAACTGAAAAGTGATATATCAACCTGTACAGCACAGAAACAAGTTTCTAAGAGAAGAACAGAAAGGCAAAGCACTACTTTGTAAACTAAATCACATGTGTGTCGCTCCCTCCATTAGGAATACATGAGAACTGAAAAGTGATATATCGCACTATGCAGCATAGTAATAAGTTTCCAACAAAAGAACAGAAAAGCAAAGCACTACTTTGTAAACTAATTCACATTCGTGTCGCCCGTTCAGTTATTATAACAGGAAAACTGAAAAGTGATATAACGCACTGTACAGCACAGGAACAAGTTTCCAACGAAAAAACAGAAAAGCAAAGCACTACTTTGTAAACTAATTCACATATGTGTCGCCTGTTCAATTATTATAACAGGAAAACTGAAAAGTGATATATCAAACTATACTGCACAGAAACAAGATTTCAACAGAAGAACAGAAATGCAAAGCACTAATTTTAAACGGAATCACATGAGTGTCGCTCGCTCAATTAGGAATCCATGAAAACTGAAAAGTGATATATCGCACTGTATGGCAAAGAAGCAAGTTTCCATTGAAAGAACAGAAACGCAAAGCACAACTTTTTAAACTGAATCACATACGTGTCGCCCGTTCAATTATTACAACAGGAAAACTGAAAAGTGATATATGACATTGTATAGCACAGGAACAAGTTTCAAATGAAAGAACAAAAAAGAAAATCACTAATTTGTAAACTAAATCACATGTGCGTCGCTCGCTCCATTAGGAATACAGGAAAACTGAAAAGTGATATATCTCACTGTACAGCACAAGAACAATTTTCCAACGAAAGAACAGAAAAGCAAAGCACTACTTTTAAACGGAATCACCTGTGTGTCGCTCACTCAATTAGGAATACGGGAAAACTGAAAAGTGTTATCTCGCACTGTACAGCACAGAAACAAGTTTCCATTGAAAGAACAGAAACTCAAAGCACAACTTTGTAAATTAAATGACATACTTGTCGCGTGTTCAATTATTATTACAGGAAAACTGAAATGTGATATAACCCTAATCCTAACCCTAACCCTAAGCCCCTAACCCTAACCCTAACCCTAACCCTAACCCTAGTCCCTAACCCTAACCCTAACCCTAACCCTAACCCGAACCCCTAACACTAACCCTAACCCTAACACTAACCCTAACCCTAACACCTAACCCTAACCCCTAACCCTAACACTAACCCTAACCCTAACCCCTAACCCTAACCCTAACCCTAACCGTAACCCTAACACGAACCCTAACCCTAACCCTAACTTGTTCCTAACAGGAACAAGTTTCCAAGGAAAGAACGTAAATGAAAAGCACTACTTTGTAAACTGAATCACATGTGTGTCACTTGCTCAATTAGGAATACAGGAAAACCGAAAAGTGTTATCTCGCACTGTACGGCCCAGAAACAATTTTCCATCGGAAGAACAGAAACGCAAAGCACAACTTTGTAAACTAAATCATATACGTGTCGCATGTTCAATTATTACAACAGGAGAACTGAAAAGTGATATATCACACTGTACAGCACAGAAACAAGTTTCCAACCGAAGAACAGAAATCCAAAGCACTACTTTGTAAACTAAATCACATGTGTGTCGCTCGCTCAATTAGGAATACAGGGAAACCGAAAAGCGTTATCTCGCACTGTATGGCACAGAAACAAATTTCCAAAGAAAGAACAGAAACGCAAAGCACAACTTTGTAAATTAAATGACATACGTTTCGCCTGTTCAATTATTATAACAGGAAAACTGAAAACTGATATAACGCACTGTACAGCACAGAAACATGTTTTGATCGAAAGAACAGAAACGCAAAGCACAACTTTGTAAACTAATTCACATACGTGTCGCCTGTTCAATTATTATAACAGGAAAACTGAAAAGTGATATATCACACTATACAGCAGAGAAACAAGTTTCCAACAGAAGAACAGAAACAAAAAGCACTAATTTTAAATGGAATCACATGTGTGTCGCTCGCTCAATTTGGAATCCATGAAAACTGAAAAGTGATATATCGAATTGTACGGCAAAGAAGCAAGTTTCCATTGAAAGAACAGAAACGCAAAGCACAACTTTGTAAACTAATTCACATACGTGTCGCCTGTTAAATTATTATAACAGGAAAACTGAAAAGTGATATAACCCTAACCCTAACCCTAATCCCCTAACCCTAACGCTACCTCTAACCCTAACCCCTAACCCTAACCCTAACCCTACCCTAACCCTAACCCTAACCCTAAACCTAACCCTAACTTGTTCCTAACAGGAAAAAGTTTCCAAAGAAAGAACATAAACGCAAAGCACTACTTTGTAAACTGAATCACATGTGTGTCACTTGCTCAATTAGAAATATAGGAAAAATGAAAAGAGATATATCGAACTGTAAGGCAAAGAAACAAGTTTCCATCGAAAGTACATAAACGCAAAGCACAACTTTGTAAACTAATTCACATACGTGTCGCCTGTTCAATTATTATAACAGGAAGACAGAAAAGTGATATATCACATTATACAGCACAGAAACAAGTTTCCAACAGAAAAACAAAAATGCAAAGCACAAATTTTAAACGGAATCACATGTGTGTCGCTCGCTCAATTAGGAATCCAGGAAAACTGAAAAGTAATATATCGCAATGTACAGCACAGGAACAAGTTTCCAACAGAAGAACAGAAACACAAAGCACTACATTGTAAACTAATTCACAAACGTGTCGCCTGTTCAATTATTATTACACGAAAACTGAAAAGTGATATATCAAACTATACTGCACAGAAAAAAGTTTCCAACAGAAGAACAGAAACGCAAAGCACTACTTTTAAACGGAAATACGTGTGTGTCGCTCGCTCAATTAGGAATCCATGAAAACTGAACAGTGATATATCGAACTGTATGGCAAAGAAGCAAGTTTCCATTGAAAGAACAGAAACGCAAAGCACAACTTTGTAAACGAATTCACATACGTGTCGCCTGTTCAATTATTATAACAGGAAAACTGAAAAGTGATATATCAAACTGTACAGCACAGAAACAAGTTTCTAAGAGAAGAACAGAAACGCAAAGCACTACTTTGTAAACTAAATCACATGTGTGTCGCTCCCTCCATTAGGAATACATGAGAACTGAAAAGTGATATATCGCACTATGCAGCATAGTAACAAGTTTCCAAAAAAAAGAACAGAAAAGCAAAGCACTACTTTGTTAACTAATTCACATTCGTGTCGCCCGTTCAGTTATTATAACAGGAAAACTGAAAAGTGATATAACGCACTGTACAGCACAGGAACGAGTTTCCAACGAAAAAACAGAAAAGCAAAGCACTACTTTGTAAACAAATTCACATACGTGTCGCCTGTTCAATTACTATAACAGGAAAACTGAAAAGTGATATATCAAACTATACTTCACAGAAACAAGTTTCCAAAAGAAGAACAGAAATGCAAAGCACTAATTTTAAACGGAATCACATGTGTGTCCCTCGCTCAATTAGGAATCCATGAAAACGGAAAAGTGATATATCGAACTGTATAGCAAAAAAGCAAGTTTCCATTGAAAGAACAGAAACGCAAAGCACAACTTTGTAAACTAGTTTACATACGTGTCGCCTGTTCAATTATTATAACAGGAAAACTGAAAAGTGATATAACCCTAACCCTAACCCTAATCCCCTAACCCTAACCCTAACCCTAACCCTAACCCTACCCTAACCCTAACCCTAACCCTAAACCTAACCCTAACTTGTTCCTAACAGGAAAATTTTCCAAAGAAATAACATAAACACAAAGCACTATTTTGTAAACTAAATCACATGTGTGTCACTTGCTCAATTAGAAATACAGGAAAAATGAAAAGAGATATATCGAACTGTAGGGCAAAGAAACAAGTTTCCATCGACAGAACATAAACGCAAAGCACAACTTGTAAACTAATTCACATACGTGTCGCCTGTTCAATTATTATAACAGGAAAACTGAAAAGTGATATATCACACTATACAGCACAGAAACAAGTTTCCAACAGAAGAACAGAATCGCAAAGCACTACATTGTAAACTAATTCACATACGTGTCGCCTGTTCAATTATTATAACAGGAAAACTGAAAAGTGATATATCACCCTGTACAGCACAGAATCAAGTTTCCAACAGAAGAACAGAAACGCAAAGCACTAATTTTAAACGGAATCACATGTGTGTCGCTCGCTCAATTAGGAATACAGGAAAACTGAAAAGTGATATATCGCACTGTACGGCAAAGAAGCAAGTTTCCATTGAAAGAACAGAAAAGCAAAGAACAACTTTGTAAACTAATTCACGTACGTGTCGCCTGTTCAATTATTATAACAGGAAAACTGAAAAGTGATATAACCCTAACCCTAACCCTAATCCCCTAACCCTAACCCTAACCCTAACCCTAACCCTAAACCTAACCCTAACTTGTTCCTAACAGGAAAATTTTCCAAAGAAAGAACATAAACACAAAGCACTATTTTGTAAACTAAATCACATGTGTGTCACTTGCTCAATTAGAAATACAGGAAAAATGAAAAGAGATATATCGAACTGTAGGGCAAAGAAACAAGTTTCCATCAACAGAACATAAACGCAAAGCACAACTTGTAAACTAATTCACATATGTGTCGCCTGTTCAATTATTATAACAGGAAAACTGAAAAGTGATGTATCAAACTATACAGCACAGAAACAAGTTTCCAACAGAAGAACAGAAATGCAAAGCACTAATTTTAAACGGAATCACATGTGTGTCGCTCGCTCAGTTAGGAATACAGGAAAACTGAAAAGTGATATATAGCACTGTACAGCACAGGAACAAGTTTCCATCGAAAGAACAGAAACGCAAAGCAGAACTTTGTAAACTAATTAACAAACAAGTCGCCTGTTCAATTATTATAACAGGAAAACTGAAAAGTGATATATCAAACTGTACAGCACAGAAACAAGTTTCTAAGAGAAGAACAGAAACGCAAAGAATTACTTTGTAAACTAAATCACATGTGTGTCGCTCCCTCCATTAGGAATACATGAGAACTGAAAAGTGATATATCGCATTATGCAGCATAGTAACAAGTTTACAACAAAAGAACAGAAAAGCAAAGCACTACTTTGTTACCTAATTCACATTCGTGTCGCCCGTTCAGTTATTATAACAGGAAAACTGAAAAGTGATATAACGCACTGTACAGCACATGAACAAGTTTCCAACGAAAAAAACAGAACAGGAAAGCACTACATTGGAAACTAATTCACATACGTGTCGCCTGTTCAATTATTATAACAGGAAAACTGAAAAGTGATATATCAAACTATACTGCACAGAACCAAGTTTCCAACAGAAGAACAGAAATGCAAAGCACTAATTTTAAACGGAATCACATGTGTGTCGCTCTCTCAATTAGAAATTCATGAAAACTGAAAAGTGATATATCGCATTGTACGGCAAAGAAGCAAGTTTCCATTGAAAGAACAGAAACGCAAAGCACAACTTTGTAAACTAATTCACATACGTGCCGCCTGTTCAATTATTATAACAGGAAAACTGAAAAGTGATATAACCCTAACCCTAACCCTAACCCTAACCCTAACCCCTGACCCTAACCCTAACCCTAACCCCTAACCCTAACCCTAACCCTAACACATAACCCTAACCCTAACCATAACCCTAACCCTAACCCTAACCGTAACCCTTCCCAACCCTAACCTAACCCTAAACCTAACCCTACCTTGTTCCTAACAGGAAAAATTTTCCAACGAAAGAACATAAACATAAAGCACTACTTTGTAAACTGAATCACATGTGTGTCACTTGCTCAATTATAAATACAGGAATAATGAAAAGAGATATATCGAACTGTACAGCAAAAAAACAAGTTTCCATCCAAAGAACATAAACGCAAAGCACAACTTTGTAAACTAATTCACATACGTGTCGCCTGTTCAATTATTATAACAGGAAAACTGAAAAGTGATATATCACACTATACAGCACAGAAACAAGTTTCCAACAGAAGAACAGAATCGCAAAGCACTACATTGTAAACTAATTCACATACGTGTCGCCTGTTCAATTATTATAACAGGAAAACTGAAAAGTGATATATCACCCTGTACAGCACAGAATCAAGTTTCCAACAGAAGAACAGAAACGCAAAGCACTAATTTTAAACGGAATCACATGTGTGTCGCTCGCTCAATTAGGAATACAGGAAAACTGAAAAGTGATATATCGCACTGTACGGCAAAGAAGCAAGTTTCCATTGAAAGAACAGAAAAGCAAAGCACAACTTTGTAAACTAATTCACATACGTGTCGCCTGTTCAATTATTATAACAGGAAAACTGAAAAGTGATATAACCCTAACCCTAACCCTAATCCCCTAACCCTAACCCTAACCCTAACCCTAACCCTAACCCTACCCTAACCCTAACCCTAACCCTAAACCTAACCCTAACTTGTTCCTAACAGGAAAATTTTCCAAAGAAAGAACATAAACACAAAGCACTATTTTGTAAACTAAATCACATGTGTGTCACTTGCTCAATTAGAAATACAGGAAAAATGAAAAGAGATATATCGAACTGTAGGGCAAAGAAACAAGTTTCCATCGACAGAACATAAACGCAAAGCACAACTTGTAAACTAATTCACATACGTGTCGCCTGTTCAATTATTATAACAGGAAAACTGAAAAGTGATGTATCAAACTATACAGCACAGAAACAAGTTTCCAACAGAAGAACAGAAATGCAAAGCACTAATTTTAAACGGAATCACATGTGTGTCGCTCGCTCAGTAAGGAATAACGCACTGTACAGCACAGGAACAAGTTTCCATCGAAAGTACATAAACGGAAAGCACTACTTTGTAAACTAATTCACATACGTGTCGCCTGTTAAATTATTATAACAGGAAAACTGAAAAGTGATATAACCCTAACCCTAACCTTAATCCCCTAACCCTAACCCTAACCCTAACCCTAACCACTAACCCTATCCCTAACCCTAACCCTATCCCTAACCGTAACCCTAACTCTAACCCTAAACCTAACCCTAACTTGTTCCTAAGAGGAAAAAGTTTCCAACAAAAGAACATAAACACAAAGCACTACTTTGTAAACTGAATCACATGTGTGTCACTTGCTCAATTAGAAATATAGGAAAAATGAAAAGAGATATATCGAACTGTAGGGCAAAGAAACAAGTTTCCATCCAAAGTACATAAACGCAAAGCACAACTTTGTAAACTAATTCACATACGTGTCGCCTGTTCAATTATTATAACAGGAAAACTGAAAAGTGATATATCAAACTATACTGCACAGAAACAAGTTTCCAACAGAAGAACAGAAATGCAAAACACTAATTTTAAAAGGAATCACATGTGTGTCGCTCGCTCAATTAGGAATCCATGAAAACTGAAAAGTGATATATCAACCTGTACAGCACAGAAACAAGTTTCTAAGAGAAGAACAGAAAGGCAAAGCACTACTTTGTAAACTAAATCACATGTGTGTCGCTCCCTCCATTAGGAATACATGAGAACTGAAAAGTGATATATCGCACTATGCAGCATAGTAACAAGTTTCCAACAAAAGAACAGAAAAGCAAAGCACTACTTTGTAAACTAATTCACATTCGTGTCGCCCGTTCAGTTATTATAACAGGAAAACTGAAAAGTGATATAACGCACTGTACAGCACAGGAACAAGTTTCCAACGAAAAAACAGAAAAGCAAAGCACTACTTTGTAAACTAATTCACATATGTGTCGCCTGTTCAATTATTATAACAGGAAAACTGAAAAGTGATATATCAAACTATACTGCACAGAAACAAGATTTCAACAGAAGAACAGAAATGCAAAGCACTAATTTTAAACGGAATCACATGAGTGTCGCTCGCTCAATTAGGAATCCATGAAAACTGAAAAGTGATATATCGCACTGTATGGCAAAGAAGCAAGTTTCCATTGAAAGAACAGAAACGCAAAGCACAACTTTTTAAACTGAATCACATACGTGTCGCCCGTTCAATTATTACAACAGGAAAACTGAAAAGTGATATATGACATTGTATAGCACAGGAACAAGTTTCAAATGAAAGAACAAAAAAGAAAATCACTAATTTGTAAACTAAATCACATGTGCGTCGCTCGCTCCATTAGGAATACAGGAAAACTGAAAAGTGATATATCTCACTGTACAGCACAAGAACAATTTTCCAACGAAAGAACAGAAAAGCAAAGCACTACTTTTAAACGGAATCACCTGTGTGTCGCTCACTCAATTAGGAATACGGGAAAACTGAAAAGTGTTATCTCGCACTGTACAGCACAGAAACAAGTTTCCATTGAAAGAACAGAAACTCAAAGCACAACTTTGTAAATTAAATGACATACTTGTCGCGTGTTCAATTATTATTACAGGAAAACTGAAATGTGATATAACCCTAATCCTAACCCTAACCCTAAGCCCCTAACCCTAACCCTAACCCTAACCCTAACCCTAGTCCCTAACCCTAACCCTAACCCTAACCCTAACCCGAACCCCTAACACTAACCCTAACCCTAACACTAACCCTAACCCTAACACCTAACCCTAACCCCTAACCCTAACACTAACCCTAACCCTAACCCCTAACCCTAACCCTAACCCTAACCGTAACCCTAACACGAACCCTAACCCTAACCCTAACTTGTTCCTAACAGGAACAAGTTTCCAAGGAAAGAACGTAAATGAAAAGCACTACTTTGTAAACTGAATCACATGTGTGTCACTTGCTCAATTAGGAATACAGGAAAACCGAAAAGTGTTATCTCGCACTGTACGGCCCAGAAACAATTTTCCATCGGAAGAACAGAAACGCAAAGCACAACTTTGTAAACTAAATCATATACGTGTCGCATGTTCAATTATTACAACAGGAGAACTGAAAAGTGATATATCACACTGTACAGCACAGAAACAAGTTTCCAACCGAAGAACAGAAATCCAAAGCACTACTTTGTAAACTAAATCACATGTGTGTCGCTCGCTCAATTAGGAATACAGGGAAACCGAAAAGCGTTATCTCGCACTGTATGGCACAGAAACAAATTTCCAAAGAAAGAACAGAAACGCAAAGCACAACTTTGTAAATTAAATGACATACGTTTCGCCTGTTCAATTATTATAACAGGAAAACTGAAAACTGATATAACGCACTGTACAGCACAGAAACATGTTTTGATCGAAAGAACAGAAACGCAAAGCACAACTTTGTAAACTAATTCACATACGTGTCGCCTGTTCAATTATTATAACAGGAAAACTGAAAAGTGATATATCACACTATACAGCAGAGAAACAAGTTTCCAACAGAAGAACAGAAACAAAAAGCACTAATTTTAAATGGAATCACATGTGTGTCGCTCGCTCAATTTGGAATCCATGAAAACTGAAAAGTGATATATCGAATTGTACGGCAAAGAAGCAAGTTTCCATTGAAAGAACAGAAACGCAAAGCACAACTTTGTAAACTAATTCACATACGTGTCGCCTGTTAAATTATTATAACAGGAAAACTGAAAAGTGATATAACCCTAACCCTAACCCTAATCCCCTAACCCTAACGCTACCTCTAACCCTAACCCCTAACCCTAACCCTAACCCTACCCTAACCCTAACCCTAACCCTAAACCTAACCCTAACTTGTTCCTAACAGGAAAAAGTTTCCAAAGAAAGAACATAAACGCAAAGCACTACTTTGTAAACTGAATCACATGTGTGTCACTTGCTCAATTAGAAATATAGGAAAAATGAAAAGAGATATATCGAACTGTAAGGCAAAGAAACAAGTTTCCATCGAAAGTACATAAACGCAAAGCACAACTTTGTAAACTAATTCACATACGTGTCGCCTGTTCAATTATTATAACAGGAAGACAGAAAAGTGATATATCACATTATACAGCACAGAAACAAGTTTCCAACAGAAAAACAAAAATGCAAAGCACAAATTTTAAACGGAATCACATGTGTGTCGCTCGCTCAATTAGGAATCCAGGAAAACTGAAAAGTAATATATCGCAATGTACAGCACAGGAACAAGTTTCCAACAGAAGAACAGAAACACAAAGCACTACATTGTAAACTAATTCACAAACGTGTCGCCTGTTCAATTATTATTACACGAAAACTGAAAAGTGATATATCAAACTATACTGCACAGAAAAAAGTTTCCAACAGAAGAACAGAAACGCAAAGCACTACTTTTAAACGGAAATACGTGTGTGTCGCTCGCTCAATTAGGAATCCATGAAAACTGAACAGTGATATATCGAACTGTATGGCAAAGAAGCAAGTTTCCATTGAAAGAACAGAAACGCAAAGCACAACTTTGTAAACGAATTCACATACGTGTCGCCTGTTCAATTATTATAACAGGAAAACTGAAAAGTGATATATCAAACTGTACAGCACAGAAACAAGTTTCTAAGAGAAGAACAGAAACGCAAAGCACTACTTTGTAAACTAAATCACATGTGTGTCGCTCCCTCCATTAGGAATACATGAGAACTGAAAAGTGATATATCGCACTATGCAGCATAGTAACAAGTTTCCAAAAAAAAGAACAGAAAAGCAAAGCACTACTTTGTTAACTAATTCACATTCGTGTCGCCCGTTCAGTTATTATAACAGGAAAACTGAAAAGTGATATAACGCACTGTACAGCACAGGAACGAGTTTCCAACGAAAAAACAGAAAAGCAAAGCACTACTTTGTAAACAAATTCACATACGTGTCGCCTGTTCAATTACTATAACAGGAAAACTGAAAAGTGATATATCAAACTATACTTCACAGAAACAAGTTTCCAAAAGAAGAACAGAAATGCAAAGCACTAATTTTAAACGGAATCACATGTGTGTCCCTCGCTCAATTAGGAATCCATGAAAACGGAAAAGTGATATATCGAACTGTATAGCAAAAAAGCAAGTTTCCATTGAAAGAACAGAAACGCAAAGCACAACTTTGTAAACTAGTTTACATACGTGTCGCCTGTTCAATTATTATAACAGGAAAACTGAAAAGTGATATAACCCTAACCCTAACCCTAATCCCCTAACCCTAACCCTAACCCTAACCCTAACCCTACCCTAACCCTAACCCTAACCCTAAACCTAACCCTAACTTGTTCCTAACAGGAAAATTTTCCAAAGAAATAACATAAACACAAAGCACTATTTTGTAAACTAAATCACATGTGTGTCACTTGCTCAATTAGAAATACAGGAAAAATGAAAAGAGATATATCGAACTGTAGGGCAAAGAAACAAGTTTCCATCGACAGAACATAAACGCAAAGCACAACTTGTAAACTAATTCACATACGTGTCGCCTGTTCAATTATTATAACAGGAAAACTGAAAAGTGATATATCACACTATACAGCACAGAAACAAGTTTCCAACAGAAGAACAGAATCGCAAAGCACTACATTGTAAACTAATTCACATACGTGTCGCCTGTTCAATTATTATAACAGGAAAACTGAAAAGTGATATATCACCCTGTACAGCACAGAATCAAGTTTCCAACAGAAGAACAGAAACGCAAAGCACTAATTTTAAACGGAATCACATGTGTGTCGCTCGCTCAATTAGGAATACAGGAAAACTGAAAAGTGATATATCGCACTGTACGGCAAAGAAGCAAGTTTCCATTGAAAGAACAGAAAAGCAAAGAACAACTTTGTAAACTAATTCACGTACGTGTCGCCTGTTCAATTATTATAACAGGAAAACTGAAAAGTGATATAACCCTAACCCTAACCCTAATCCCCTAACCCTAACCCTAACCCTAACCCTAACCCTAACCCTACCCTAACCCTAACCCTAACCCTAAACCTAACCCTAACTTGTTCCTAACAGGAAAATTTTCCAAAGAAAGAACATAAACACAAAGCACTATTTTGTAAACTAAATCACATGTGTGTCACTTGCTCAATTAGAAATACAGGAAAAATGAAAAGAGATATATCGAACTGTAGGGCAAAGAAACAAGTTTCCATCGACAGAACATAAACGCAAAGCACAACTTGTAAACTAATTCACATACGTGTCGCCTGTTCAATTATTATAACAGGAAAACTGAAAAGTGATGTATCAAACTATACAGCACAGAAACAAGTTTCCAACAGAAGAACAGAAATGCAAAGCACTAATTTTAAACGGAATCACATGTGTGTCGCTCGCTCAGTAAGGAATAACGCACTGTACAGCACAGGAACAAGTTTCCATCGAAAGTACATAAACGGAAAGCACTACTTTGTAAACTAATTCACATACGTGTCGCCTGTTAAATTATTATAACAGGAAAACTGAAAAGTGATATAACCCTAACCCTAACCTTAATCCCCTAACCCTAACCCTAACCCTAACCCTAACCACTAACCCTATCCCTAACCCTAACCCTATCCCTAACCGTAACCCTAACTCTAACCCTAAACCTAACCCTAACTTGTTCCTAAGAGGAAAAAGTTTCCAACAAAAGAACATAAACACAAAGCACTACTTTGTAAACTGAATCACATGTGTGTCACTTGCTCAATTAGAAATATAGGAAAAATGAAAAGAGATATATCGAACTGTAGGGCAAAGAAACAAGTTTCCATCCAAAGTACATAAACGCAAAGCACAACTTTGTAAACTAATTCACATACGTGTCGCCTGTTCAATTATTATAACAGGAAAACTGAAAAGTGATATATCAAACTATACTGCACAGAAACAAGTTTCCAACAGAAGAACAGAAATGCAAAACACTAATTTTAAAAGGAATCACATGTGTGTCGCTCGCTCAATTAGGAATCCATGAAAACTGAAAAGTGATATATCAACCTGTACAGCACAGAAACAAGTTTCTAAGAGAAGAACAGAAAGGCAAAGCACTACTTTGTAAACTAAATCACATGTGTGTCGCTCCCTCCATTAGGAATACATGAGAACTGAAAAGTGATATATCGCACTATGCAGCATAGTAACAAGTTTCCAACAAAAGAACAGAAAAGCAAAGCACTACTTTGTAAACTAATTCACATTCGTGTCGCCCGTTCAGTTATTATAACAGGAAAACTGAAAAGTGATATAACGCACTGTACAGCACAGGAACAAGTTTCCAACGAAAAAACAGAAAAGCAAAGCACTACTTTGTAAACTAATTCACATATGTGTCGCCTGTTCAATTATTATAACAGGAAAACTGAAAAGTGATATATCAAACTATACTGCACAGAAACAAGATTTCAACAGAAGAACAGAAATGCAAAGCACTAATTTTAAACGGAATCACATGAGTGTCGCTCGCTCAATTAGGAATCCATGAAAACTGAAAAGTGATATATCGCACTGTATGGCAAAGAAGCAAGTTTCCATTGAAAGAACAGAAACGCAAAGCACAACTTTTTAAACTGAATCACATACGTGTCGCCCGTTCAATTATTACAACAGGAAAACTGAAAAGTGATATATGACATTGTATAGCACAGGAACAAGTTTCAAATGAAAGAACAAAAAAGAAAATCACTAATTTGTAAACTAAATCACATGTGCGTCGCTCGCTCCATTAGGAATACAGGAAAACTGAAAAGTGATATATCTCACTGTACAGCACAAGAACAATTTTCCAACGAAAGAACAGAAAAGCAAAGCACTACTTTTAAACGGAATCACCTGTGTGTCGCTCACTCAATTAGGAATACGGGAAAACTGAAAAGTGTTATCTCGCACTGTACAGCACAGAAACAAGTTTCCATTGAAAGAACAGAAACTCAAAGCACAACTTTGTAAATTAAATGACATACTTGTCGCGTGTTCAATTATTATTACAGGAAAACTGAAATGTGATATAACCCTAATCCTAACCCTAACCCTAAGCCCCTAACCCTAACCCTAACCCTAACCCTAACCCTAGTCCCTAACCCTAACCCTAACCCTAACCCTAACCCGAACCCCTAACACTAACCCTAACCCTAACACTAACCCTAACCCTAACACCTAACCCTAACCCCTAACCCTAACACTAACCCTAACCCTAACCCCTAACCCTAACCCTAACCCTAACCGTAACCCTAACACGAACCCTAACCCTAACCCTAACTTGTTCCTAACAGGAACAAGTTTCCAAGGAAAGAACGTAAATGAAAAGCACTACTTTGTAAACTGAATCACATGTGTGTCACTTGCTCAATTAGGAATACAGGAAAACCGAAAAGTGTTATCTCGCACTGTACGGCCCAGAAACAATTTTCCATCGGAAGAACAGAAACGCAAAGCACAACTTTGTAAACTAAATCATATACGTGTCGCATGTTCAATTATTACAACAGGAGAACTGAAAAGTGATATATCACACTGTACAGCACAGAAACAAGTTTCCAACCGAAGAACAGAAATCCAAAGCACTACTTTGTAAACTAAATCACATGTGTGTCGCTCGCTCAATTAGGAATACAGGGAAACCGAAAAGCGTTATCTCGCACTGTATGGCACAGAAACAAATTTCCAAAGAAAGAACAGAAACGCAAAGCACAACTTTGTAAATTAAATGACATACGTTTCGCCTGTTCAATTATTATAACAGGAAAACTGAAAACTGATATAACGCACTGTACAGCACAGAAACATGTTTTGATCGAAAGAACAGAAACGCAAAGCACAACTTTGTAAACTAATTCACATACGTGTCGCCTGTTCAATTATTATAACAGGAAAACTGAAAAGTGATATATCACACTATACAGCAGAGAAACAAGTTTCCAACAGAAGAACAGAAACAAAAAGCACTAATTTTAAATGGAATCACATGTGTGTCGCTCGCTCAATTTGGAATCCATGAAAACTGAAAAGTGATATATCGAATTGTACGGCAAAGAAGCAAGTTTCCATTGAAAGAACAGAAACGCAAAGCACAACTTTGTAAACTAATTCACATACGTGTCGCCTGTTAAATTATTATAACAGGAAAACTGAAAAGTGATATAACCCTAACCCTAACCCTAATCCCCTAACCCTAACGCTACCTCTAACCCTAACCCCTAACCCTAACCCTAACCCTACCCTAACCCTAACCCTAACCCTAAACCTAACCCTAACTTGTTCCTAACAGGAAAAAGTTTCCAAAGAAAGAACATAAACGCAAAGCACTACTTTGTAAACTGAATCACATGTGTGTCACTTGCTCAATTAGAAATATAGGAAAAATGAAAAGAGATATATCGAACTGTAAGGCAAAGAAACAAGTTTCCATCGAAAGTACATAAACGCAAAGCACAACTTTGTAAACTAATTCACATACGTGTCGCCTGTTCAATTATTATAACAGGAAGACAGAAAAGTGATATATCACATTATACAGCACAGAAACAAGTTTCCAACAGAAAAACAAAAATGCAAAGCACAAATTTTAAACGGAATCACATGTGTGTCGCTCGCTCAATTAGGAATCCAGGAAAACTGAAAAGTAATATATCGCAATGTACAGCACAGGAACAAGTTTCCAACAGAAGAACAGAAACACAAAGCACTACATTGTAAACTAATTCACAAACGTGTCGCCTGTTCAATTATTATTACACGAAAACTGAAAAGTGATATATCAAACTATACTGCACAGAAAAAAGTTTCCAACAGAAGAACAGAAACGCAAAGCACTACTTTTAAACGGAAATACGTGTGTGTCGCTCGCTCAATTAGGAATCCATGAAAACTGAACAGTGATATATCGAACTGTATGGCAAAGAAGCAAGTTTCCATTGAAAGAACAGAAACGCAAAGCACAACTTTGTAAACGAATTCACATACGTGTCGCCTGTTCAATTATTATAACAGGAAAACTGAAAAGTGATATATCAAACTGTACAGCACAGAAACAAGTTTCTAAGAGAAGAACAGAAACGCAAAGCACTACTTTGTAAACTAAATCACATGTGTGTCGCTCCCTCCATTAGGAATACATGAGAACTGAAAAGTGATATATCGCACTATGCAGCATAGTAACAAGTTTCCAAAAAAAAGAACAGAAAAGCAAAGCACTACTTTGTTAACTAATTCACATTCGTGTCGCCCGTTCAGTTATTATAACAGGAAAACTGAAAAGTGATATAACGCACTGTACAGCACAGGAACGAGTTTCCAACGAAAAAACAGAAAAGCAAAGCACTACTTTGTAAACAAATTCACATACGTGTCGCCTGTTCAATTACTATAACAGGAAAACTGAAAAGTGATATATCAAACTATACTTCACAGAAACAAGTTTCCAAAAGAAGAACAGAAATGCAAAGCACTAATTTTAAACGGAATCACATGTGTGTCCCTCGCTCAATTAGGAATCCATGAAAACGGAAAAGTGATATATCGAACTGTATAGCAAAAAAGCAAGTTTCCATTGAAAGAACAGAAACGCAAAGCACAACTTTGTAAACTAGTTTACATACGTGTCGCCTGTTCAATTATTATAACAGGAAAACTGAAAAGTGATATAACCCTAACCCTAACCCTAATCCCCTAACCCTAACCCTAACCCTAACCCTAACCCTACCCTAACCCTAACCCTAACCCTAAACCTAACCCTAACTTGTTCCTAACAGGAAAATTTTCCAAAGAAATAACATAAACACAAAGCACTATTTTGTAAACTAAATCACATGTGTGTCACTTGCTCAATTAGAAATACAGGAAAAATGAAAAGAGATATATCGAACTGTAGGGCAAAGAAACAAGTTTCCATCGACAGAACATAAACGCAAAGCACAACTTGTAAACTAATTCACATACGTGTCGCCTGTTCAATTATTATAACAGGAAAACTGAAAAGTGATATATCACACTATACAGCACAGAAACAAGTTTCCAACAGAAGAACAGAATCGCAAAGCACTACATTGTAAACTAATTCACATACGTGTCGCCTGTTCAATTATTATAACAGGAAAACTGAAAAGTGATATATCACCCTGTACAGCACAGAATCAAGTTTCCAACAGAAGAACAGAAACGCAAAGCACTAATTTTAAACGGAATCACATGTGTGTCGCTCGCTCAATTAGGAATACAGGAAAACTGAAAAGTGATATATCGCACTGTACGGCAAAGAAGCAAGTTTCCATTGAAAGAACAGAAAAGCAAAGAACAACTTTGTAAACTAATTCACGTACGTGTCGCCTGTTCAATTATTATAACAGGAAAACTGAAAAGTGATATAACCCTAACCCTAACCCTAATCCCCTAACCCTAACCCTAACCCTAACCCTAACCCTAAACCTAACCCTAACTTGTTCCTAACAGGAAAATTTTCCAAAGAAAGAACATAAACACAAAGCACTATTTTGTAAACTAAATCACATGTGTGTCACTTGCTCAATTAGAAATACAGGAAAAATGAAAAGAGATATATCGAACTGTAGGGCAAAGAAACAAGTTTCCATCAACAGAACATAAACGCAAAGCACAACTTGTAAACTAATTCACATATGTGTCGCCTGTTCAATTATTATAACAGGAAAACTGAAAAGTGATGTATCAAACTATACAGCACAGAAACAAGTTTCCAACAGAAGAACAGAAATGCAAAGCACTAATTTTAAACGGAATCACATGTGTGTCGCTCGCTCAGTTAGGAATACAGGAAAACTGAAAAGTGATATATAGCACTGTACAGCACAGGAACAAGTTTCCATCGAAAGAACAGAAACGCAAAGCAGAACTTTGTAAACTAATTAACAAACAAGTCGCCTGTTCAATTATTATAACAGGAAAACTGAAAAGTGATATATCAAACTGTACAGCACAGAAACAAGTTTCTAAGAGAAGAACAGAAACGCAAAGAATTACTTTGTAAACTAAATCACATGTGTGTCGCTCCCTCCATTAGGAATACATGAGAACTGAAAAGTGATATATCGCATTATGCAGCATAGTAACAAGTTTACAACAAAAGAACAGAAAAGCAAAGCACTACTTTGTTACCTAATTCACATTCGTGTCGCCCGTTCAGTTATTATAACAGGAAAACTGAAAAGTGATATAACGCACTGTACAGCACATGAACAAGTTTCCAACGAAAAAAACAGAACAGGAAAGCACTACATTGGAAACTAATTCACATACGTGTCGCCTGTTCAATTATTATAACAGGAAAACTGAAAAGTGATATATCAAACTATACTGCACAGAACCAAGTTTCCAACAGAAGAACAGAAATGCAAAGCACTAATTTTAAACGGAATCACATGTGTGTCGCTCTCTCAATTAGAAATTCATGAAAACTGAAAAGTGATATATCGAACTGTATGGCAAAGAAGCAAGTTTCCATTGAAAGAACAGAAACGCAAAGCACAACTTTGTAAACTAATTCACATACGTGTCGCCTGTTAAATCATTATAACAGGAAAACTGAAAAGTAATATAACCCTAACCCTAACACTATTCCCCTAACCTTAACCCTAACCCTAACCCTAACCCCTAACCCTAAACCTAACCCTAACCCTAACCCTAACCCTAACTTGTTCCTAACAGGAAAAAGTTTCCAACGAAAGAACATAAACACAAAGCACTACTTGGTAAACTGAATCACATGTGTGTCACTTGCTCAATTAGAAATACAGGAAAAATGAAAAGAGACATATCGAACTGTACGGCAAAGAAACAAGTTTCCATCGAAAGTACATAAACGGAAAGCACTACTTTGTAAACTAATTCACATACGTGTCGCCTGTTAAATTATTATAACAGGAAAACTGAAAAGTGATATAACCCTAACCCTAACCTTAATCCCCTAACCCTAACCCTAAACCCTATCCCTATCCCTAACCCTAACCCTATCCCTAACCGTAACCCTAACTCTAACCCTAAACCTAACCCTAACTTGTTCCTAACAGGAAAAAGTTTCCAACAAAAGCACATAAACACAAAGCACTACTTTGTAAACTGAATCACATGTGTGTCACTTGCTCAATTAGAAATATAGGAAAAATGAAAAGAGATATATCGAACTTAGGGCAAAGAAACAAGTTTCCATCCAAAGTACATAAACGCAAAGCACAAGTTTGTAAACTAATTCACATACGTGTCGCCTGTTCAATTATTATAACAGGAAAACTGAAAAGTGATATATCAAACTATACTGCACAGAAACAAGTTTCCAACAGAAGAACAGAAATGCAAAACACTAATTTTAAAAGGAATCACATGTGTGTCGCTCGCTCAATAAGGAATCCATGAAAACTGAAAAGTGATATATCAAACTGTACAGCACAGAAACAAGTTTCTAAGAGAAGAACAGAAAGGCAAAGCACTACTTTGTAAACTAAATCATATGTGTGTCGCTCCCTCCATTAGGAATACATGAGAACTGAAAAGTGATATATCGCACTATGCAGCATAGTAACAAGTTTCCAACAAAAGAACAGAAAAGCAAAGCACTACTTTGTAAACTAATTCACATTCGTGTCGCCCGTTCAGTTATTATAACAGGAAAACTGAAAAGTGATATAACGCACTGTACAGCACAGGAACAAGTTTCCAACGAAAAAACAGAAAAGCAAAGCACTACTTTATAAACTAATTCACATATGTGTCGCCTGTTCAATTATTATAACAGGAAAACTGAAAAGTGATATATCAAACTATACTGCACAGAAACAAGTTTTCAACAGAAGAACAGAAATGCAAAGCAATAATTTTAAACGGAATCACATGAGTGTCGCTCGCTCAATTAGGAATCCATGAAAACTGAAAAGTGATATATCGCATTGTACGGCAAAGAAGCAAGTTTCCACTGAAAGAACAGAAACGCAAAGCACAACTTTGTAAACTAATTCACATACGTGCCGCCTGTTCAATTATTATAACAGGAAAACTGAAAAGTGATATAACCCTAACCCTAACCCTAACCCTAAGCCCCTAACCCTAACCCTAACCCTAACCCTAACCCCTGACCCTAACCCTAACCCTAACCGTTAACCCTAACCCTAACCCTAACACATAACCCTAACCCTAACCCTAACCCTAACCCTAACCCTAACCCTAACCGTAACCCTTCCCAACCCTAACCCTAACCCTAAACCTAACCCTACCTTGTTCCTAACAGGAAAAATTTTCCAACGAAAGAACATAAACATAAAGCACTACTTTGTAAACTGAATCACATGTGTGTCACTTGCTCAATTAGAAATACAGGAAAAATGAAAAGAGATATATCGAACTGTACAGCAAAAAAACAAGTTTCCATCCAAAGAACATAAACGCAAAGCACAACTTTGTAAACTAATTCACATACGTGTCGCCTGTTCAATTATTATAACAGGAAAACTGAAAAGTGATATAACCCTAACCCTAACCCTAATCCCCTAACCCTAACCCTAACCCTAACCCTAACCCTAACCCTACCCTAACCCTAACCCTAACCCTAAACCTAACCCTAACTTGTTCCTAACAGGAAAATTTTCCAAAGAAAGAACATAAACACAAAGCACTATTTTGTAAACTAAATCACATGTGTGTCACTTGCTCAATTAGAAATACAGGAAAAATGAAAAGAGATATATCGAACTGTAGGGCAAAGAAACAAGTTTCCATCGACAGAACATAAACGCAAAGCACAACTTGTAAACTAATTCACATACGTGTCGCCTGTTCAATTATTATAACAGGAAAACTGAAAAGTGATGTATCAAACTACACAGCACAGAAACAAGTTTCCAACAGAAGAACAGAAATGCAAAGCACTAATTTTAAACGGAATCACATGTGTGTCGCTCGCTCAGTAAGGAATAACGCACTGTACAGCACAGGAACAAGTTTCCATCGAAAGTACATAAACGGAAAGCACTACTTTGTAAACTAATTCACATACGTGTCGCCTGTTAAATTATTATAACAGGAAAACTGAAAAGTGATATAACCCTAACCCTAACCTTAATCCCCTAACCCTAACCCTAACCCTAACCCTAACCACTAACCCTATCCCTAACCCTAACCCTATCCCTAACCGTAACCCTAACTCTAACCCTAAACCTAACCCTAACTTGTTCCTAACAGGAAAAAGTTTCCAACAAAAGAACATAAACACAAAGCACTACTTTGTAAACTGAATCACATGTGTGTCACTTGCTCAATTAGAAATATAGGAAAAATGAAAAGAGATATATCGAACTGTAGGGCAAAGAAACAAGTTTCCATCCAAAGTACATAAACGCAAAGCACAACTTTGTAAACTAATTCACATACGTGTCGCCTGTTCAATTATTATAACAGGAAAACTGAAAAGTGATATATCAAACTATACTGCACAGAAACAAGTTTCCAACAGAAGAACAGAAATGCAAAACACTAATTTTAAAAGGAATCACATGTGTGTCGCTCGCTCAATTAGGAATCCATGAAAACTGAAAAGTGATATATCAACCTGTACAGCACAGAAACAAGTTTCTAAGAGAAGAACAGAAAGGCAAAGCACTACTTTGTAAACTAAATCACATGTGTGTCGCTCCCTCCATTAGGAATACATGAGAACTGAAAAGTGATATATCGCACTATGCAGCATAGTAACAAGTTTCCAACAAAAGAACAGAAAAGCAAAGCACTACTTTGTAAACTAATTCACATTCGTGTCGCCCGTTCAGTTATTATAACAGGAAAACTGAAAAGTGATATAACACACTGTACAGCACAGGAACAAGTTTCCAACGAAAAAACAGAAAAGGAAAGCACTACTTTGTAAACTAATTCACATATGTGTCGCCTGTTCAATTATTATAACAGGAAAACTGAAAAGTGATATATCAAACTATACTGCACAGAAACAAGATTTCAACAGAAGAACAGAAATGCAAAGCACTAATTTTAAACGGAATCACATGAGTGTCGCTCGCTCAATTAGGAATCCATGAAAACTGAAAAGTGATATATCGCACTGTATGGCAAAGAAGCAAGTTTCCATTGAAAGAACAGAAACGCAAAGCACAACTTTTTAAACTGAATCACATACGTGTCGCCCGTTCAATTATTACAACAGGAAAACTGAAAAGTGATATATGACATTGTATAGCACAGGAACAAGTTTCAAATGAAAGAACAAAAAAGAAAATCACTAATTTGTAAACTAAATCACATGTGCGTCGCTCGCTCCATTAGGAATACAGGAAAACTGAAAAGGGATATATCTCACTGTACAGCACAAGAACAATTTTCCAACGAAAGAACAGAAAAGCAAAGCACTACTTTTAAACAGAATCACCTGTGTGTCGCTCACTCAATTAGGAATACGGGAAAACTGAAAAGTGTTATCTCGCACTGTACAGCACAGAAACAAGTTTCCATTGAAAGAACAGAAACTCAAAGCACAACTTTGTAAATTAAATGACATACTTGTCGCGTGTTCAATTATTATTACAGGAAAACTGAAATGTGATATAACCCTAATCCTAACCCTAACCCTAAGCCCCTAACCCTAAACCTAACCCTAACCCTAACCCTAGTCCCTAACCCTAACCCTAACCCTAACCCTAACCCGAACCCCTAACACTAACCCTAACCCTAACACTAACCCTAACCCTAACACCTAACCCTAACCCCTAACCCTAACACTAACCCTAACCCTAACCCCTAACCCTAACCCTAACCCTAACCGTAACCCTAACACGAACCCTAACCCTAACCCTAACTTGTTCCTAACAGGAACAAGTTTCCAAGGAAAGAACGTAAATGAAAAGCACTACTTTGTAAACTGAATCACATGTGTGTCACTTGCTCAATTAGGAATACAGGAAAACCGAAAAGTGTTATCTCGCACTGTACGGCCCAGAAACAATTTTCCATCGGAAGAACAGAAACGCAAAGCACAACTTTGTAAACTAAATCATATACGTGTCGCATGTTCAATTATTACAACAGGAGAACTGAAAAGTGATATATCACACTGTACAGCACAGAAACAAGTTTCCAACCGAAGAACAGAAATCCAAAGCACTACTTTGTAAACTAAATCACATGTGTGTCGCTCGCTCAATTAGGAATACAGGGAAACCGAAAAGCGTTATCTCGCACTGTATGGCACAGAAACAAATTTCCAAAGAAAGAACAGAAACGCAAAGCACAACTTTGTAAATTAAATGACATACGTTTCGCCTGTTCAATTATTATAACAGGAAAACTGAAAACTGATATAACGCACTGTACAGCACAGAAACATGTTTTGATCGAAAGAACAGAAACGCAAAGCACAACTTTGTAAACTAATTCACATACGTGTCGCCTGTTCAATTATTATAACAGGAAAACTGAAAAGTGATATATCACACTATACAGCAGAGAAACAAGTTTCCAACAGAAGAACAGAAACAAAAAGCACTAATTTTAAATGGAATCACATGTGTGTCGCTCGCTCAATTTGGAATCCATGAAAACTGAAAAGTGATATATCGAATTGTACGGCAAAGAAGCAAGTTTCCATTGAAAGAACAGAAACGCAAAGCACAACTTTGTAAACTAATTCACATACGTGTCGCCTGTTAAATTATTATAACAAGAAAACTGAAAAGTGATATAACCCTAACCCTAACCCTAATCCCCTAACCCTAACGCTAACTCTAACCCTAACCCCTAACCCTAACCCTAACCCTACCCTAACCCTAACCCTAACACTAAACCTAACCCTAACTTGTTCCTAACAGGAAAAAGTTTCCAAAGAAAGAACATAAACGCAAAGCACTACTTTGTAAACTGAATCACATGTGTGTCACTTGCTCAATTAGAAATATAGGAAAAATGAAAAGAGATATATCGAACTGTAAGGCAAAGAAACAAGTTTCCATCGAAAGTACATAAACGCAAAGCACAACTTTGTAAACTAATTCACATACGTGTCGCCTGTTCAATTATTATAACAGGAAGACAGAAAAGTGATATATCACATTATACAGCACAGAAACAAGTTTCCAACAGAAAAACAAAAATGCAAAGCACAAATTTTAAACGGAATCACATGTGTGTCGCTCGCTCAATTAGGAATCCAGGAAAACTGAAAAGTAATATATCGCAATGTACAGCACAGGAACAAGTTTCCAACAGAAGAACAGAAACACAAAGCACTACATTGTAAACTAATTCACAAACGTGTCGCCTGTTCAATTATTATTACACGAAAACTGAAAAGTGATATATCAAACTATACTGCACAGAAAAAAGTTTCCATCAGAAGAACAGAAACGCAAAGCACTACTTTTAAACGGAAATACGTGTGTGTCGCTCGCTCAATTAGGAATCCATGAAAACTGAACAGTGATATATCGAACTGTACGGCAAAGAAGCAAGTTTCCATTGAAAGAACAGAAACGCAAAGCACAACTTTGTAAACGAATTCACATACGTGTCGCCTGTTCAATTATTATAACAGGAAAACTGAAAAGTGATATATCAAACTGTACAGCACAGAAACAAGTTTCTAAGAGAAGAACAGAAAGGCAAAGCACTACTTTGTAAACTAAATCACATGTGTGTCGCTCCCTCCATTAGGAATACATGAGAACTGAAAAGTGATATATCGCACTATGCAGCATAGTAACAAGTTTCCAAAAAAAAGAACAGAAAAGCAAAGCACTACTTTGTTAACTAATTCACATTCGTGTCGCCCGTTCAGTTATTATAACAGGAAAACTGAAAAGTGATATAACGCACTGTACAGCACAGGAACAAGTTTCCAACGAAAAAACAGAAAAGCAAAGCACTACTTTGTAAACAAATTCACATACGTGTCGCCTGTTCAATTACTATAACAGGAAAACTGAAAAGTGATATATCAAACTATACTTCACAGAAACAAGTTTCCAACAGAAGAACAGAAATGCAAAGCACTAATTTTAAACGGAATCACATGTGTGTCCCTCGCTCAATTAGGAATCCATGAAAACGGAAAAGTGATATATCGAACTGTATAGCAAAAAAGCAAGTTTCCATTGAAAGAACAGAAACGCAAAGCACAACTTTGTAAACTAGTTCACATACGTGTCGCCTGTTCAATTATTATAACAGGAAAACTGAAAAGTGATATAACCCTAACCCTAACCCTAATCCCCTAACCCTAACCCTAACCCTAACCCTAACCCTACCCTAACCCTAACCCTAACCCTAAACCTAACCCTAACTTGTTCCTAACAGGAAAATTTTCCAAAGAAAGAACATAAACACAAAGCACTATTTTGTAAACTAAATCACATGTGTGTCACTTGCTCAATTAGAAATACAGGAAAAATGAAAAGAGATATATCGAACTGTAGGGCAAAGAAACAAGTTTCCATCAACAGAACATAAACGCAAAGCACAACTTGTAAACTAATTCACATATGTGTCGCCTGTTCAATTATTATAACAGGAAAACTGAAAAGTGATGTATCAAACTATACAGCACAGAAACAAGTTTCCAACAGAAGAACAGAAATGCAAAGCACTAATTTTAAACGGAATCACATGTGTGTCGCTCGCTCAGTTAGGAATACAGGAAAACTGAAAAGTGATATATAGCACTGTACAGCACAGGAACAAGTTTCCATCGAAAGAACAGAAACGCAAAGCAGAACTTTGTAAACTAATTAACAAACAAGTCGCCTGTTCAATTATTATAACAGGAAAACTGAAAAGTGATATATCAAACTGTACAGCACAGAAACAAGTTTCTAAGAGAAGAACAGAAACGCAAAGAATTACTTTGTAAACTAAATCACATGTGTGTCGCTCCCTCCATTAGGAATACATGAGAACTGAAAAGTGATATATCGCATTATGCAGCATAGTAACAAGTTTACAACAAAAGAACAGAAAAGCAAAGCACTACTTTGTTAACTAATTCACATTCGTGTCGCCCGTTCAGTTATTATAACAGGAAAACTGAAAAGTGATATAACGCACTGTACAGCACATGAACAAGTTTCCAATGAAAAAAACAGAACAGGAAAGCACTACATTGGAAACTAATTCACATACGTGTCGCCTGTTCAATTATTATAACAGGAAAACTGAAAAGTGATATATCAAACTATACTGCACAGAACCAAGTTTCCAACAGAAGAACAGAAATGCAAAGCACTAATTTTAAACGGAATCACATGTGTGTCGCTCTCTCAATTAGAAATTCATGAAAACTGAAAAGTGATATATCGAACTGTATGGCAAAGAAGCAAGTTTCCATTGAAAGAACAGAAACGCAAAGCACAACTTTGTAAACTAATTCACATACGTGTCGCCTGTTAAATCATTATAACAGGAAAACTGAAAAGTAATATAACCCTAACCCTAACACTAATCCCCTAACCTTAACCCTAACCCTAACCCTAACCCCTAACCCTAACCCTAACCCTAACCCTAACCCTAACCCTAACTTGTTCCTAACAGGAAAAAGTTTCCAACGAAAGAACATAAACACAAAGCACTACTTGGTAAACTGAATCACATGTGTGTCACTTGCTCAATTAGAAATACAGGAAAAATGAAAAGAGATATATCGAACTGTACGGCAAAGAAACAAGTTTCCATCGAAAGTACATAAACGGAAAGCACTACTTTGTAAACTAATTCACATACGTGTCGCCTGTTCAATTATTATAACAGGAAAACTGAAAAGTGATATATCAAACTATACTGCACAGAAACAAGTTTCCAACAGAAGAACAGAAATGCAAAACACTAATTTTAAAAGGAATCACATGTGTGTCGCTCGCTCAATAAGGAATCCATGAAAACTGAAAAGTGATATATCAAACTGTACAGCACAGAAACAAGTTTCTAAGAGAAGAACAGAAAGGCAAAGCACTACTTTGTAAACTAAATCATATGTGTGTCGCTCCCTCCATTAGGAATACATGAGAACTGAAAAGTGATATATCGCACTATGCAGCATAGTAACAAGTTTCCAACAAAAGAACAGAAAAGCAAAGCACTACTTGGTAAACTGAATCACATGTGTGTCACTTGCTCAATTAGAAATACAGGAAAAATGAAAAGAGACATATCGAACTGTACGGCAAAGAAACAAGTTTCCATCGAAAGTACATAAACGGAAAGCACTACTTTGTAAACTAATTCACATACGTGTCGCCTGTTAAATTATTATAACAGGAAAACTGAAAAGTGATATAACCCTAACCCTAACCTTAATCCCCTAACCCTAACCCTAAACCCTATCCCTATCCCTAACCCTAACCCTATCCCTAACCGTAACCCTAACTCTAACCCTAAACCTAACCCTAACTTGTTCCTAACAGGAAAAAGTTTCCAACAAAAGAACATAAACACAAAGCACTACTTTGTAAACTGAATCACATGTGTGTCACTTGCTCAATTAGAAATATAGGAAAAATGAAAAGAGATATATCGAACTGTAGGGCAAAGAAACAAGTTTCCATCCAAAGTACATAAACGCAAAGCACAAGTTTGTAAACTAATTCACATACGTGTCGCCTGTTCAATTATTATAACAGGAAAACTGAAAAGTGATATATCAAACTATACTGCACAGAAACAAGTTTCCAACAGAAGAACAGAAATGCAAAACACTAATTTTAAAAGGAATCACATGTGTGTCGCTCGCTCAATAAGGAATCCATGAAAACTGAAAAGTGATATATCAAACTGTACAGCACAGAAACAAGTTTCTAAGAGAAGAACAAAAAGGCAAAGCACTACTTTGTAAACTAAATCATATGTGTGTCGCTCCCTCCATTAGGAATACATGAGAACTGAAAAGTGATATATCGCACTATGCAGCATAGTAACAAGTTTCCAACAAAAGAACAGAAAAGCAAAGCACTACTTTGTAAACTAATTCACATTCGTGTCGCCCGTTCAGTTATTATAACAGGAAAACTGAAAAGTGATATAACGCACTGTACAGCACAGGAACAAGTTTCCAACGAAAAAACAGAAAAGCAAAGCACTACTTTGTAAACTAATTCACATATGTGTCGCCTGTTCAATTATTATAACAGGAAAACTGAAAAGTGATATAACCCTAACCCTAACCCTAACCCTAAGCCCCTAACCCTAACCCTAACCCTAACCCTAACCCTAACCCCTGACCCTAACCCTAACCCTAACCCCTAACCCTAACCCTAACCCTAACACATAACCCTAACCCTAACCATAACCCTAACCCTAACCCTAACCGTAACCCTTCCCAACCCTAACCCTAACCCTAAACCTAACCCTACCTTGTTCCTAACAGGAAAAATTTTCCAACGAAAGAACATAAACATAAAGCACTACTTTGTAAACTGAATCACATGTGTGTCACTTGCTCAATTAGAAATACAGGAAAAATGAAAAGAGATATATCGAACTGTACAGCAAAAAAACAAGTTTCCATCCAAAGAACATAAACGCAAAGCACAACTTTGTAAACTAATTCACATACGTGTCGCCTGTTCAATTATTATAACAGGAAAACTGAAAAGTGATATAACCCTAACCCTAACCCTAATCCCCTAACCCTAACCCTAACCCTAACCCTAACCCTAACCCTAACCCTACCCTAACCCTAACCCTAACCCTAAACCTAACCCTAACTTGTTCCTAACAGGAAAATTTTCCAAAGAAAGAACATAAACACAAAGCACTATTTTGTAAACTAAATCACATGTGTGTCACTTGCTCATTTAGAAATACAGGAAAAATGAAAAGAGATATATCGAACTGTAGGGCAAAGAAACAAGTTTCCATCAACAGAACATAAACGCAAAGCACAACTTGTAAACTAATTCACATACGTGTCGCCTGTTCAATTATTATAACAGGAAAACTGAAAAGTGATGTATCAAACTATACAGCACAGAAACAAGTTTCCAACAGAAGAACAGAAATGCAAAGCACTAATTTTAAACGGAATCACATGTGTGTCGCTCGCTCAGTAAGGAATAACGCACTGTACAGCACAGGAACAAGTTTCCATCGAAAGTACATAAACGGAAAGCACTACTTTGTAAACTAATTCACATACGTGTCGCCTGTTAAATTATTATAACAGGAAAACTGAAAAGTGATATAACCCTAACCCTAACCTTAATCCCCTAACCCTAACCCTAACCCTAACCCTAACCACTAACCCTGTCCCTAACCCTAACCCTATCCCTAACCGTAACCCTAACTCTAACCCTAAACCTAACCCTAACTTGTTCCTAACAGGAAAAAGTTTCCAACAAAAGAACATAAACACAAAGCACTACTTTGTAAACTGAATCACATGTGTGTCACTTGCTCAATTAGAAATATAGGAAAAATGAAAAGAGATATATCGAACTGTAGGGCAAAGAAACAAGTTTCCATCCAAAGTACATAAACGCAAAGCACAACTTTGTAAACTAATTCACATACGTGTCGCCTGTTCAATTATTATAACAGGAAAACTGAAAAGTGATATGTCAAACTATACTGCACAGAAACAAGTTTCCAACAGAAGAACAGAAATGCAAAACACTAATTTTAAAAGGAATCACATGTGTGTCGCTCGCTCAATTAGGAATCCATGAAAACTGAAAAGTGATATATCAACCTGTACAGCACAGAAACAAGTTTCTAAGAGAAGAACAGAAAGGCAAAGCACTACTTTGTAAACTAAATCACATGTGTGTCGCTCCCTCCATTAGGAATACATGAGAACTGAAAAGTGATATATCGCACTATGCAGCATAGTAACAAGTTTCCAACAAAAGAACAGAAAAGCAAAGCACTACTTTGTAAACTAATTCACATTCGTGTCGCCCGTTCAGTTATTATAACAGGAAAACTGAAAAGTGATATAACGCACTGTACAGCACAGGAACAAGTTTCCAACGAAAAAACAGAAAAGCAAAGCACTACTTTGTAAACTAATTCACATATGTGTCGCCTGTTCAATTATTATAACAGGAAAACTGAAAAGTGATATATCAAACTATACTGAACAGAAACAAGATTTCAACAGAAGAACAGAAATGCAAAGCACTAATTTTAAACGGAATCACATGAGTGTCGCTCGCTCAATTAGGAATCCATGAAAACTGAAAAGTGATATATCGCACTGTATGGCAAAGAAGCAAGTTCCATTGAAAGAACAGAAACGCAAAGCACAACTTTTTAAACTGAATCACATACGTGTCGCCCGTTCAATTATTACAACAGGAAAACTGAAAAGTGATATATGACATTGCATAGCACAGGAACAAGTTTCAAATGAAAGAACAAAAAAGAAAATCACTAATTTGTAAACTAAATCACATGTGCGTCGCTCGCTCCATTAGGAATACAGGAAAACTGAAAAGGGATATATCTCACTGTACAGCACAAGAACAATTTTCCAACGAAAGAACAGAAAAGCAAAGCACTACTTTTAAACGGAATCACCTGTGTGTCGCTCACTCAATTAGGAATACGGGAAAACTGAAAAGTGTTATCTCGCACTGTACAGCACAGAAACAAGTTTCCATTGAAAGAACAGAAACTCAAAGCACAACTTTGTAAATTAAATGACATACTTGTCGCGTGTTCAATTATTATTACAGGAAAACTGAAATGTGATATAACCCTAATGCTAACCCTAACCCTAAGCCCCTAACCCTAACCCTAACCCTAACCCTAACCCTAGTCCCTAACCCTAACCCTAACCCTAACCCGAACCCGAACCCCTAACACTAACCCTAACCCTAACACTAACCCTAACCCTAACACCTAACCCTAACCCCTAACCCTAACACTAACCCTAACCCTAACCCCTAACCCTAACCCTAACCCTAACCGTAACCCTAACACGAACCCTAACCCTAACCCTAACTTGTTCCTAACAGGAACAAGTTTCCAAGGAAAGAACGTAAATGAAAAGCACTACTTTGTAAACTGAATCACATGTGTGTCACTTGCTCAATTAGGAATACAGGAAAACCGAAAAGTGTTATCTCGCACTGTACGGCCCAGAAACAATTTTCCATCGGAAGAACAGAAACGCAAAGCACAACTTTGTAAACTAAATCATATACGTGTCGCATGTTCAATTATTACAACAGGAGAACTGAAAAGTGATATATCACACTGTACAGCACAGAAACAAGTTTCCAACCGAAGAACAGAAATCCAAAGCACTACTTTGTAAACTAAATCACATGTGTGTCGCTCGCTCAATTAGGAATACAGGGAAACCGAAAAGCGTTATCTCGCACTGTATGGCACAGAAACAAATTTCCAAAGAAAGAACAGAAACGCAAAGCACAACTTTGTAAATTAAATGACATACGTTTCGCCTGTTCAATTATTATAACAGGAAAACTGAAAACTGATATAACGCACTGTACAGCACAGAAACATGTTTTGATCGAAAGAACAGAAACGCAAAGCACAACTTTGTAAACTAATTCACATACGTGTCGCCTGTTCAATTATTATAACAGGAAAACTGAAAAGTGATATATCACACTATACAGCAGAGAAACAAGTTTCCAACAGAAGAACAGAAACAAAAAGCACTAATTTTAAATGGAATCACATGTGTGTCGCTCGCTCAATTTGGAATCCATGAAAACTGAAAAGTGATATATCGAATTGTACGGCAAAGAAGCAAGTTTCCATTGAAAGAACAGAAACGCAAAGCACAACTTTGTAAACTAATTCACATACGTGTCGCCTGTTAAATTATTATAACAGGAAAACTGAAAAGTGATATAACCCTAACCCTAACCCTAATCCCCTAACCCTAACGCTAACTCTAACCCTAACCCCTAACCCTAACCCTAACCCTACCCTAACCCTAACCCTAACCCTAAACCTAACCCTAACTTGTTCCTAACAGGAAAAAGTTTCCAAAGAAAGAACATAAACGCAAAGCACTACTTTGTAAACTGAATCACATGTGTGTCACTTGCTCAATTAGAAATATAGGAAAAATGAAAAGAGATATATCGAACTGTAAGGCAAAGGAACAAGTTTCCATCGAAAGTACATAAACGCAAAGCACAACTTTGTAAACTAATTCACATATGTGTCGCCTGTTCAATTATTATAACAGGAAGACAGAAAAGTGATATATCACATTATACAGCACAGAAACAAGTTTCCAACAGAAAAACAAAAATGCAAAGCACAAATTTTAAACGGAATCACATGTGTGTCGCTCGCTCAATTAGGAATCCAGGAAAACTGAAAAGTAATATATCGCAATGTACAGCACAGGAACAAGTTTCCAACAGAAGAACAGAAACACAAAGCACTACATTGTAAACTAATTCACAAACGTGTCGCCTGTTCAATTATTATTACACGAAAACTGAAAAGTGATATATCAAACTATACTGCACAGAAAAAAGTTTCCAACAGAAGAACAGAAACGCAAAGCACTACTTTTAAACGGAAATACGTGTGTGTCGCTCGCTCAATTAGGAATCCATGAAAACTGAACAGTGATATATCGAACTGTACGGCAAAGAAGCAAGTTTCCATTGAAAGAACAGAAACGCAAAGCACAACTTTGTAAACGAATTCACATACGTGTCGACTGTTCAATTATTATAACAGGAAAACTGAAAAGTGATATATCAAACTGTACAGCACAGAAACAAGTTTCTAAGAGAAGAACAGAAACGCAAAGCACTACTTTGTAAACTAAATCACATGTGTGTCGCTCCCTCCATTAGGAATACATGAGAACTGAAAAGTGATATATCGCACTATGCAGCATAGTAACAAGTTTCCAAAAAAAAGAACAGAAAAGCAAAGCACTACTTTGTTAACTAATTCACATACGTGTCGCCTGTTCAATTATTATAACAGGAAAACTGAAAAGTGATATATCAAACTATACTGCACAGAACCAAGTTTCCAACAGAAGAACAGAAATGCAAAGCACTAATTTTAAACGGAATCACATGTGTGTCGCTCTCTCAATTAGAAATTCATGAAAACTGAAAAGTGATATATCGAACTGTATGGCAAAGAAGCAAGTTTCCATTGAAAGAACAGAAACGCAAAGCACAACTTTGTAAACTAATTCACATACGTGTCGCCTGTTCAATTATTATAACAGGAAAACTGAAAAGTGATATAACCCTAACCCTAACCCTAATCCCCTAACCCTAACCCTAACCCTAACCCTAACCCTACCCTAACCCTAACCCTAACCCTAAACCTAACCCTAACTTGTTCCTAACAGGAAAATTTTCCAAAGAAATAACATAAACACAAAGCACTATTTTGTAAACTAAATCACATGTGTGTCACTTGCTCAATTAGAAATACAGGAAAAATGAAAAGAGATATATCGAACTGTAGGGCAAAGAAACAAGTTTCCATCGACAGAACATAAACGCAAAGCACAACTTGTAAACTAATTCACATACGTGTCGCCTGTTCAATTATTATAACAGGAAAACTGAAAAGTGATATATCACACTATACAGCACAGAAACAAGTTTCCAACAGAAGAACAGAATCGCAAAGCACTACATTGTAAACTAATTCACATACGTGTCGCCTGTTCAATTATTATAACAGGAAAACTGAAAAGTGATATATCACCCTGTACAGCACAGAATCAAGTTTCCAACAGAAGAACAGAAACGCAAAGCACTAATTTTAAACGGAATCACATGTGTGTCGCTCGCTCAATTAGGAATACAGGAAAACTGAAAAGTGATATATCGCACTGTATGGCAAAGAAGCAAGTTTCCATTGAAAGAACAGAAAAGCCAAGAACAACTTTGTAAACTAATTCACATATGTGTCGCCTGTTCAATTATTATAACAGGAAAACTGAAAAGTGATATATCAAACTATACTGCACAGAAACAAGTTTTCAACAGAAGAACAGAAATGCAAAGCAATAATTTTAAACGGAATCACATGAGTGTCGCTCGCTCAATTAGGAATCCATGAAAACAGAAAAGTGATATATCGCATTGTACGGCAAAGAAGGAAGTTTCCATTGAAAGAACAGAAACGCAAAGCACAACTTTGTAAACTAATTCACATACGTGCCGCCTGTTCAATTATTATAACAGGAAAACTGAAAAGTGATATAACCCTAACCCTAACCCTAACCCTAAGCCCCTAACCCTAACCCTAACCCTAACCCTAACCCTAACCCCTGACCCTAACCCTAACCCTAACCCCTAACCCTAACCCTAACCCTAACACATAACCCTAACCCTAACCATAACCCTAACCCTAACCCTAACCGTAACCCTTCCCAACCCTAACCCTAACCCTAAACCTAACCCTACCTTGTTCCTAACAGGAAAAATTTTCCAACGAAAGAACATAAACATAAAGCACTACTTTGTAAACTGAATCACATGTGTGTCACTTGCTCAATTAGAAATACAGGAAAAATGAAAAGAGATATATCGAACTGTACAGCAAAAAAACAAGTTTCCATCCAAAGAACATAAACGCAAAGCAGAACTTTGTAAACTAATTCACATACGTGTCGCCTGTTCAATTATTATAACAGGAAAACTGAAAAGTGATATATCACACTATACAGCACAGAAACAAGTTTCCAACAGAAGAACAGAATCGCAAAGCACTACATTGTAAACTAATTCACATACGTGTCGCCTGTTCAATTATTATAACAGGAAAACTGAAAAGTGATATATCACCCTGTACAGCACAGAATCAAGTTTCCAACAGAAGAACAGAAACGCAAAGCACTAATTTTAAACGGAATCACATGTGTGTCGCTCGCTCAATTAGGAATACAGGAAAACTGAAAAGTGATATATCGCACTGTACGGCAAAGAAGCAAGTTTCCATTGAAAGAACAGAAAAGCAAAGCACAACTTTGTAAACTAATTCACATACGTGTCGCCTGTTCAATTATTATAACAGGAAAACTGAAAAGTGATATAACCCTAACCCTAACCCTAATCCCCTAACCCTAACCCTAACCCTAACCCTAACCCTAACCCTACCCTAACCCTAACCCTAACCCTAAACCTAACCCTAACTTGTTCCTAACAGGAAAATTTTCCAAAGAAAGAACATAAACACAAAGCACTATTTTGTAAACTAAATCACATGTGTGTCACTTGCTCAATTAGAAATACAGGAAAAATGAAAAGAGATATATCGAACTGTAGGGCAAAGAAACAAGTTTCCATCGACAGAACATAAACGCAAAGCACAACTTGTAAACTAATTCACATACGTGTCGCCTGTTCAATTATTATAACAGGAAAACTGAAAAGTGATGTATCAAACTATACAGCACAGAAACAAGTTTCCAACAGAAGAACAGAAATGCAAAGCACTAATTTTAAACGGAATCACATGTGTGTCGCTCGCTCAGTAAGGAATAACGCACTGTACAGCACAGGAACAAGTTTCCATCGAAAGTACATAAACGGAAAGCACTACTTTGTAAACTAATTCACATACGTGTCGCCTGTTAAATTATTATAACAGGAAAACTGAAAAGTGATATAACCCTAACCCTAACGTTAATCCCCTAACCCTAACCCTAACCCTAACCCTAACCCTAACCACTAACCCTATCCCTAACCCTAACCCTATCCCTAACCGTAACCCTAACTCTAACCCTAAACCTAACCCTAACTTGTTCCTAACAGGAAAAAGTTTCCAACAAAAGAACATAAACACAAAGCACTACTTTGTAAACTGAATCACATGTGTGTCACTTGCTCAATTAGAAATATAGGAAAAATGAAAAGAGATATATCGAACTGTAGGGCAAAGAAACAAGTTTCCATCCAAAGTACATAAACGCAAAGCACAACTTTGTAAACTAATTCACATACGTGTCGCCTGTTCAATTATTATAACAGGAAAAC
The DNA here is from genome assembly GCF_030254825.1 of Meriones unguiculatus. Taxonomy (NCBI): domain Eukaryota; kingdom Metazoa; phylum Chordata; class Mammalia; order Rodentia; family Muridae; genus Meriones; species Meriones unguiculatus. The sequence continues at coordinate 47,766,013 of NC_083360.1, read as the reverse complement.
TGAAAAGTGATATATCAAACTATACTGCACAGAAACAAGTTTCCAACAGAAGAACAGAAATGCAAAACACTAATTTTAAAAGGAATCACATGTGTGTCGCTCGCTCAATAAGGAATCCATGAAAACTGAAAAGTGATATATCAAACTGTACAGCACAGAAACAAGTTTCTAAGAGAAGAACAGAAAGGCAAAGCACTACTTTGTAAACTAAATCATATGTGTGTCGCTCCCTCCATTAGGAATACATGAGAACTGAAAAGTGATATATCGCACTATGCAGCATAGTAACAAGTTTCCAACAAAAGAACAGAAAAGCAAAGCACTACTTGGTAAACTGAATCACATGTGTGTCACTTTCTCAATTAGAAATACAGGAAAAATGAAAAGAGACATATCGAACTGTACGGCAAAGAAACAAGTTTCCATCGAAAGTACATAAACGGAAAGCACTACTTTGTAAACTAATTCACATACGTGTCGCCTGTTAAATTATTATAACAGGAAAACTGAAAAGTGATATAACCCTAACCCTAACCTTAATCCCCTAACCCTAACCCTAAACCCTATCCCTATCCCTAACCCTAACCCTATCCCTAACCGTAACCCTAACTCTAACCCTAAACCTAACCCTAACTTGTTCCTAACAGGAAAAAGTTTCCAACAAAAGAACATAAACACAAAGCACTACTTTGTAAACTGAATCACATGTGTGTCACTTGCTCAATTAGAAATATAGGAAAAATGAAAAGAGATATATCGAACTGTAGGGCAAAGAAACAAGTTTCCATCCAAAGTACATAAACGCAAAGCACAAGTTTGTAAACTAATTCACATACGTGTCGCCTGTTCAATTATTATAACAGGAAAACTGAAAAGTGATATATCAAACTATACTGCACAGAAACAAGTTTCCAACAGAAGAACAGAAATGCAAAACACTAATTTTAAAAGGAATCACATGTGTGTCGCTCGCTCAATAAGGAATCCATGAAAACTGAAAAGTGATATATCAAACTGTACAGCACAGAAACAAGTTTCTAAGAGAAGAACAGAAAGGCAAAGCACTACTTTGTAAACTAAATCATATGTGTGTCGCTCCCTCCTTTAGGAATACATGAGAACTGAAAAGTGATATATCGCACTATGCAGCATAGTAACAAGTTTCCAACAAAAGAACAGAAAAGCAAAGCACTACTTGGTAAACTGAATCACATGTGTGTCACTTTCTCAATTAGAAATACAGGAAAAATGAAAAGAGACATATCGAACTGTACGGCAAAGAAACAAGTTTCCATCGAAAGTACATAAACGGAAAGCACTACTTTGTAAACTAATTCACATACGTGTCGCCTGTTAAATTATTATAACAGGAAAACTGAAAAGTGATATAACCCTAACCCTAACCTTAATCCCCTAACCCTAACCCTAAACCCTATCCCTATCCCTAACCCTAACCCTATCCCTAACCGTAACCCTAACTCTAACCCTAAACCTAACCCTAACTTGTTCCTAACAGGAAAAAGTTTCCAACAAAAGAACATAAACACAAAGCACTACTTTGTAAACTGAATCACATGTGTGTCACTTGCTCAATTAGAAATATAGGAAAAATGAAAAGAGATATATCGAACTGTAGGGCAAAGAAACAAGTTTCCATCCAAAGTACATAAACGCAAAGCACAAGTTTGTAAACTAATTCACATACGTGTCGCCTGTTCAATTATTATAACAGGAAAACTGAAAAGTGATATATCAAACTATACTGCACAGAAACAAGTTTCCAACAGAAGAACAGAAATGCAAAACACTAATTTTAAAAGGAATCACATGTGTGTCGCTCGCTCAATAAGGAATCCATGAAAACTGAAAAGTGATATATCAAACTGTACAGCACAGAAACAAGTTTCTAAGAGAAGAACAGAAAGGCAAAGCACTACTTTGTAAACTAAATCATATGTGTGTCGCTCCCTCCATTAGGAATACATGAGAACTGAAAAGTGATATATCGCACTATGCAGCATAGTAACAAGTTTCCAACAAAAGAACAGAAAAGCAAAGCACTACTTTGTAAACTAATTCACATTCGTGTCGCCCGTTCAGTTATTATAACAGGAAAACTGAAAAGTGATATAACGCACTGTACAGCACAGGAACAAGTTTCCAACGAAAAAACAGAAAAGCAAAGCACTACTTTGTAAACTAATTCACATATGTGTCGCCTGTTCAATTATTATAACAGGAAAACTGAAAAGTGATATATCAAACTATACTGCACAGAAACAAGTTTTCAACAGAAGAACAGAAATGCAAAGCAATAATTTTAAACGGAATCACATGAGTGTCGCTCGCTCAATTAGGAATCCATGAAAACTGAAAAGTGATATATCGCATTGTACGGCAAAGAAGGAAGTTTCCATTGAAAGAACAGAAACGCAAAGCACAACTTTGTAAACTAATTTACATACGTGCCGCCTGTTCAATTATTATAACAGGAAAACTGAAAAGTGATATAACCCTAACCCTAACCCTAACCCTAAGCCCCTAACCCTAACCCTAACCCTAACCCTAACCCTAACCCCTGACCCTAACCCTAACCCTAACCCCTAACCCTAACCCTAACCCTAACACATAACCCTAACCCTAACCATAACCCTAACCCTAACCCTAACCGTAACCCTTCCCAACCCTAACCCTAACCCTAAACCTAACCCTACCTTGTTCCTAACAGGAAAAATTTTCCAACGAAAGAACATAAACATAAAGCACTACTTTGTAAACTGAATCACATGTGTGTCACTTGCTCAATTAGAAATACAGGAAAAATGAAAAGAGATATATCGAACTGTACAGCAAAAAAACAAGTTTCCATCCAAAGAACATAAACGCAAAGCACAACTTTGTAAACTAATTCACATACGTGTCGCCTGTTCAATTATTATAACAGGAAAACTGAAAAGTGATATATCACACTATACAGCACAGAAACAAGTTTCCAACAGAAGAACAGAATCGCAAAGCACTACATTATAAACTAATTCACATACGTGTCGCCTGTTCAATTATTATAACAGGAAAACTGAAAAGTGATATATCACCCTGTACAGCACAGAATCAAGTTTCCAACAGAAGAACAGAAACGCAAAGCACTAATTTTAAACGGAATCACATGTGTGTCGCTCGCTCAATTAGGAATACAGGAAAACTGAAAAGTGATATATCGCACTGTATGGCAAAGAAGCAAGTTTCCATTGAAAGAACAGAAAAGCAAAGCACAATTTGTAAACTAATTCACATACGTGTCGCCTGTTCAATTATTATAACAGGAAAACTGAAAAGTGATATAACCCTAACCCTAACCCTAATCCCCTAACCCTAACCCTAACCCTAACCCTAACCCTAACCCTAACCCTACCCTAACCCTAACCCTAACCCTAAACCTAACCCTAACTTGTTCCTAACAGGAAAATTTTCCAAAGAAAGAACATAAACACAAAGCACTATTTTGTAAACTAAATCACATGTGTGTCACTTGCTCAATTAGAAATACAGGAAAAATGAAAAGAGATATATCGAACTGTAGGGCAAAGAAACAAGTTTCCATCGACAGAACATAAACGCAAAGCACAACTTGTAAACTAATTCACATACGTGTCGCCTGTTCAATTATTATAACAGGAAAACTGAAAAGTGATGTATCAAACTATACAGCACAGAAACAAGTTTCCAACAGAAGAACAGAAATGCAAAGCACTAATTTTAAACGGAATCACATGTGTGTCGCTCGCTCAGTAAGGAATAACGCACTGTACAGCACAGGAACAAGTTTCCATCGAAAGTACATAAACGGAAAGCACTACTTTGTAAACTAATTCACATACGTGTCGCCTGTTAAATTATTATAACAGGAAAACTGAAAAGTGATATAACCCTAACCCTAACCTTAATCCCCTAACCCTAACCCTAACCCTAACCCTAACCACTAACCCTATCCCTAACCCTAACCCTATCCCTAACCGTAACCCTAACTCTAACCCTAAACCTAACCCTAACTTGTTCCTAACAGGAAAAAGTTTCCAACAAAAGAACATAAACACAAAGCACTACTTTGTAAACTGAATCACATGTGTGTCACTTGCTCAATTAGAAATATAGGAAAAATGAAAAGAGATATATCGAACTGTAGGGCAAAGAAACAAGTTTCCATCCAAAGTACATAAACGCAAAGCACAACTTTGTAAACTAATTCACATACGTGTCGCCTGTTCAATTATTATAACAGGAAAACTGAAAAGTGATATATCAAACTATACTGCACAGAAACAAGTTTCCAACAGAAGAACAGAAATGCAAAACACTAATTTTAAAAGGAATCACATGTGTGTCGCTCGCTCAATTAGGAATCCATGAAAACTGAAAAGTGATATATCAACCTGTACAGCACAGAAACAAGTTTCTAAGAGAAGAACAGAAAGGCAAAGCACTACTTTGTAAACTAAATCACATGTGTGTCGCTCCCTCCATTAGGAATACATGAGAACTGAAAAGTGATATATCGCACTATGCAGCATAGTAACAAGTTTCCAACAAAAGAACAGAAAAGCAAAGCACTACCTTGTAAACTAATTCACATTCGTGTCGCCCGTTCAGTTATTATAACAGGAAAACTGAAAAGTGATATAACGCACTGTACAGCACAGGAACAAGTTTCCAACGAAAAAACAGAAAAGCAAAGCACTACTTTGTAAACTAATTCACATATGTGTCGCCTGTTCAATTATTATAACAGGAAAACTGAAAAGTGATATATCAAACTATACTGCACAGAAACAAGATTTCAACACAAGAACAGAAATGCAAAGCTCTAATTTTAAACGGAATCACATGAGTGTCGCTCGCTCAATTAGGAATCCATGAAAACTGAAAAGTGATATATCGCACTGTATGGCAAAGAAGCAAGTTTCCATTGAAAGAACAGAAACGCAAAGCACAACTTTGTAAACTAATTCACATACGTGCAGCCTGTTCAATTATTATAACAGGAAAACTGAAAAGTGATATAACCCTAAACCTAACCCTAACCCTAAGCCCCTAACCCTAACCCTAACCCTAACCCTAACCCTAACCCCTGACCCTAACCCTAACCCTAACCCCTAACCCTAACCCTAACCCTAACCCTAACACATAACCCTAACCCTAACCATAACCCTAACCCTAACCCTAACCGTAACCCTTCCCAACCCTAACCCTAACCCTAAACCTAACCCTACCTTGTTCCTAACAGGAAAAAATTTCCAATGAAAGAACATAAACATAAAGCACTACTTTGTAAACTGAATCACATGTGTGTCACTTGCTCAATTAGAAATACAGGAAAAATGAAAAGAGATATATCGAACTGTACAGCAAAAAAACAAGTTTCCATCCAAAGAACATAAACGCAAAGCACAACTTTGTAAACTAATTCACATACGTATCGCCTGTTCAATTATTATAACAGGAAATCTGAAAAGTGATATATCACACTATACAGCACAGAAACAAGTTTCCAACAGAAGAACAGAATCGCAAAGCACTACATTGTAAACTAATTCACATACGTGTCGTCCCTTCAGTTATTATAACAGGAAAACTGAAAAGTGATATGACGCACTGTACAGCACAGGAACAAGTTTCCAACGAAAAAACAGAACAGGAAAGCACTACATTGGAAACTAATTCACATACGTGTCGCCTGTTCAATTATTATAACAGGAAAACTTAAAAGTGATATATCAAACTATACTGCACAGAACCAAGTTTCCAACAGAAGAACAGAAATGCAAAGCACTAATTTTAAACGGAATCACATTTGTGTCGCTCTCTCAATTAGGAATTCATGAAAACTGAAAAGTGATATATCGAACTGTATGGCAAAGAAGCAAGTTTCCATTGAAAGAACAGAAACGCAAAGCACAACTTTGTAAACTAATTCACATATGTGTCGCCTGTTCAATCATTATAACAGGAAAACTGAAAAGTGATATAACCCTAACCCTAACACTAATCCCCTAACCCTAACCCTAACCCTAACCCTAACCCCTAACCCTAACCCTAACCCTAACTTGTTCCTAACAGGAAAAAGTTTCCAAAGAAAGAACATAAACACAAAGCACTACTTGGTAAACTGAATCACATGTGTGTCACTTGCTCAATTAGAAATATAGGAAAAATGAAAAGAGATATATCGAACTGTAGGGCAAAGAAACAAGTTTTCATCCAAAGTACATAAACGCAAAGCACAAGTTTGTAAACTAATTCACATACGTGTCGCCTGTTCAATTATTATAACAGGAAAACTGAAAAGTGATATATCAAACTATACTGCACAGAAACAAGTTTCCAACAGAAGAACAGAAATGCAAAACACTAATTTTAAAAGGAATCACATGTGTGTCGCTCGCTCAATTAGGAATCCATGAAAACTGAAAAGTGATATATCAACCTGTACAGCACAGAAACAAGTTTCTAAGAGAAGAACAGAAAGGCAAAGCACTACTTTGTAAACTAAATCACATGTGTATCGCTCCCTCCATTAGGAATACATGAGAACTGAAAAGTGATATATCGCACTATGCAGCATAGTAACAAGTTTCCAACAAAAGAACAGAAAAGCAAAGCACTACCTTGTAAACTAATTCACATTCGTGTCGCCCGTTCAGTTATTATAACAGGAAAACTGAAAAGTGATATAACGCACTGTACAGCACAGGAACAAGTTTCCAACGAAAAAACAGAAAAGCAAAGCACTACTTTGTAAACTAATTCACATATGTGTCGCCTGTTCAATTATTATAACAGGAAAACTGAAAAGTGATATATCAAACTATACTGCACAGAAACAAGATTTCAACAGAAGAACAGAAATGCAAAGCTCTAATTTTAAACGGAATCACATGAGTGTCGCTCGCTCAATTAGGAATCCATGAAAACTGAAAAGTGATATATCGCACTGTATGGCAAAGAAGCAAGTTTCCATTGAAAGAACAGAAACGCAAAGCACAACTTTGTAAACTAATTCACATACGTGCAGCCTGTTCAATTATTATAACAGGAAAACTGAAAAGTGATATAACCCTAACCCTAACCCTAACCCTAAGCCCCTAACCCTAACCCTAACCCTAACCCTAACCCTAACCCCTGACCCTAACCCTAACCCTAACCCCTAACCCTAACCCTAACCCTAACCCTAACCCTAACACATAACCCTAACCCTAACCATAACCCTAACCCTAACCCTAACCGTAACCCTTCCCAACCCTAACCCTAACCCTAAACCTAACCCTACCTTGTTCCTAACAGGAAAAAATTTCCAATGAAAGAACATAAACATAAAGCACTACTTTGTAAACTGAATCACATGTGTGTCACTTGCTCAATTAGAAATACAGGAAAAATGAAAAGAGATATATCGAACTGTACAGCAAAAAAACAAGTTTCCATCCAAAGAACATAAACGCAAAGCACAACTTTGTAAACTAATTCACATACGTGTCGCCTGTTCAATTATTATAACAGGAAAACTGAAAAGTGATATATCACACTATACAGCACAGAAACAAGTTTCCAACAGAAGAACAGAATCGCAAAGCACTACATTGTAAACTAATTCACATACGTGTCGTCTGTTCAGTTATTATAACAGGAAAACTGAAAAGTGATATGACGCACTGTACAGCACAGGAACAAGTTTCCAACGAAAAAACAGAACAGGAAAGCACTACATTGGAAACTAATTCACATACGTGTCGCCTGTTCAATTATTATAACAGGAAAACTTAAAAGTGATATATCAAACTATACTGCACAGAACCAAGTTTCCAACAGAAGAACAGAAATGCAAAGCACTAATTTTAAACGGAATCACATGTGTGTCGCTCTCTCAATTAGGAATTCATGAAAACTGAAAAGTGATATATCGAACTGTATGGCAAAGAAGCAAGTTTCCATTGAAAGAACAGAAACGCAAAGCACAACTTTGTAAACTAATTCACATATGTGTCGCCTGTTCAATCATTATAACAGGAAAACTGAAAAGTGATATAACCCTAACCCTAACACTAATCCCCTAACCCTAACCCTAACCCTAACCCCTAACCCTAACCCTAACCCTAACTTGTTCCTAACAGGAAAAAGTTTCCAAAGAAAGAACATAAACACAAAGCACTACTTGGTAAACTGAATCACATGTGTGTCACTTGCTCAATTAGAAATATAGGAAAAATGAAAAGAGATATATCGAACTGTAGGGCAAAGAAACAAGTTTTCATCCAAAGTACATAAACGCAAAGCACAAGTTTGTAAACTAATTCACATACGTGTCGCCTGTTCAATTATTATAACAGGAAAACTGAAAAGTGATATATCAAACTATACTGCACAGAAACAAGTTTCCAACAGAAGAACAGAAATGCAAAACACTAATTTTAAAAGGAATCACATGTGTGTCGCTCGCTCAATTAGGAATCCATGAAAACTGAAAAGTGATATATCAACCTGTACAGCACAGAAACAAGTTTCTAAGAGAAGAACAGAAAGGCAAAGCACTACTTTGTAAACTAAATCACATGTGTGTCGCTCCCTCCATTAGGAATACATGAGAACTGAAAAGTGATATATCGCACTATGCAGCATAGTAACAAGTTTCCAACAAAAGAACAGAAAAGCAAAGCACTACTTTGTAAACTAATTCACATTCGTGTCGCCCGTTCAGTTATTATAACAGGAAAACTGAAAAGTGATATAACGCACTGTACAGCACAGGAACAAGTTTCCAACGAAAAAACAGAAAAGCAAAGCATTGCTTTGTAAACTAATTCACATATGTGTCGCCTGTTCAATTATTATAACAGGAAAACTGAAAAGTGATATATCAAACTATACTGCACAGAAACAAGTTTTCAACAGAAGAACAGAAATGCAAAGCTCTAATTTTAAACGGAATCACATGAGGGTCGCTCGCTCAATTAGGAATCCATGAAAACTGAAAAGTGATATATCGCACTGTATGGCAAAGAAGCAAGTTTCCATTGAAAGAACAGAAACGCAAAGCACAATTTTGTAAACTAATTCACATACGTGCCGCCTGTTCAATTATTATAACAGGAAAACTGAAAAGTGATATAACCCTAACCCTAAACCTAACCCTAAGCCCCTAACCCTAACCCTAACCCTAACCCTAACCCTAACCCTAACCCCTGACCCTAACCCTAACCCTAACCCCTAACCCTAACCCTAACCCTAACCGTAACCCTTCCCAACCCTAACCCTAACCCTAAACCTAACCCTACCTTGTTCCTAACAGGAAAAATTTTCCAACGAAAGAACATAAACATAAAGCACTACTTTTTAAACTGAATCACATGTGTGTCACTTGCTCAATTAGAAATACAGGAAAAATGAAAAGAGATATATCGAACTGTACAGCAAAAAAACAAGTTTCCATCCAAAGAACATAAACACAAAGCACAACTTTGTAAAATAATTCACATACATGTCGCCTGTTCAATTATTATAACAGGAAAACTGAAAAGTGATATATCACACTATACAGCACAGAAACAAGTTTCCAACAAAAGAAGAGAATCGCAAAGCACTACATTGTAAACTAATTCACATACGTGTCGCCTGTTCAATTATTATAACAGGAAAACTGAAAAGTGATATATCACACTGTACAGCACAGAAACAAGTTTCCAACAGAAGAACAGAATCGCAAAGCACTACATTGTAAACTAATTCACATACGTGTCGCCTGTTCAATTATTATAACAGGAAAACTGAAAAGTGATATATCACACTATACCGCACAGAATCAAGTTTCCAACAGAAGAACAGAAACGCAAAGCACTAATTTTAAACAGAATCACATGTGTATCGCTCGCTAAATTAGGAATACAGGAAAACTGAAAAGTAATATATCGTAATGTACAGCACAGGAAAAAGTTTCCAACGAAAGAACATAAACACAAAGCACTACTTTGTAAACTAAATCACATGTGTGTTGCTCCCTCCATTAGGAATACATGAGAACTGAAAAGTGATATATCGCACTATGCAGCATAGTAACAAGTTTCCAACAAAAGAACAGAAAAGCAAAGCACTACTTTGTAAACTAATTCACATTCGTGTCGCCCGTTCAGTTATTATAACAGGAAAACTTAAAAGTGATATAACGCACTGTACAGCACAGGAACAAGTTTCCAACGAAAAAACAGAAAAGCAAAGCACTACTTTGTAAACTAATTCACATACGTGTCACCTGTTCAATTATTATAACAGGAAAACTGAAAAGTGATATATCACACTATACTGCACAGAATCAAGTTTCCAACAGAAGAACAGAAACGCAAAGCACTAATTTTAAACAGAATCACATATGTGTCGCTCGCTCAATTAGGAATACAGGAAAACTGAAAAGTAATATATCGTAATGTACAGCACAGGAAAAAGTTTCCAACGAAAGAACATAAACACAAAGCACTACTTTGTAAACTAAATCACATGTGTGTTGCTCCCTCCATTAGGAATACATGAGAACTGAAAAGTGATATATCGCACTATGCAGCATAGTAACAAGTTTCCAACAAAAGAACAGAAAAGCAAAGCACTACTTTGTAAACTAATTCACATTCGTGTCGCCCGTTCAGTTATTATAACAGGAAAACTTAAAAATGATATAACGCACTGTACAGCACAGGAACAAGTTTCCAACGAAAAAACAGAAAAGCAAAGCACTATTTTGTAAACTAATTCACATACGTGTCGCCTGTTCAATTATTATAATAGGAAAACTGAAAAGTGATATAATCCACTGTACAGCACAGGAACAAGTTTCCAATGAAAGAACAGAAACGCAAAGACCTAATTTTAAACGGAATCACATGTATGTCGCTCGCTCAATTAGGAATACAAGAGAACAAAAAAGTGATATATCGAACTGTATGGCAAAGAAGCAAGTTTCCATTTAAAGAACAGAAACGCAAAGCACTAATTTTAAACGGAATCACATGTGTGTCGCTCGCTCAATTGGGAATACAGGAAAACTGAAAAGTGATATCTCGAACTGTATGGCAAAGAAGCAAGTTTCCTTTGAAAGAAAAGGAACGCAAAGCACAACTTTGTAAACTAATTCACAAATGTGTCGCCTGTTCAATTATTATAACAGGAAAACTGAAAAGTGATATATCACACTGTACAGCACAGAAACAAGTTTCCAAAAGAAGAACAGAAACGCAAAGCACTACTTTTAAAAGGAATCACATGTGTGTAGCTTGCTCAATTAGGAATACAGGAAAACTGAAAACTGATATATCGAACTGTACGGCAAAGAAACAAGTTTCAATTGATAGAACAGAAACGCAAAGCACAACTTTGTAAACTAATTCAAATACGTGTCGCCTGTTCAATTATTATAACGGGAAAACAGAAAAGTGATATAACACTAACCCTCACAATAACCCTAACCCAAAACCTTACCCTAAAAATAACCCTGACCCCGAACCCTTAAGCTAACCCTAACCCTACCCTAACTTTAACCCTAACCCTAACACTAACCCTAACCCTAACCCTAACCCTAACTTGTTCCTAACAGGAACAAGTTTCCAACAAATAACGTAAACGCAAAGCACTACTCTGTAAACTAAATCAAATGTGTGTCGCTCGCTCAATTAGGAATACAGGAAAACTGAAAAGTGTTATCTCTCACTGTAGGGCACAAAAACAAGTTTCCATTGAAAGGACAGGAAGGCAAAGCACAACTTTGTAAACTAATTCACAGACGTGTCGTCCGTTCAATTATTATAACAGGAAAACTGAAAAGTGATATATCACCCTGAACAGCACAGAAACAAGTTTCCAACGAAGAACAGAAAGGAAAAGCTCTACTTTGTAAACTAATTCACATATGTGTCACTCGCTCAATTATTATAACAGGAAAACTGAAAAGTGATAAATCACACTGTACAGCACAGAAACAAGTTTCCAACAGAAGAACAGAAACGCAAAGCACTACTTTTAAACGGAATCACATGTGTGTGGCTCGCTCAATGAGGAATACAGGAAAACTGAAAAGTGTTATCTCGCACTGTACAGCACAAAACAAGTTTATATCGAAAGAACAGAAAAGCAAAGCACTACTTTTGAAACTAAATCACATGTTTGTCGCTTGCTCAATTAGGAATACAGGAAAATAGAAAAGTGATGTATCGCACTGTACATCACAGGAACACGTTTCCAACGTAAGAACAGAAAAGCAAATAACTACTTTTAAACGGAATCACGTGTGTCCTTTGCTCAATTAGGAATACAGGAAAACTGAAAGCTCTCATCTCTCACTGTAAGGCACAGAAACAAGTTTCCAACGAAAGAACAGGAACGCAAAGCACAACTTTGTTAACTAATTCACATACGTGTCGCCTGTTCAATTATTTTAACAGGAAAACAGAAAAGTGATAAAACCCTAACCCTCACACAAACCCTAACCCTAACTCTTACCCTAACACTAACCCTAACCCCTAACCCTTAAGCTAACCCTAACCCTTACCCTAACCCTAGCCCTACCCTAACCTTAACCCTAACCCTAACCCTAACCTTAACTTGTTCCTAACAGGAAAAAGTTTCCAACGAAAGAAGGTAAACAAAAAGCACTACTTTGTAAACTACATCACATGTGTGTCGTTCGCTCAATTAGGAATACAGGAAAACTGAAAAGTGATATATCGTACTCTACAGCACAGGAACAACTTTCCAACAAAAGAACAGAAAAGCAAAGCAATACTTTTAAACAGAATCACATGTGTGTCGCTCGCTCAATTAGGAATACAGGAAAACTGAAAAGTGTTATCTCTGACTGTACGGCACAAAAACAACTTTCCATCGAAAGAACAGAAACGCAAAGCACAACTTTGTAAACTAATTCACATACATGTCGCCCATTCAATTATTATAACAGGAAAACTAAAAAGTGATATATCACACTGTACAGCACAGAAACATGTTTCCAACAGAAGAACAGAAACGCAAAGCACTACTTTGTAAACTAATTCACATAGGTGTCGCACGCTCAATTAGGAATACAGGAAAACTGAAAAGTGATATCTCGCACTGTACATCACAAGAACAAGTTTCCAACGAAAGAATAGGAAAGCAAAGCATTACTTTTGAACGGAATCACTTGTGTGTCCCTCGCATAATTAGGAATACAGGAAAACTGAAAAGTGTTATCTCGCACTGTACGGCACATAAAAAAGTTTCCATCGAAAGAACAGAAACGCAAAGCACAACTTTTTAAAGTGATTCACATACTTGTCGCCCGTTCAATTATTATAACAGGAAAACTGAAAAGTGATATACTACACTGTACAGACAAGAAACAAGTTTCCAACAGAAGAACAGAAACGCAAAGCACTACTTTATAAACTAATTCACATAGGTGTCTTCCGTTCAATTATTATAACAGGAAAACTGAAAAGTGATATATCACACTATACAGCACAGAAACAAGTTTCCAACACAAGAACAGAAACGCAAAGCACTACTTTGTAAACTAAATCACTTGTCTGTCGCGCGCTCAATTAGGAATACAGGAGAACTGAAAAGTCATATATATCACACTCTACAGCACAGGAACAAGTTTCCAACGAAAGACCGGAAAAGCAAAGCACTATTTAGTAAACTAATTCACATACGTGTGTGGCCTGTTCAATTATTTTAACAAGAAAACCGAAAAGTGATTTAATGCACTTTACAGCACAGGAACAAGTTTCCAATGAAAGCACAGAAAAGCAAAGCACTACTTTTTAATCTAAATCACATGTGTTTTGCTTGCTTAATTAGGAATACAGGAAACCTGAAAAGTGATATATCGCACTGTACAGCACAGGAACAAGTTTCCAATGAAAGAACAGTAAAGCAAAGCACTACTTTTAAACAGAATCACATGTGTGTCGCTCGCCCAATTAGGAATACAGGAGAACTGAAAAGTGATATATCGCACTGTAAGGCACAGAAACAAGTTTCCTTCAAAAGAACAGGAACGCTAAGGACAATTTTGTAAACTAATTCACTTACGTGTCACCGGTTCAATTATTATAACAGGAAAACTGAAAAGTGATATATCGCACTGTACAGCACAGGAACAAGTTTCCAATGAAAGAACAGTAAAGCAAAGCACTACTTTTTTTTTTTTTCAATGCAGTTTATTCAGGAACATTGAACAATCCTCGGACCCCGGGGAAAGCCAGCCCACAGCTTAAATAGCCTCTGGGTAGCCAACCCAGGCGTGCCACGGGGGCAATGCAGATAGGTCCACACACACGGAAGCAAGCCAGATCCTCGGCCTTAGCCAAATGTGGAGTTGTTCGTGACAGAGAGCACTCACCATCGGGAAGGTGGAAGGCGGAAACCAGCTCCATCTTTAAGGCATGGCATTCCGCAGCTCTCTACAGTTCCACCTTTCTGTTTTAGATGCATCAGGCAAGAGTAGAGGTCTGATCTCTGATATTAGAAATAAATTGGGACTTTGTACAGATGTTCATTTAGGTGTCATCCACCCAAAGAGCATCGGACCCGTCCGATACCTTTTTCTCAGAGGCGGGACCTGGGGCATCAACCCGCATGCAATCAGACATGCTCTTCTCTGGGTCCAAAGCGGCTGACCCTGAGTGCAGTGCTTAGCCTCGCATCCTGAGCGTATCATTTTAGCTTTTTGTGGTATCCAACCATGCTTGGGGAGAGTGTCCTGCTTCAATGGCTGTAAAGACCTGAATGATCATGGCTGCATCACACTGTTGTGAGACTCTAATCTTGCATATATACCACAGGCAAACCAAGGAGACCAACACCAGAAGGCCTGCTAACACTCCCATGCCCGCCCATTCCTTCAGATGATTCATGGCTGCAGCAATCCATGTTGATAATCTGTGGCTAGTCCTGCGTCCGCTCCGGTAGAATTTACTGTGACAATGGCCACTCTCAGCTGCTCCATCGTAGTATCGAATTCTCCAGTCCAATTACCTAAAATATAGCTCGACAATTGTTTAGACAGATTTGCAGCACAGGAAAATTTCTCATGTTGTATGCTAGTGACACAAAGTCCCGCATACTTTCATTGACAACCAGGTTGAGCGATTTGCCATAGGGTATCAATTTGCTCCTGCAAGAGGTCAATCCTCTGATTGAACACCATCAAGCTTCCTTTTAGTTGAGCATTAATTCCTTTATGTACAACTAAGGCATGAGCTACATTGGCTAAATGATTATTCAGGGTCTGAGCAGTCTGCCCAGTATGACTCATGGCTAATGCCCTGGTGGTAGCTCCAACAGCCAGCAATGAGATGGTAGTAACAATGGTGGGCAAAGCACTACTTTTAAACGGAATCAAATGTGTGTCGCTCGCTCAATTAGGAATACAGGAAAACTGAAAAGTGATATATCGTACTCTACAGCACAGGAACAACTTTCCAACGAAAGAACAGAAAAGCAACGCACTACTTTTAAACAGAATCACATGTGTGTCGCTCGCTCAATTAGGAATACAGGAAAACTGAAAAGTGTTATCTCTCACTGTACGGCACAAAAACAACTTTCCATCGAAAGAACAGAAACGCAAAGCACACCTTTGTAAACTAATTCACAAACGTGTCGCCCATTCAATTATTATAACAGGAAAACTAAAAAGTGATATATCACACTGTACAGCACAGAAACAAGTTTCCAAAAGAATAACAGAAACGCAAAGCACTACTTTGTAAACTAAATCACATGTGTGTCGCTCGCTCAATTAGGAATACAGGAAAACTGAAAAGTGATATATCGCACTGTACAGCACAGGAACAAGTATCCAACGAAAGAACAGTAAAGCATAGCACTAATTTTAAACAGAATCACATGTGTGTTGCTCGCTCAATTAGGAATACAGGAGAACTGAAATGTGATATATCGCACTGTCAGGCACAGAAACAAGTTTCCTTCGAAAGAACAGGAATGCAAAGCACAACTTTGTAAACTAATTCACTTACGTGTCGCCAGTTCAATTATTATAACAGGAAAACTGAAAAGTGATATATCGCACTGTACATCACAGGAACAAGTTTCCAACGAAAGAACAGAAAAGCAAAGCATTAGTTTGTAAACTATTTCACATAGGTGTCGTTCGTTCAATTATTATAACAGGAAAACTGAAAAGTGATATATCAAACTGTACAGCACAGAAACAAGTTTCCAACAGAAGAACAGAAACGCAAAGCACTACTTTGTAAACTAAATCACATGTGTGTCCCTCGCTCAATTAGGAATACAGGAAAACTGATAGCTGTTATCTTTCACTGTACGGCACAGAAACAAGTTTCCAAAGAAAGAACAGGAAGGCAAAGCTCAACTTTGTAAACTAATTCACATACGTGTCGCCTGTTCAATTATTATAACAGGAAAACAGAAAAGTGATAAAAACCTAACCCTCACACAAACCCTAACCCTAACACTTACCCTAACACTAACCCTAACCCCTAACCCTTAAGCTAACCCTAACCCTTACCCTAACCCTAGCCCTACCCTAACCTTAACCCTAACCCTAACCCTAACCCTAACCCTAACCCTAACTTGTTCCTAACAGGAAAAAGTTTCCAATGAAAGAACGTAAACGAAAAGCAATACTTTGTAAACTAAATCAAATGTGTATGGCTCGCTCAATTAGGAATACAGGAAAACTGAAAAGTGATATATCGTACTCTACAGCACAGGAACAACTTTCCAACGAAAGAACAGAAAAGCAAAGCAATACTTTTAAACGGAATCACATGTGTGTCCCTCGCTCAATTAGGAATACAGGAAAACTGAAAAGTGTTATCTCTCACTGTACGGCACAAAAACAAGTTTCCATCGAAAGAACAGAAACGCAAAGCACACCTTTGTAAACTAATTCACATACGTGTCGCCAATTCAATTATTATAAAAGGAAAACTGAAAAGTGATATATCACACTGTACAGCACAGAAACAAGTTTCCAAAAGAATAACAGAAACGCAAAGCACTACTTTGTAAACTAAATCACATGTGTGTCGTTCGCTCAATTAGGAATACAGGAAAACTGAAAAGTGATATCTCGCACTGTACATCACAAGAACAAGTTTCCAACGAAAGAACAGAAAAGCAAAGCATTACTTTTGAACGGAATCACTTGTGTGTCCCTCGCATAATTAGGAATACAGGAAAACTGAAAAGTGTTATCTCGCACTGTACGGCACATAAAAAAGTTTCCATCGAAAGAACAGAAACTCAAAGCAAAATTTTTAAAGTGATTCACATACGTGTCGCCCGTTCAATTATTATAACAGGAAAACTGAAAAGTGATATACTACACTTGTACAGACAAGAAACAAGTTTCCAACTGAAGAACAGAAACGCAAAGCACTACTTTATAAACTAATTCACATAGGTGTCTTCCGTTCAATTATTATAACAGGAAAACTGAAAAGTGATATATCACACTGTACAGCACAGAAACAAGTTTCCAACACAAGAACAGAAACGCAAAGCATTACTTTGTAAACTAAATCACTTGTCTGTCGCGCGCTCAATTAGGAATACAGGAGAACTGAAAAGTCATATATATCACACTCTACAGCACAGGAACAAGTTTCCAACGAAAGACCGGAAAAGCAAAGCACTACTTAGTAAACTAATTCACATACCTGTGGCCTGTTCAATTATTATAACAGGAAAACTGAAAAGTGATTTAATGCACTTTACAGCACAGGAACAAGTTTCCAACGAAAGAACAGAAAAGCAAAGCACTACTTTTTAATCTAAATCACATGTGTTTCGCTTGCTCAATTAGGAATACAGGAACCCTGAAAAGTGATATATCGCACTGTACAGCACAGGAACAAGTTTACAACGAAAGAACAGAAAAGCAACGCACTACTTTTAAACAGAATCACATGTGTGTCGCTCGCTCAATTAGGAATACAGGAAAACTGAAAAGTGTTATCTCTCACTGTACGGCACAAAAACAACTTTCCATCGATAGAACAGAAACACAAAGCACACCTTTGTAAACTAATTCACATACGTGTTGCCCATTCAATTATTATAACAGGAAAACTAAAAAGTGATATATCACACTGTACAGCACAGAAACAAGTTTCCAAAAGAATAACAGAAACGCAAAGCACTACTTTGTAAACTAAATCACATGTGTGTCGCTCGCTCAATTAGTAATACAGGAAAAATGAAAAGTGATATATCGCACTGTAAGGCACAGAAACAAGTTTCCTTCGAAAGAAAAGGAACGCAAAGCACAACTTTGTAAACTAATTCACTTACGTGTCGCCGGTTCAATTATTATAACAGGAAAACTGAAAAGTGATATATCGCACTGTACGGTACAGAAACAAGTTTCAATCGAAAGAACAGGAACGCAAAGCACAGCTTTGTAAAGTAATTCACATAGGTGTCGCCTGTTCAATTATTTTAACAGGAAAACAGAAAAGTGATAAAACCCTAACCCTCACACAAACCCTAAACCTAACTCTTACCCTAACACTAACCCGAACCCCTAACCCTTAAGCTAACCCTAACCCTTACCCTAACCCTAACCCTACCCTAACCTGAACCCTAACCCTAACCCTAACCCTAACTTGTTCCTAACAGGAAAAAGATTGGAACGAAAGAACGTAAACGCAAAGCACTACTTTGTAAACTAAATCAAATGTGTGTCGCTCGCCCAATTAGGAATACAGGAAAACTGAAAAGTGATATATTGTACTCTACAGCACAGGAACAAGTTTCCAACGAAAGAACAGAAAAGAAAAGCACTGCTTTTAAACAGAATCTCATGTGTGTCGCTCGCTCAATTAGGAATACAGGAGAACTGAAATGTCATATATATCACACTCTATAGCACAGGAACAAGTTTCCAACGAAAGACCGGAAAAGCAAAGCACTACTGAGTAAACTAATTCACATACGTGTGGCCTGTTCAATTATTATAACAAGAAAACTGAAAAGTGATTTAATGCACTTTACAGCACAGTAACAAGTTTACAACGAAAGAACAGAAAAGCAAAGCACTACTTTTTAATCTAAATCACATGTGTGTCGCTTGCTCAATTAGGAATACAGGACAACTGAAAAGTGATATATCGCACTGTACAGCAAAGGAACAAGTTTCCAACGATAGAACAGAAAAGCAAAGCACTACTTTTAAACGGAATCACATGTGTATCGCTCGCTCAATTAGGAATACGGGAGAACTGAAAGGAGATATATCGCACTGTACGGCACAGAAAAAAGTTTCCTTCGAAAGAACAGGAACGCAAAGCACAACTTTGTAAACTAATTCACTTACGTGTAGCCCGTTCAATTACTATATCAGGAAAACTGAAAAGTGATATATCACACTGTACAGCACAGAAATAAGTTTCCAACGAAAGAACAGAAACCTAAAGCACAACTTGTTTCCATCAAAAGAACAAAAACCCAAAGCACAGAAACAAGTTTCCTATATAAGAACAGAAACGCAAAGCCCTAATTTTAAAAGGAATCACCTGTGTGTCACTTGCTCAATTAGGAATACAGGGAAACTGAAAAGTGTTATCTCCCACTGTACGGCACAGAAACAAGTTTCCATCGAAAGAACAGAAACGCAAAGCACAACTTTGTAAACTAATTCACATACGTGTCGTCAATTCAATTATTATAACAGGAAAACTGAAAAGTGATATATCACACTATACAGCACAGAAACAAGTTTCCAACATAAGAACAGAAACGCAAATCCCTAATTTTAAAAGGAATCACATGTGTGTCCCTTGCTGAATTAGGAATACAGGAAAACTGAAAAGTGATATATATCGAACTGTACGGCAAAGAAACAAGTTTCCATCGAAAGAACAGAAAAGCAAAGCACAACTTTGTAAACTAATTCACATACATGTCGCCTGTTCAATTATTATAACAGGAAAAAGGAAAAGTGATATAATCTAACCCTAACACTAACCCTAACCCCATAAACCTAACCCTAACCCTAACGCTAACCCTAACCCTAACCCTAACCACTAAACCTAACCCGAACCCTAACCCTAACCTGAAAACTGAAAAGTGATATATCGCACTGTACATCACAGGAACAAGTTTCCAACGAAAGAACAGAAAAGCAAAGCACTACTTTCAAACGGAATCACCTGTGTGTCACTAGCCCAATTAGGAATACAGGAAAACTGAAAAGTGTTATCTCCCACTATACGGCACAGAAACAAGTTTCCATCGAAAGAACAGAAACGCAAAGCACAACTTTGTAAACTAATTCACATACGTGTCGCCTGTTAAATTATTATAACAGGAAAACTGAAAAGTGATATATCACACTATACAGCACAGAAACAAGTTTCCAACATAAGAACAGAAACGCAAAGCCCTAATTTTAAAAGGAATCACATGTGTGTCCCTTGCTGAATTAGGAATACAGGAAAACTGAAAAGTGATATATATCGAACTGTACGGCAAAGAAACAAGTTTCCATCGAAAGAACAGAAAAGCAAAGCACAACTTTGTAAACTAATTCACATACATGTCGCCTGTTCAATTATTATAACAGGAAAACGGAAAAGTGATATAATCTAACACTAACACTAACCCTAACCCCATAAACCTAACCCTAACCCTAACGCTAACCCTAACCCTAACCCTAACGCTAACCCTAACCCTAACCCTAACCACTAAACCTAACCCGAACCCTAACCCTAACCTGAAAACTGAAAAGTGATATATCGCACTGTACATCACAGGAACAAGTTTCCAACGAAAGAACAGAAAAGCAAAGCACTACTTTCAAACGGAATCACCTGTGTGTCACTCGCCCAATTAGGAATACAGGAAAACTGAAAAGTGTTATCTCCCACTATACGGCACAGAAACAAGTTTCCATCGAAAGAACAGAAACGCAAAGCACAACTTTGTAAACTAATTCACATACGTGCCGTCCTTTCAATTGTTATAACAGGAAAACTGAAAAGTGATATATCACACTGTACAGCACGGAAACAAGTTTCCAACAGAAGAACAGAAATGCAAAGCACTACTTTCAAACGGAATCACCTGTGTGTCACTCGCTCAATTAGGAATACAGGAAAACTGAAAAGTGATATATCGAACTGTACGGCAAAGAAACAAGTTTCCATTGAAAGAACAGAAACTCAAAGCACAACTTTATGAATTAATTCACATACGTGTCACCTGTTCAATTATTGTAACAGGAATACTGAAAAGTGATATATCATACTGTACAACACAGAAACAAGTTTCCAATGAAAGAACAGAAAAGCAAAGCACTACTTTGTAAACTAAATCACATGTGTGTCTCTTGCTCAATTAGGAATATAGGAGAACTAAAAAGTAATATATCACACTGTACAGCACAGGAACAAGTTTCGAACAGAAGAACAGGAACACAAAGCACTACTTTGTAAACTAATTCACAAACGTGTCCCCTGTTCAATTATTATAATAGGAAAACAGAAAAGTGATGTAACCCTAACCCTAACCCTAACCCTCTAAACCTAACCCTAACCCTAACCCTAACCGCTAACCCTAAAGCTAACCCTAACCCTAACCCTAAACCTATCCTAACCCTAACCCTGACCTTAACCCTAACCCTACCAACGAAAGAACGTAAACACAAAGCACTACTTTGTAAACTGAATCACATGTATGTCACTCGCTCAATTAAGAATACAGGAAAACTGAAAAGTTATATATTGCACTGTACATCACAGGAACAAGTTTCCAACGAAAGAACAGAAAAGCAAAGCACTATTTTCAAACGGAATCGCCTGTGTGTCACTTGCTCAATTAGGAATACAGGGAAACTGAAAAGTGTTATCTCGCACTGTATGGCACAGAAACAAGTTTCCATCGAAAGAACAGAAACGCAAAGCACAACTTTGTAAACTAATTCACATACGTGTCGTCCATTCAATTATTATAACAGGAAAACTGAAAAGTGATATAACGCACTGTACAGCACAGAAACATGTTTCCATCGAAAGAACAGAAACACAAAGCACAACTTTGTAAACTAATTCACATACGTGTCGCCTGTTCAATTATTATAACAGGAAAACTGAAAAGTGATTTAACCCTAACCCTAACACTAACACTAACCCCCTAACCCTAACCCTAACACTATCCTAACCCTAACCCTAATCCTAAAGCTAACCCTAACCCTAACCCTAACCCTATCCCTACCCTAACCCTAACCCTAACCCTAACCCTAACCCTAACCCTAACCCTACCAACGAAAGAACGTAAACGCAAAGCACTACTTTGTAAACTGAAACACATGCATGTCACTCGCTCAATTAGGAATACAGAAAAACTGAAAAGTGATATATCGAACTGTATGGCAAAGAAACAAGTTTCCATTGAAAGAACAGAAACGCAAAGGACAACTTTGTAAACTAATTCACATATGTGTCGACTATACAATTATTATAATAGGAAAACATAAAAGTGATGTAACCTTAACCCTAACTCTAACCCTAACCCCCTAACCCTAACCCTAACCCTAACACTAACCCTAACCCCTAACCCTAAAGCTAACCTTAACCCTAACCCTAACCCTATCCTAACCCTAACCCTAACCCTAACCCTAACCCTAACCCTAACCCTACCAACGAAAGAACATATACGCAAAGCACTACTTTTTAAACTGAATCACATGTATGTCACTCGGTCAATTGGGAATACAGGAAAACTGAAAAGTGATATATCGCATTGTACATCACAGGAACAAGTTTCCAACGAAAGAACAGAAAAGCAAAGCACTACTTTCAAACGGAATCACCTGTGTGTCACTCGCTCAATTAGGAATACAGGAAAACTGAAAAGTGATATATCGAACTGTACGGCAAAGAAACAAGTTTCCATTGAAAGAACAGAAACTCAAAGCAAAAATTTATAAACTAATTCACATACGTGTCACCTGTTCAATTATTGTAACAGGAATACTGAAAAGTGATATATCACACTGTACAACACAGAAACAAGTTTCCAATGAAAGAACAGAAAAGCAAAGCACTACTTTGCAAACTAAATCACATGTGTGTCTCTTGCTCAATTAGGAATATAGGAGAACTAAAAAGTGATATATCACACTGTACAGCACAGGAACAAGTTTCGAACAGAATAACAGGAACACAAAGCACTACTTTGTAAACTAATTCACAAGCGTGTCGCCTGTTCAATTATTATAATAGGAAAACAGAAAAGTGATGTAACCCTAACCCTAACCCTAACCCTAACCCTCTAAACCTAACCCTAACCCTAACCCTAACCCTAACCCTAACCCTAACCCTAACCCTAACTTGTTCCTAACAGGAAAAAGTTTCCAAGGAAAGAACGTAAACACAAAGCACTACTTTGTAAACTAATTCACATACGTGTAGCGTGTTCAATTATTATAACAGGAAAACTGAAAAGTGATATAACCCTAACACTAACCCTAACCCTAACCCCCTAACCCTAACCCAAACCCTAACCCTTACCCTAACACCTAACCCTAACACTAACCCTAACCCAAAACTTACCCTACCCCTAACCATAACCCTAACCCTAACTTGTTCCTAACAGGAACAAGTTTCCAATGAAAGAACATAAACACAAAGCACTACTTTGTAAACTGAATCACAAGTGTGTCACTCGCTCAATTAGGAAAACAAGAAAACTGAAAAGTGATATATCGCACTGTACAGCATAGTAAAAGTTTCCATCGAAAGAACAGAAACGCAAAGTAAACTTTGTAACCTAATTCACATTCGTGTCGCCCATTCAATTATTATAACAGGAAAACTGAAAAGTGATATATCACACTGTACAGCAGAGAAACAAGTTTACAACGGAAGAACAGAAACGCAAAGCACTACTTTGTAAACTGAATCACATGTGCGTCACTCGCTCAATTAGGAATACAGGAAAACTGAAAAGTGATATATATCGAACTGTACGGCATAGAAAAAAGTTTCCATCGAAAGAACAGAAACGCAAAGCACAACTTTGTAAACTAATTCACATACGTGTCATCCGTACAATTATTATCACAGGAAAACTGAAAAGTGATATAACGCACTGTACAGCACAGGAACATGTTTCCAAAGAAAGAACAGAAAAGCAAAGCACTACTTTGTAAACTAATTCACATATATGTCAACCGTTAAATTATTATAACAGGAAAACTGAAAAGTGATATATCACACTGTACAGCACAGAAACAAGTTTCAAAGAGAAGAACAGAAACGCAAAGCACTACTTTGTAAACAAAATCACATGTGTGTCGCTCGCTCAATTAGGAATACTTGAGAACTTAAAAGTGATCTATCGCACTGTAAAGCATAGTAACAAGTTTCAATCGAAAGAACAGAAACGCAAAGCACAACTTTGTAAACTAATTCACATACGTGTTGTCCATTCAATTATCATAACAGGAAAACAGAAAAGTGATGTAACCCTAACCCTAATCCTAACCCTAACCCCCTAACCCTAACCCTAACCCTAACCCATAACCCTAAAGCTAACCCTAACCCTAACCCTAACCGTATCCTAACCCTGACCCTAACCCTAACCCTAACCTTACCAAAGAAAGAACGTAAACGCAAAGCACTACTTTGTAAACTGAATCACATGTATGTCACTTGCTCAATTGGGAATACAGGAAAACTGAAAAGTGATATATCGCACGGTACATCACAGGAACAAGTTTCCAAAGAAAGAACAGAAAAGCAAAGCACTACTTTCAAACGGAATCACCTGTGTGTCCCTCGCTCAATTAAGAATACAGGAAAACTGAAAAGTTATATATCGAAACAAGTTTCCATCGAAAGAACAGAAACGCAAAGCACAACTTTGTAAACTAATTCACATAGGTATTGCCTGTTCAATTATTATAACAGTAAAACTGAAAAGTGATATAATCCTAACCCTAATCCTAACCCTAACCCCCTAACCCTAACCCTAACCCTAACCCTAACCTCTAACCCTACAGCTAAACCTAACCCTACCAATGAAAGAACGTAAACGCAAAGCACTACTTTGTAAACTGAATCACATGTATGTCACTCGCTTAATTGGGAATACAAGAAAACTGAAAAGTGATATATCGCACTGTACATCACAGGAACAAGTTTCCAAAGAAAGAACAGAAAAGCAAAGCACAACATTGTACACTAATTCACATAAGTGTCGTCGGTTCAATTATTATAACAGGAAAACTGAAAAGTGATATATCACACTGTACAGCACAGAAACAAGTTTCCAACATAAGAACAGAAAAGCAAATCACTAATTTTAAAAGGAATCACATGTGTGTCACTCGCTCAATTAGGAATACAGGAAAACTGGAAAGTGATATATATCTAACTGTACAGCAAAGAAACAAGTTTCCATTGAAAGAACAGAAACGCAAAGCACAACTTTGTAAACTAATTCACATACGTGTCGCCTGTTCAATTATTATAACAGGAAAACTGAAAAGTGATATAACCCTAACCCTAACCCTAACCCCCTAACCCTAACCCTAACCCTAACCCTAACCCTAACCCTAACCCCTAATGCTAACCCTAACCCTAACCTTACCCTAACCCTAACCCTAATCCTAACCCTAAGCCCTAATGCTAACCCTAACCCTAACACTACACAAACCCTAACCCTAACCCTAACCCTAAAGCTAACCCTAACCCTAACCCTAACCCTAACCCTATCCCTACCCTAACCCTACCCCTACCCCTAACCCTAACCCTAACCCTAACCCTACCAACGAAAGAAGGTAAACGCAAAGCACTACTTTGTAAATTGAATCACATGTGTGTCACTCGCTCATTAGGAATACAGGAAAACTGAAAGTGTTATATCGCACTGTATGGCACAAAAACAAGTTTCCATTGAACGAACAGAAACGCAAAGAACAACTTTGTAAACTAATTCACATAAGTGTCACCTGTTCAATTATTATAACAGGAAAACTGAAAAGTGATATAACCCTAACCCTAACCCCCTAACCCTAACCCTAAACCTATCCCTAACCCTAACCCTAACCCCTAAACCTAACCCTAACACTAACTCTAACCCTAACCCTAACTTGTTCTTAACAAGAACAAGTTTCCAACGAAAGAACGTAAACACAAAGCACTACTTTGTAAACTGAATCACCTGTGTGTCATTGGCTCAATTAGGAATACTGGAAAACTGAAAAGTGATATATCGCACTGTACATCACAAGAACAAGTTTCCATCGAAAGAACAGAAACGCAAAGCACAAATTTGTAAACTAATTCACATACGTGTCGTCCGTTCAATTATTATAACAGGAAAACTGAAAAGTGATATATCACACTGCACAGCACAGAAACAAGTTTCCAACGAAAGAACAGAAAAGCAAAGCACTACTTTGTAAACTAAATCACACATGTGTTGCTCGCTCAATTAGGAATACAGGAGAAATGAAAAGTGATATATGGCACTGTACAGCACAGGAACAAGTTTCCAACAGAAGAACAGAAACGCAAGGAACTACTTTATAAACTAATTCACATACCTGTCTCCTGTTCAATTATTATAACAGGAAAACAAAAAAGTGATATAACCCTAACACTAACCCTAACCCTAACCCCCTAACCCTAACCCTAACCCTAAGGCTAACCCTAACCCTAACCCCTAACCCTAACACTAACCCTAAGGCTAATCCTAACCCTAACCCTAACCCTAACCCTACCTTGTTCCTAACAGGAACAAGTTTCCATCGATAGAACAGAAACGCAAAGCACAGCTTTGTAAACTAATTCACATATGTGTCGTCCGCTCAATTATTATAACAGGAAAACTGAAAAGTGATATATCACACTGTACAGCACAGGAACAAATTTCCAACAGAAGAACAGAAACACAAAGCACTACTTTGTAAACTATTTCACATACGTGTCGCCTGTTCAATTATTATAACAGGAACACAAAAAAGTGATATAACCCTATCACTAACCCTAACCCTAACCCCCTAACCCTAACCCTAAACCTCACCATAACCCTAAGCCTAACCCTACCCCTAACCCCTAACCCTAAAGCTAACCCAAACCCTAACCATAACAATAACCCTACCCTAACCCTAACCCTAACCATAACCATAACCCTACCAACGAAAGAACATTAACACAAAGCACTGCTTTGTAAACTGAATCACATGTATGTCACTCGCTCAATTGGGAATACAGGAAAACTGAAAAGTGATATATTGCACTGTACATCACAGGAACAAGTTTCCAACGAAAGAACAGAAAAGCAAAGCACTACTTTTAAACGGAATCACATGTGTGTCCCTCGTTCAATTAGGAATACTGGAAAACTAAAAAGTGTGATCTCACACTTTATGGCACAGAAACAAGTTTCCATCGAAAGAAAAGAAACGCAAAGCACAACTTTGTAAACTAATTCACATACGTGTTGTCCATTCAATTATTATAACAGGAAAACTGAAAAGTGATATATTATACTGTCCAGCACAGAAACAAGTTTCCAACAGAAGAACAAAAACGCAAAGCACTAATTTTAAACGGAATCACATGAGTGTTGCTCGCTCAATGAGGAATACAGGAAAACTGAAAAGTGATATATCGAACTGTATGGCAAAGAAGCAAGTTTCCATTGAAAGAACAGAAACACAAAGCACAACTTTGTAAACTAATTCACATATCTGTCGCCTGTTCAATTATTATAACAGGAAAACTGAAAAGTGATATAACCCTAACCCTAACCCCCTAACCCTAACCCTAACCCTAACCCTAACCCTAACCCTACCCTAACCCTAACCCTAACCTTAACCCTAACCCTAAACCTAAACCTAACCCTAACTTGTTCCTAACAGGAACAAGTTTCCAACGAAAGAACGTAAACACAAAGCACTACTTTGTAAACTGAATCACATGTATGTCGCTCGCTCAATTAGGAATACAGGAAAACTGAAAAGTGATATATCGCACTGTACAGCACAGGAACAAGTTTCCAATGAAAGAACAGAAAAGCAAAGCACTACTTTTAAACGGAATCACATGTGTGTCGCTCGCTCAATAAGGAACACAGGAAAACTGAAAAGTGTTATCTTGCACTGTAAAGCACAGAAACAAGTTTCCTTCGATAGAACAGAAACGCAAAGCACAACTTTGTAAACTAATTCACATACGTGTCGCCCGTTCAATTATTATTACAGGAAAACTGAAAAGTGATATATCACACTATTCATCATAGAAACCAGTTTCCAACAGAAGAACAGAAACGCAAAGCACTACTTTGTAAACTAAATCACATATGTGTCGCTCGCTCAATTAGGAATACAGGAAAACTGAAAAGTGATATATCGCACTGTACAGCACAGGAATAAGTTTCCAACGTAAGAACAGCAAAGCAAAGCACTACTTTTTTTTTCAAAGCCAGTCTAAACATGAAGCTTTATTATTAACATTATATATATTTTGTTATTAATCCATTTCTTTCAATTAATACCTCTCATAAAGCACACTCTTCTCATTGTTTGGATCAGAATGGTCTTCCTGATAAGCTGTGGTTGTGAATACTGTTAATCTCAGCTTGTCGGAAGAAGAGGCAGATAAGTTCTGTGAGAGTTCAAGGCAGTCTGGTCTATAGAACTAGTTAGAGGACAGCCAGGACTACACAGTGGAACCATGTCTTTAAAAATGAAAGGAGAATCCCCTTTGCAAAGGGGATTCTTTCCACCACAGGATCCCCAGGAACCACCAGAAAATAACCCCAAACACCTAAGATAACACAATGGGTAGAGGCCAGCGTAAAAGCTCAAGCAACAAAAGACAGAATAATATGGCATCTCCAGAACCCAGTTACCCAGGGGCAAGTAGCCCTGGACACCCCACCATAACTGAAATCCAAGAAGATGACCTAACAAGCATGCTCATGAAGATGATAACAGAGGAAACAAATAAGATTCGTAAAGACATAGAGGAAGATAAACTCAAACAGAATATTGCCATCCGTAAAGAAATAGAGGAAGCTGCAGCCAAACAGTTTATGTCCTTTAGAAAGGAAATGCTTAAAACACTGAATGAAATGATAGAAACAGAGTTGAAGGAACTAAAAGAAAAACAGGAAAGTACAATCAGACAGGTGAAGGAAGTAAACAAAACAACTCAAGACCTGAAGATAGAATTGGAAAAATTAAAGAAAACACAAATGGAAGAAATAATGGAAAGGAAGAATCTAGGGAAGAAAACAGGAACTACAGAGGTAAGCATAACCAACAGACTACAAGAGATGGAAGAAAGAATCTCAGGTGTAGAAGATACAATGGAAGAAATCGATGTATCTGATCTGTCAAAGAAAATGTTAAATCCAAAAAATTCCTGACACAGACCGTCCAAGAAATGCAAGACAATATGAAAAGACAAAACCTAAGAATAATAGGTATAGAGGAAAAAGAAGACTCCCTTCTCCAAGGCCCAGAAAATATTTTCAACAAAATCATTGAAGAAAATTTCCCCAAGCTAAAGGAGAGGCCAATTAGAATACATGAGGCCTACAGAACACCCAACAAACTTGACCAGAAAAGAAAATCCTCCCGCCACATAATAATCAAAACAGTAAGTATACAGAACAAAGAAAAAATACTAAAAGCTGCAAGGGAAAAAGGCCAAGTAACATATAATGGCAAACCCATTAGAATCATACCTGACTTTTCAACAGAGACTATGAAAGCCAGAAGGGCCTGGACGGATATCATGCAGACCCTAAGAGAACACAGATGTCAGCCCAGGCTACTATACCCAGCAAAACTCTCAGTCCTCATAGATGGAGAAAACAAGATATTCAATGACAAAAACAAATTTCAACAATACCTGCAAACAAATCCAGCATTACAGAAGACACTGGAAGGGAAAATACAACCCAAGAAAGCTAGCTACATTCAAGAAAACACAGGAAATAAATAACCTCACTTCAGTAAAACAAAAAGCAACCAAGCACACAACCTGATGACCACAGCCAACATCAAAATCAAGAGATCTAACAACCACTGGTCATTAATCACTCTCAACATCAATGGACTCAACTCTCCAATAAAAAGACACAGATTAACAGAATGGATACGTAAACAAAACCCAGCAATCTGTTGCATACAAGAAACACACCTAAGACACAAAGATAGACATTACCTGAGGGTAAAGGGTTGGAAGACGACTTTCCAAGCAAACGGACCCAAGAAGCAAGCAGGAGTAGCCATTCTAATATCTGATAAAATAGACTTTCAACCAAAATTAATCAAAAGAGATGGGGAAGGACACTTCATACTCATCAAGGCAAAATTCCACCAGGAAGACATCACAATCCTGAACATCTATGCCCCAAATACAAGGGCACCCACATTTGTGAAAGAAACATTGATAAAATTTAAAGCACATATAGATCCACACACATTAATAGTGGGAGACTTCAACACCCCACTCGCAACAAAGGACAGGTCAACTAAACAGAAATTAAACAAAGAAACAATGTCTCTGACAGAGGTCATGAATCAAATGGACCTAAACAGATATTTACAGAACTTTACACCCAAACACAAAAGAATTTACCTTCTTCTCAGCACCTCATGGAACCTTCTCCAAAATAGACCACATAGTGGGTCACAAAGCAAGCCTCAACAGATACAAGAAGATTGAAATAATCCCATGTATCTTGTCTGATCACCATGGAATAAAGCTGGACCTCAACAATAACAGAAATAACAAAAAGCCTACACACACATGGAAACTGAACAACTTGTTACTAAATGACAGCTGGGTCAGGGAAGAAATAAAGAAAGAAATTAAAGTCTTTCTAGAAATCAATGAAAATGAAGACACAACATACCCATACTTGTGGGACACAATGAAAGCAGTGCTAAGAGGAAAGTTCATAGCACTAAGTGCCTTCAAGAAGAAATTCGAGACAGCTCATTCAAGCACCCTAATGGCTCACTTAAAAATCCTAGAAAAAGAAGAAGCAGACACACCAAGAAGGAGTAGACGGCTGGAAATAATCAAACTCAGGGCTGAAATCAATCAATTAGAAACAAATAAAACAATTCAAAGAATCAATGAAACCAAGAGCTGGTTCTTTGAGAAAATCAACAAGATCGACAAACCCTTAGCCAGGCTAACTAAAAGGCAGAGAGACACCACCCAAATCAACAAAATCAGAAATGAAAAGGGGGATATAACTACAGACACTGAGGAAATCCAAACAATCATTAGGACTTACTTCAAAAGTCTATATGTCACAAAATTTGAAAATCTAAATGAAATGGACAATTTTCTTGATCGATTTGACTTACCAAAGCTGAATCAGGACCAGGTAAATCAACTAAATAGTCCTATATCCCCCAAAGAAATAGAATCGGTCCTCAAAAGTCTCCCATCCAAAAAAAGCCCACGACCAGATGGCTTCAGCGCAGAATTCTACCAGACCTTCAAAGAAGAGCTAACACCAATTCTCTTCAAACTATTCCACAAAATAAAAACAGAAGGAATATTACCAAATTCATTCTATGAAGCCACAGTCACCTTGGTACCTAAACCTCACAAAGACTCAACAAAGAAAGAGAATTTCAGGCCAACCTCCCTTATGAGC
Source organism: Meriones unguiculatus (assembly GCF_030254825.1). Lineage (NCBI taxonomy): Eukaryota > Metazoa > Chordata > Mammalia > Rodentia > Muridae > Meriones > Meriones unguiculatus. The sequence continues at coordinate 47,734,306 of NC_083360.1, read as the reverse complement.
ATTGATGCAAAAATACTTAATAAAATACTTGCAAACCGAATCCCAGAACACATCAAAGATATTATCCACTATGACCAAGTAGGCTTCATCCCAGGTATGCAGGGGTGGTTCAATATACGGAAATCCATCAATGTGACCCACCATATTAACAAACTGAAAGAACAAAACCACATGATAATCTCCCTAGATGCTGAAAAAGCCTTTGACAAAATCCAACATCCATTCATGTTCAAAGTATTGGAGAGATCAGGGATACAAGGCACATATCTAAACATAGTAAAGGCGATATACAGGAAGCCTATAGCCAACATCAAACTGAACGGAGAGAAACTTAAAGCAATCCCACTGAAATCAGGGACAAGACAAGGCTGCCCACTCTCTCCATATCTCTTCAACATACTGCTGGAAGTCCTTGCTAGAGCAATAAGACAGTTGAAGGAGATCCAGGGGATACAAATTGGAAAGGAAGAAGTCAAATTATCACTATTTGCAGATGATATGATAGTATACGTGAGTGACCCCAAAAACTCTACCAGGGAACTCCTACAGCTGATAAACACCTTCAGCAAAGTGGCAGGATACAAAATTAACTCAAAAAAATCAGTAGCCCTCCCGTATACAAAAGACAAAAGGGCTGAGAAAGAAATTAAGGAAACAACACCCTTCACAATAGCCACAAATGACATAAGGTACCTCGGAGTAACCCTTACCAAGGAAGTCAAAGACTTGTGTGAAAAAATTTTCAAATCTCTGAAGAAAGAATTAGAAGAAGATATGAGAAGATGGAAAGATCTCCCATGCTCATGGCTTGGTAGGATCAACCTAGTAAAAATGGCAATCTTACCAAAAGCAATCTACAGATTCAATGCAATGCCCATCAAATTACCAACACAATTCTTTACAGACCTGGAAAGAAAAATTCTCAACCTCATATGGAATAACAAGAAACCCAGAATTGCTAAAACAATCCTCTACAATAAAAGATCTTCCGGAGGTATCTCCATCCCTGATCTTAAGTTGTACTATAGAGCAACAGTTCTAAAAACTGCATGGTACTGGCATAGAAACAGAATGGTGGATCAATGGAACCGAACAGAGGACCCAGAAATAAACCCACACACTTATGGACACCTGATCTTTGACAAAGACGCCAAAACCATACAATGGAAAAAAGATAGCATCTTCAACAAATGGTGCTGGACCAACTGGATGTCTACATGTAGAAAAATGAAAATAGATCCATACTTGTCACCCTGCACAAAACTGAAGTCCAAGTGGATCAAAGACCTCAACATAAAACCAGACATATTAAATTGGCTAGAAAAAAAAGTGGGGAATACCCTAGAACTCATTGGTACAGGAGAAAACTTCCTGAACAGAACACCAACAGCACAGGCTTTAAGAGCAACAATCAATAAATGGGACCTCATGAAACTGAAAAGCTTCTGTAAAGCAAAGGACACCGTCATCAAAACAAAGCGACCACCTACAGATTGGGAAAGAATCTTCACCAACCCTTTATCTGACAGAGGACTCATATCCAGTATATATAAAGAACTAAAGAAGCTGAAAAGCAGCAAACCAAGTAATCCACATAAAAAATGGGGAACAGAGCTAAACAGAATTCTCTGTAGAGGAATACCGAATGGCAGAGAAGCACTTAAAGAAATGCTCAACCTCACTAACCATTAGGGAAATGCAAATCAAAACAACCCTGAGATTTCACCTTACACCCATGAGAATGGCCAAGATCAAAAACTCAAGTGACAACACATGCTGGAGAGGTTGTGGAGAAAGGGGAACCCTTCTCCACTGCTGGTGGGAATGTAAACTTGTACAACCACTCTGGAAATCAATCTGGCACTTTCTCAGACAACTAGGAATAGCGCTTCCTCAAGATCCAGCCATACCACTCCTGGGCATATATCCAAAAGAGGCTCAAGTACACAAAAAGGACATTTGCTCAACCATGTTTGTAGCAGCTTTATTTGTAATAGCCAGAAGCTGGAAACAACCCGGATGCCCCTCAACTGAAGAATGGATGCAGAGATTGTGGTACATCTACACAATGGAATATTACTCAGCAATGAAAAATAAGGAAATCATGAAATTTACAGGTAAATGGTGGGATCTGGAAAGGATCATCCTGAGTGAGTTGTCCCAGAAGCAAAAAGACACACATGGTATATACTCACTCATATAGACATACAACATAGGACAAATCCACTAAAACCTGTGCATCTAAAGAAACTAAGCAAGAGAGAGGACCCTAACTAAAATGTCCAATCCCCATCCGGAAAGGCAAAGAGGATGGACATCAGAAGAAGAAGAAAACAGGAAACAACCTAGGAACCTACCACAGAGGGCCTCTGAAAGCCTCTGCCCTTCAGACTATCAAAGCAGATGCTGAGCCGGATGGGCAACTGTTGGGCAGGTGAACGGAATTTTAGGTAAGAACTGGGAAATAGTAAGAGCTGGAGAGGACAGGGTCTCCACAAGGAGAGCAACAGAACAAGAAAATTTGAACACAGGGAACTTCCCAGAGACTCATACTCCAACCAAGGACTATTCATGGAGATAACCCAGAACCCCTGCACAGATGTAGCCCAGGGCAGTTCAGAGTCCAATTGGGTTACATAGTAATGTGAAGAGGGACTGCCTCTGACATAATCTGATTGGCCTGCTCTTTGATCACCTCCCTCTGGGGGGGGAGCAGCCTTACCAGGCCATAGTAGAGGACAATACAGCCACTTTTGATGTGAACTGACAGACTAAGATCAGAAAGGAGAGGAGAACCTCACCTATTAGTGGACTTGGGGAGTGGCATGCAAGCAGAGGGAGGAGGGAGGGTGGGATTGAGAGGGGAGGAGGGAAGGGCTTATGGGGGGATGCAGAATGAATAAAGTGTAATTGATGAAAAATTAAAAAAAAGAAAAAAAATGAAAGGAGAAAGAAGGAAAGAAAGAAAGAAAGAAAGAAAGAAAGAAAGAAAGAAAGAAAGAAAGAAAGAAGTACGGGAGGGAGGGAGGGAGGGAGGGAGGGAGGGAGGGAGGGAGGGAGGAAGGAAGGAAGGAAGAAAGAAAGAAAAAAAGAAAGAAAGAAAGAAGGAAAGAAACTCGGAAGAAAGAAAGAGATAGTTCTTGAATTTGGACAATATCTTAGGCAAAATAAAAACCAAACTGATTAAAATTTTGGTAACAAAATGCTAAACATAAACACTGCTCTGTAAACTCAGATGTGCTAGTAACACATTTGAAATTCCAGATGAATAAAATATCCCATATATTCTGATGATGTTAACGTAAGTATCAAAAGACAAATTTTGTGCCCACAGAAACAAATGATAAAGAAATAAGAATATCTATCTTAGATTGTGCGTCAAATCTATGCACTGTTTTGCCTATGTGGTATAACAGTGTGTCACAGATGGAAATTGATAGCTCTATTACTTTTAAATGGAATCACATGTGTGTCGCTCGCTCAATTAGGAATACAGGAAAACGGAAAAGTGTTATCTCGCACTGTACGGCACACAAACAAGTTTCCATCAAAAGAACAGAAATGCAAAGCACAACTTTGTAAACTAATTCACATATGTGTCACCCATTCAATTATTATAACAGGAAAACTGAAAAGTGATATATCACACTGTACAGCACAGAAACAAGTTTCCAACAGAAGAACAGAAACGCAAAGCACTACTTTGTAAACTAAATCACATGTGTGTCGTTCGCTCAATTAGGAAATCAGGAGAACTTAAAAGTGATATATCGCACTGTAGGGCACAGAAACAAGTTTCCATTGAAAGAACAGAAACGCAAAGCACAGCTTTGTAAACTAATTCACATACGTCTCGCCTGTTCAATTATTATAACAGGAAAACTGAAAAGTGATATAACGCACTGTACAGCACAGGAACAAGTTTCCAACGAAAAAACAGAAAAGCAAAGCACTACTTTGTAAACTAATTCACATACGTGTCGCCTGTTCAATTATTATAACAGGAAAACTGAAAAGTCATATAACGCACTGTACAGCACAGGAACAAGTTTCCAATGAAAAAACAGAAAAGCAAAGCACTAATTTGTAAACTAATTCACATACGTTTCACCTGTTCAATTATTGTAACAGGAAAATTATAAAGTGATATAGCGCACTGTACAGCACAGGAACAAGCACTGTACGGCACAGAAACAAGTTTCCATCAAAAGAACATAAACGCAAAGCAAAACTTTTTAAACTAATTCACAGACATGTCGCCTGTTCAATTATTATAACAGGAAAACTGACAAGTGATATAACCCTAACCCTAACCCTAACCCCCTAACCCTAACCCTAACCCCAACCCCAACCCTAACCCTAACCCTAACCCTAACCCTAACCCTAACCCTAACTTGTTTCTAACAGGAACAAGTTTCCAACGAAAGAACGTAAACGCAAAGCACTACTCTGTAAACTGAATAACATGTGTGTCACTCGCTCAATTAGGAATACAGGAAAACTGAAAAGTGATATATCGCACTGTACAGCACAGGAACAAGTTTCCAATGAAAGAACAGAAAAGCAAAGCACTAGTTTTAAACGGAATCACATGTGTGTCGCTCGCTCAATTAGGAATACAGGAAAACTGAAAAGTGATATATCGCACTGTACATCACAGGAACAAGTTTCTAATGAAAGAACAGAAAAGCAAAGCACTAGTTTTAAACGGAATCACATGTGTGTCGCTCGCTCAATTAGGAATACAGAAAAACTGAAAAGTGATATATCGCACTGTACAGCACAGGAACAAGTTTCCAATGAAAGAACAGAAAAGCAAAGCACTACTTTGTAAACTAGTTCACATACGTGTCGCCTGTTCAATTATAACAGGAAAACTGAAAAGTGATATATCGCACTGTACAGCACAGGAACAAGTTTCAAAGGAAAGAACAGAAAAGCAAAGCACTACTTTGTAAACTAAATCACATGTGAGTTGCCAGCTTAGTAAGGAATACAGGAACACTGAAAAGTGATATCTCGCACTGTACTCCTAAGAAACAAGTTTCCAATGAAAGAACAGAAACGCAAAGCACAACTTTGTAAACTACATCACATTTGTGTTGCCCGCTCAATTCGGAATACAGGAACACTGAGAAGTGATATCTCGCAGTATACTGCACAGAAACAACTTTCCAACAAAACAACTGAAATGACAAGCACAACTTTGTAATCTAAATCACATGTGAGTTGCCCACTCAATTAGGAATACAGGAACACTGAAAAGTGATATCTCACACTGTACTGCTAAGAAACAAGTTTCCAATGAAAGAACAGAAACGCAAAGCACAACTTTGTAAACTACATCACATTTGTGTAGCCCACTCAATTAGGAATACAAGAACAATGAAAAGTGATCTCTCCCACTGTACCGCATAGAAACAAGTTTCCAACTAAAGAACAGAAAGGCACAGCACAACTTTGTAAATTAAATCACATGTGAGTCGCCCGCTCAATTAGGAATACAGGAATACTGAAAAGTGATATCTCAGACTGTACTGCTAAGAAACAAGTTTCCAATGAAAGAACAGAAAGACAAAGCACAACTTTGTAAACTAAATCACATGTGAGTCGCCCGCTCAATTAGGAATACAGGAACACTGAGAAGTGATACCTCACAGTATACTGCACAGAAACAAGTTTCCAACAAAAGAACTGAAACGCCAAGCACAACTTTGTAAACTAAATCACATTTGTGTCGCCTGCTCAATTAGGAATACAGGAACACTGAAAAGTGATATCTCACACTGTATTGCTAAGAAACAAGTTTCCAATGAAATAACAGAAATGCAAAACACAACTTTGTAAACTACATCACATTTGTGTCGCCCGCTCAATTAGGAATACAGGAACACTGAAAAGTGATATATCCCATTGTAACGCATAGAAACAAGTTTCCAACTAAAGAACAGAAAGGCAAAGCACAACTTTGTAAACTACATCACATTTGTGTCACCCGCTCAATTAGGAATACAGGAACACTGAGAAGTGATATCTTGCAGTATACTGCACAGAAACAAGTTTCCAACAAAAGAACTGAAATGCCACGCACAACTTTGTAAACTAAATCACATGAGAGTCTCCAGCTCAATTAGGAATACAGGAACACTGAAAAGTGATATCTCGCCCTGTACTCCTAAGAAACAAGTTTCCAATGAAAGAACAGAAACGCAAAGCACAACTTTGTAAACTACATCACATTTGTGTCGCCCGCTCAATTAGCAATACCGGAACACTGAAAAGTGATATCTCACACTGTACTGCTAAGAAACAAGTTTCCAATAAAGAACAGAAAGACAAAGCACAACTTTGTAAACTAAATCACATGTGAGTTGCCTGCTCAATTAGGAATACCGGAACACTGAAATGTGATATCTCGCACTGTATTGCTAAGGAACAAGTTTCCAATGAAATAGCAGAAACACCAAACACAACTTTGTAAACTACATCACATTTGTGTCGCCCGCTCAATTAGGAATACAGGAACACTGAAAAGTGATATCGCCCACTGTACTGCATAGAAACAAGTTTCCAACTAAAGAACAGAAAGGCAAAGCACATTGTCCCCATATCTCTTCAACATAGTACTTGAAGTCCTAGCCAGAGCAATAAGACAACTAAAGGAGATCAAGGGGATACAAATCGGAAAGGAAGAGGTCAAAGTGTCACTATTTGCAGACGATATGATAGTATACATAAGCGACCCCAAAAATTCAACCAGAGAACTCCTTCAGCTGATAAACACCTTCAGCAAAGTGGCAGGATACAAAATCAACTCAAAACAATCAGAAGCCCTCCTATATACCAAAGACAAACAGGCTGAGAAAGAAATTAGGGAAACAACACCCTTCACAATAGCCACTAATAACATAAAGTACCTTGGTGTGACTCTAACCAAGCAAGTGAAAGACCTGTTTGAGAAAAACTTCAAGTCTCTGAAGAAAGAAATCGAAGAAGATATCAGAAGATGGAAAGATCTCCCGTGCTCATGGATTGGTAGGATTAACATTGTGAAAATGGCCATACTGCCAAAAGCAATCTACATATTCAATGCAATTCCCATCAAAATACCAACTCAATTCTTTACAGACCTTGAAAAAAAGATTCTCAGCTTCATATGGAGAAACAAAAAACCCAGAATCTCCAAAACGATCCTGTACAACAACAGATCATCTGGAGGTATCTCCATCCCTGATCTCAAGCTGTGCTACAGGGCAACAGTAATAAAAACTGCATGGTATTGGCATAGAAACAGAAAGGAGGATCAATGGAACCGCATAGAAGACCCAGAAATAAATCCACACACCTATGAATACTCGATATTTGACAAAGAAGCCAATTCCATTCAATTGCAAAAAGACAGCATCTTCAACAAATGGTGCTGGACCAACTGGATGTCTACATGCAGAAAAATGAAAATAGATCCATATTTATCACCCTGCACAAAACTAAAGTCAAAGTGGATCAAAGACCTCAACATAAAACCAGATACCCTAAATCAGTTGGAAAAAAAAGTGGGGAACAGCCTAGAACTCATTGGCACAGGAGACAACTTCCTGAACAGAACACCAACAGCACAGGCTCTAAGAGCAACAATCAATAAATGGAACCTCATAAATCTGAAAAGCTTCTGTAAAGCAAAGGACACAGTCATCAAAACAAAGCAACTGCCTACAGATTGGGAAAGAATCTTCACTAACCCTTTATCTGACAGAGGACTAATATCCAGTATATACAAAGAATTCAAGAAGCTGAAAAGCAGCAAACCAAGTAATCCAATTAAAAAAATGGGGAACAGAGCTAAACAGAGAATTCTCAACAGAGGAATATCAAATGGCAGAAAAACACTTAAAGAAATGCTCATCCTCATTAGCCATCAGGGAAATGCAAATCAAAACGACCCTGAGATATCACCTTACACCCATCAGAATGGCCAAGATGAAAAACTCAAGTGATAACACATGCTGGAGAGGTTGTGGAGAAAGGGGAACCCTCCTCCACTGCTGGTGGGAATGTAAACTGGTACAACCACTCTGGAAAGCTATCTGGCACTTTCTAAGACAATTAGGAATAGTGCTCCCCCAAGACCCAGCTATACCACTGCTAGGTATATACCCAAAGTTTGTTCAAGTACACAAAAGGGATACTTTCTCAACCATGTTTGTAGCAGCTTTATTTGTAATAGCCAGAACCTGGAAACAACCCAGATGTCCATCAAAGGAGGAATGGGTACAGAAATTGTGGTATTTTTACACAATGGAATACTACTCAGCAATCAAAAAGGAGGAAATCATGAAATTTGCAGGCAAATGGTGGGATCTAGAAAAGATCATTCTGAGTGAAATATCCCAGAAGGAGAAAGACAAACATGGGATATACTCACTTATATAGACCTATAAGATATGATAAACATAATGAAATCTATACACCTAAAAAAAGATAATCAATTGAGCAAACATGGGGTAAGCGCATCTGAAAGACTCTAACTAGCAGTGTTTTCAAAGCAAAGACTCATGACCAAACCTTTGGCAGAGTACAGGGAATCATAAGAAAGAAGGGGAGTTAGTCTGATGGGGAAAGGATAGGAGCTCCACAAGGACCAAATATATCTGGGCACAGGGTCTTTTCTGAGACTGACATTCAACCAAGGACCATGTATGGATATAACCTAGAACCTCCACTCAGATGTAGCCTGTGGTAGCTCAGTAACCAATTGGTTTCCCAAAGTGAGGGGAACAAGGACTATTTCTAACAGGAACTCAATGACTGGCTCTTTGGTCTCCCCACCCCCGAAGGGAGGAGCAGTCCTGTTAGGCCACAGAGGAGGGCTTTGCAGCCAGTCCTGAAGATACCTGATAAAACAGGATCAGATGAATGGGGAGGAGGTCCCCCCTATCAGTGGACTTGGAAAGGGGCACGGTGGAGATGAGGGAGGGAGAAAGGGACTCGGAGGGAATGAGGGATCGGGACATGGCTGGGGTACAGAGTTAATAAAATGTAACTGATAAAAAAAAAGTTCAGCCAACAAAAGCCAGAGCAATATGGCATCTCCAGAACCCAGTTATCCAGGGGCAAATAGCCTTAGACACCCCAGCATAATTGAAATTCAAGGAGATGACGTATCATCTATGCTCATGAAGAAGATAACAGAGGAAACAAATAAAATACGAAAAGAAATAGAGGAAGCTGCAGCCAAACAGTCTGTGGCCTTTCGAGAGGAAATGCTTAAATCACTGAATGAAATAAAAGAAACAGTGGATTGTTCAAACAAACAGCTGAAGGAATTGACAGAAAAACATGAAAATACAGTCAGACAGGGGAAGGAAACCAACAAAATAGCTCAAGACCTGAAGATAGAATTGAAAAAATTAGAAAAAAAAAAAAAAAAACACAAATGGAAGAAATTGCGGAGAGCAAGAACTTAGGGAAGAAAGAAAGAACTACAGAGGTTAACATAACCAATAGGCTACAAGAAATGGAAGAAAAAAATCTCAGGTGTGGAAGATACAATGGAAGAAATAGATGTATCTGTCAAAGAAAATGTTAAATCTAAAAAATTTAACATTTTTAAATTCAAGACAACATAAAAAGACAAAACCTAAGAATAATAGGTATAGAGGAAAAAGAAGATTCCCTGCACCAAGGCCCAGAAAATATTTTCAACAAAATCATTGAAGAAAATTTCCCCAACTTAAAGGAGAGGCCAATAAGAATACAAGAGGCCTATAGAACACCCAATAAATTAGACCAGAAAAGAAAATCCTCCCGCCACATAATAATCAAAACCATAAGTATACAGAACAAAGAAAAAATACTAAAAGCTGCAAGAGAAAAAGGCCAAGTAACATATAATGGTAAACCCATTAGAATCACACCTGACTTTTCAACAGAGACTATGAAAGCCAAAAGGGCCTAGACGGATATCATGCAGACCCTAAGAGAACACAGATGTCAGCCCAGGCTACTAAACCCAGCAAAACTCTCAGTCCTCATAGATGGAGAAAACAAGATATTCAATGACAAAAACAAATTTCAACAATACCTACAAACAAATACAGCATTACAGAAGACACTAGAAGGGAAAATACAACCCAAGAAAACTAGCTACATACAAGAAAACACAGGAAATAAATAACCCCACTACAGTAAAACAAAAAGCAACCAAGCACACAACCGTATGACCACAGCCAACATCAAATTCAAAGGATCTAACAGCCACTGGTCATTAATCTCTCTCAATATCAATGGACTTAATTCTCCAATAAAAAGACACAGACTAACAGAATGGATGTGTAAACAAAACCCAGCAATCTGTTGTATTCAAGAAACACACCTAAGCCACAAAGATAGACATTACCTGAGGGTAAAGGGATGGAAAACGGCTTTCCAAGCAAATGGATGCAAGAAGCAGGTAGGAGTAGCCATTCTAAAAGCTGATAAAAAATAGACTTTCAACCAAAACAATCAAAAGAGAAGGACACTTCATACTCATCAAGGGAAAATTCCACCAAGAAGACATCACAATCCTAAACATCTATGCCCCAAATACAAGGGCACCCACATTTGTGAAAGAAACATTGATAAGACTTAAACCACACATAGATCCCAACACACTAATAGTGGGAGACTTCAACACCCCACTCTCAACAAAGGACAGGTCAACTAAACAGAAATTAAACAAAGAAACAATATCTCTAACAGAGGTCATGAATCAAATGGACCTAACAGACATTTACAGAACCTTACACCCAAACACAAAAGAAGTTACCTTCTTCTCAACACCTCATGGAACCTTCTCCAAAATAGACCACATAGTGGGTCACAAAGCAAGCCTCAACAGATACAAGAAGATTGAAATAATCCCTTGTATCCTGTCTGATCATCATGGAATAAAGCTGGACCTCAACAACAATAGAAATAGCAAAAAGCCTACACACACATAGAAACTGAACAACTTGCTACTAAAAGACAGCTGGGTCAGGGAAGAAATAAAGAAAGAAATTAAAATCTTCCTAGAACTCAATGAAAATGAAGACACAACATACCCATACTTGTGGGACACAATGAAAGCAGTGCTAAGAGGAAAGTTCATAGCACTAAGTGCCTTCAAAAAGAAATTTGAGACAGCGCATTCAAGCAACTTAATGGCTCCCTTAAAAACCCTAGAAAAAGAAGAAGCAGACACACCAAAAAGGAGTAGATGGCTGGAAATAATCAAACTCAGGGCTGAAATCAATCAATTAGAAACAAATAAAACAATTCAAAGAATCAATGAAACCAAGAGCTGGTTCTTTGAGAAAATCAACAAGATCGACACACCCTTAGCCAAGCTAACTAAAAGGCAGAGAGACACCATCCAAATCAACAAAATCAGAAATGAAAAGGGGGACATAACTACAGACACTGAGGAAATTCAAACAATAATTAGGACTTACTTCAAAAGTCTATACGCAACAAAATTTGAAAATTTAAATGAAATGGACAATTTTCTTGATTGATTCCACTTACCAAAGCTAAATCAGGACCAGGTAAATCAATTAAATAGTCCTATATCCCCCAAGGAAATAGAAGCAGTCATTGAAAGTCTCCCATCCAAAAAAAGCCCAGGACCTGATGGTTTCAGCACAGAATTCTACCAGACATTCAAAAAAGAGCTAACTCCAATTCTCTTCAAACTATTCCACAAAATCAAAACAGAAGGAACATTACCAAACTCATTCTATGAAGCCACAGTCACCTTGGTACCTAAACCTCACAAAGACCCAACAAAAAAAGAGAACTTCAGGCCAATCTCCGTTATGAACAATGATGCAAAAATACTCAACAAAATACTCGCAAACCAAATACAAGAACACATCAAAGATATCATCCACCATGACCAAGTAGGCTCATCCCAGGTATGCAAGGGTGGTTCAATATACGGAAATCCATCAATGTGATCCACCATATTAACAAACTGAAAGAACAAAACCACATGATAATCTCCCTAGATGCTGAAAAAGCCTTTGACAAAATCCAACATCCATTCATGTTTAAAGTATTGGAGAGATCAGGGATACAAGGCACATATCTAAACATAGTAAAGGTGATATACAGCAAAGCTATAGCCAACATCAAACTGAACGGAGAGAAACTTAAAGCAATCCCACTGAAATCAGGGACAAGACAAGGCTGCCCACTCTCTCCATATCTCTTCAACATACTGCTGGAAGTCCTTGCTAGAGCAATAAGACAGTTGAAGGAGATCCAGGGGATACAAATTGGAAAGGAAGAAGTCAAATTATCACTATTTGCAGATGATATGATAGTATACATGAGTGACCCCAAAAACTCTACCAGGGAACTCCTACAGCTGATAAACACCTTCAGCAAAGTGGCTGGATACAAAATTAACTCAAAAAAAAATCAATAGCCCTCCTGTATACAAAAGACAAAAGGGTTGAGAAAGAAATTAGGAAAACAACACCCTTCACAATAGCCACAAATGACATAAGGTATCTCGGAGTAACCCTAACCAAGGAAGTCAAAGACTTGTATGAAAAAAATTTCAAGTCTCTGAAGAAAGAATTAGAAGAAGAGATCAGAAGATGGAAAGATCTCCCATGCTCATGGCTTGGCAGGATTAACATAGTAAAAATGGCCATCTTACCAAAAGCAATCTACAGATTCAATGCAATGCCCATCAAATTACCAATACAATTCTTTAAAGACCTGGAAAGAAAAATTCTCAACTTCATATGGAATAACAAAAAACTCAGAATTGCTAAAACAATTCTCTACAATAAAAGATCTTCTGGAGGTATCTCCATCTTAAGTTGTACTATAGAGCAACAGTTTTAAAAACTGCATGGTACTGGCATAGAAACAGAATGGTGGATCAATGGAACCGAACAGAGGACCCAGAAATAAACCCACACTTATGGACACACTTATGGACACCTGATCTTTGACAAAGATGCCAAAACCATTCAATAGAAAAAAGATAGCATCTTCAACAAATGGTGCTGGTCCAACTGGATGTCTACATGTAGAAAAAATAAAAATAGATCCATACTTATCACCCTGCACAAAACTCAAGTCCAAGTGGATCAAAGACCTCAACATAAAACCAGACATATTAAATTGGCTAGAAAAAAAAGTGGGGAATACCCTAGAACTCATTGGTACAGGAGAAAACTTCCTGAACAGAACACCAACAGCACAGGCTTTAAGAGCAACAATCAATAAATGGGACCTCATGAAACTGAAAAGCTTCTGCAAAGCAAAGGACACAGTCATCAAAACAAAGCGACCACCTACAGATTGGGAAAGAATCTTCACCAACCCTTTATCTGACAGAGGACTCATATCTAGTATATATAAAGAACTAAAGAAGCTGAAAAGCAGCAAACCAAGTAATCCACTTAAAAAATGGGGAACAGAGCTAAACAGAGAATTCTCTGTAGAGGAATATCGAATGGCAGAGAAGCACTTAAAGAAATGCTCAACCTCATTAGCCATTAGGGAAATGCAAATCAAAACAACCCTGAGATTTCACCTTACACCCATGAGAATGGCCAAGATGAAAAACTCAAGTGACAACACATGCTGGAGAGGTTGTGGAGAAAGGGGAACCCTTCTCCACTGCTGGTGGGAATGTAAACTTGTACAACCACTCTGGAAATCAATCTGGCACTTTCTCAGACAACTAGGAATAGTGCTTCCGCAAGATCCAGCCATACCACTCCTGGGCATATATCCAAAAGAGGCTCAAGTACACAAAAAGGACATTTGCTCAACCATGTTTGTAGCAGCTTTATTTGTAATAGCCAGAAGCTGGAAACAACCCGGATGCCCCTCAACTGAAGAATGGATGCAGAAATTATGGTACATCTATACAATGGAATATTACTCAGCAATGAAAAATAAGGAAATCATGAAATTTGCAGGTAAATAATGGGACCTGGAAAGGATCATCCTGAGTGAGTTGTCCCAGAAGCAAAAAGACACACACGGTATATACTCACTCATATAGACATACAACATAGGACAAACCCACTAAAATCTGTGCATCTAAAGAAACTAAGCAAGAGAGAGGACCCTAACTAAAACGGTCAATCCCCATCCTGAAAGGCAAAGAGGATGGACATCAGAAGAAGAAGAAAACAGGAAACAACCTAGGAACCTTCTACAGAGGGCTTCTGAAAGCCAGAAGAAGAAAACAGGAAACAAACTAGGAACCTACCACAGAGGGCCTCTGAAAGCCTCTGCCCTACAGACTATCAAAGTAGATGCTGAGCCTGATGGGCAACTGTTGGGCAGAGTGAATGGAATTTTATGTAAGAAGTGGGAAATAGTAAGAGCTGGAGATGACAGGGTCTCCACCAGGAGAGCAACAGAATAAGAAAATTTGAACACAGGGAACTTCCCAGAGACTCATACTCCAACCAAGGACTATTCATGGAGATAACCTAGAACCCCTGCACAGATGTAGCCCATGGCAGTTCAGTGTCCAAGTGGGTTCCATAGTAATGTGAAGAGGGACTGCCTCTGACATAATCTGATCGGCCTGCTCTTTGATCAGCGCCCCCGAGGGGGGAGCAGCCTTACCAGGCCACAGTAGAGGACAATGCAGCCACTTTTGATGTTAACTGATAGACTAAGATCAGAAAGAAGAGGAGAACCTCCTCTATCAGTGGACTTGGGGAGTGGCATGCATGCAAAAAGGGGAGGGAGGGTGGGATCGGGAGGGGAGGAGGGAGGGGCTTATGGGGGGATACAAAATGAACAAAGTGTAATTAATAAAAAATTTAAAAAAAAAAGGAAAAAAAGAGTTTAAGACCCCTCTGAGCCACCTAGCAAGATCTTCTCTTAAAAAATAAATAAATAACCCTGTGAGGGGGGGAGAAAGATTAGGGTTAGGGTTAGGGTTGTGCTAGGGTTAGGGTTACAGTTAAGATTAGGGTTAGGGTTAGGGTTAGGGTTACAGTCTGCGAGGGTTAGGGTTAGGGTTGTTCTAGGGATAGGGTTAGGTTTAGGGTTGTGCAAGGGTTAGGGGTTAGGGCTAGTGTTAGTGTTAAGGTTGTGCTAGGTTTAAGGCTAGGGTTAGACTTAGGGTTGTGCTATGGTTAAGATTATTGTTAAGGTTGTTCTAGGTTTAGGGTTACAGTTGTGCTAGTGTTAAGGTTAGGATTAGGTTTAGGGTTAGGGTTGTGCTAGGCTTAGGGTTAGGGTTGTGCTAGGGTTATTGTTAGGGTTATGATTAGGTTTGTGCTAGGGTTAAGGTTCTGGTTTTGGTGGGGCTACAGATAAGGTTAGAGTTGTGCTAGGGTAGGGTTAGGGTGAGGGGCTAGAGTTAGGTTTAGGATTAGGGTTGTGCTATGGTTAGCGTTAGTGTTATGGTTGTGCTGGAATTACGGATAGGGTAGGTGTTTGGGTTAGGTCTGTGCTAGGGTTATGAGTAGGGTTATGGTTAGGCTTAGGCTTGTGCTAGGGTTATGGTTAGGATTAAGGTTAGGATTATGCTAGAGTTAGGGTTACGTTTAGGGTTGTGTTATTGTTAAGCTTATCCCTACTTGGGTTAGGGAGAGGGTTAGGTTTAAGGTTGTGCTAGGATTAGGGTTAGGGTTGTGCTAAGCGTAGGGTTAGGGTTAGGGATAGAGTTACAGTTGTGCAAGGGTTAATTTCAGGATTAGGGGTTAGGGTTAGGGTTATTGATAGGGTTAGGTTCATGCTAGGTTTAGGTTTAGGGTTAGGGTTATACTAGGGATAGGTTTAGGGGTATGGTTGGGCTAGGGTAAGGGTTTTTCTTAAGCTTAGGGTTGTGCTAGTGTTAGAGTTAGTGTTAAGTTTGTTCTAGGGTTAAGATAAGTGTTGTGTTAGGGTTAGGGTTAGGGTTAGGGTTAAGGTTAGAGTTAGGGTTAGGATTAGGTTTGTACTAGTATTAGGGTTAGGGTTAGCGTTGTGCTAGGGAAAGGTTTAGGTTTAGGGTTGTGCTAGGGTTAGGGTTAGTTTTAGGTTTAGAGTTATGGTTATGGTTAGGGTTATACTAGGATTAGAGTTAGGGTTAGGGTTTTGCTAGGGTTAGTGTTAGGGTTAGGGTTGTGCTAGGGTTAGGATTATTCTTAGCTTTCTGCTAGGGTTATGGTTAGGATTAGGGTTAGGATTGTGCTAGGGTTAGCATTAGGGTTGTGCTAGGGTTAGGGTTACGGTTGTGCTAGGGTTAGGGTTATGGTTAGGGTTGTTCTAGGGTTAAGGTTAGTGTTTGGGGTTGTGCTAGAGTTAGGGTTAAGGTTAGGTTTAGGGTTGTTCTAGGGTTAAGGTTAGTGTTAGTGTTATGGTTATGCTAGGGTTAGGGATATAGGGTGAGTGTTCTGCTAGTGGTAGGGTTAGGGTTAGGGTTAGGGTTGTGCTAGGGATAATGTTACATTTAGGGTTGTGCTAGGATTAGGGTTAGGCTTAGGCTTAGGCTAAAGGTTGTGCTAGGTTTAGGGTTAGGGTTAGGTTGTTCTAGGGGTTAGAGTTAGGGTTGTGCTAGGGTTAGGGTTAGGGTTAGGGTTAGGGTTATGCTAGGTTTAGGGTTAGGGTTGTACTAGGGTTAGGTTTAGGATTAGGGATATTTTATGGATTGGGTTCAATTCAGGGTTAGGATTAGTGTTAGGGTTGTTTGAGGGGTAGGATTAGGGTTGTGTTAGGGTTAGGGTGGCACTAGGGTTAGGGTTGGGCTATGGTTAGAGTTTAGGTTAGGGTTGTGTGAGCTTTAGGGTTAGGTTGCATGTAACATGGTATAAAAGGCCTCAGGAACAGGGAACCTTCTGGATGGAAGTTTTCTCCTTTTCATTGCATCACAGCTTTGTTGAATAACCGAATTCTACATGGAGTGGTACATGTAATGAAATCCCCACGTTTGAGAAGTTCAGAGAGGACTGAACTCAGGTGTTTTCCCAGCTATTTCCACCACTGCATTGGTGACTGAAAAACTTAAATGTGGCTCCGATGGCAAAGCATCAGTTGCTCTCCCACGCTCCAGGTTCTGGACCACTGGGTTAAAAGCCAGTGCAAGTCAGAGTGGAAGAAACAGTTTGCTACACAGCAGGCTTTGCACCCAGGAGGAGGACTTTCCCTGCCACCCTCCACTATTACTGTTGTCCAGGATACACTGACTCCTTCAGGTCAGCAGCTGTCTGCTGAAAGAATTAGCCGTGAGGCCAACAGAGATGGACTGCATCTGTGCAAGGCAGGAAAGCAAGCATGATGGGAGAAGGAAGAGAGAAACCCTTCCCTGGACCCACAGCTGCACCTCCAGCCTCTGCAGAGGAGCAGAGCCTGCCAAGATTGTCTACTGATTTATGGAAGAGAAATGAGGAAAACATTTCCCAGCTAGCTTGGATTTCTGACAGTGTCACCATAAAGGATTTTCATTTAGATGAAGATCTCTCCCTGACTTCATTCTCTCTTCGCACTTCCAGCAGGATTCAGGTCAGCGTGTCTGAATTTAGAGTGCTGGACGGAGAGTCTTTGGGGGTGCTCGTTACAACACAGACAACTGTCTTCAGTTTCAGAGGCTAGGCGGCAGCCTCAGGAGGGGTCTTTCGCAGTTAGAATACCAGAGCTCAGAAGCAAGGTGAGCGTTGTAAGATTTTTGCTGCTAACTTCATGATAACATTTTGGTTTATTGTAAACAGCCAAAAGTTTCACTTAATTGGGAGTTTTCTATGAGAACAAAGGCAAAGGCTTTCCTATTAATATTTATCCATCAGAGACTCAGGACTCCCCTGCTCGCTCACCAGGATGCCTCCTGTGTGCCTGGGAACACAGCCTTTGTGAAAGTCCTGAGTTGCTGTAGTTCTGCACATCTAGTCCCATCTGTGTAAAACACTTTCGTTTCAAATTCCTCTGGAGGAAAGACTCTCCTGTCTTGATTTACTGCCTTTTGGAGACAAGAATATGTCTTGAATTTTCAGGAGAGCCACCGGAGGTCATCATCCTGGAAGCAACGAGAACATAGAGATAATGATGAGACAGTCGTGATGGTCACCATTTTTTGCGCACTAAGTTCCAGGAAGCCACCGTGCCCAGCTCTTACTATATACATTTTTAAAGTGTCTAAATTTTGAAAAACCTAAAAGAAATCTGTTTTGGGGACTTAAACCAAGTCCTTCCCCCACCCCCAGCTGTTTTTGCTTTGGTATTTCCATTGAATGTGAAAACATTTAATCCAGGTACTAACCCCCAGCTCTCCCAGGAGAATGTGGCCTTACAGATCCGTGTATGTCTGAGGCATTCTCTTGCTGCTTATTTTTGGTTTTGCTTTGTTCTGTTTATCCTACACATCCTTCCTTCCTTCCTTCCTTCCTTCCCCCTGCTCCTTAGGGCTTTTAGAGATAGGCCAACCACTAATCATGTCCGCCTGCTGCAGGGACAGCAGACCCAGATCTGGCCTCCTGAAAGTTAACACAGCCACTTTAGAAGGCATTTCTGTTCACAGTGTGGAGATGAGGGAGAGAAGGCTAGAGCGTGGACTCAGCTGTGCAGTAACCCAACCCCTCTGCAGAGAAGCACAGTCACTCTTTCCCACAGTTCTCTTGCATGATTAGGCCTCTGCAGCGGGGCGGCCCCACTGAAGGCAGCCCTGGGAGCTTGCTCACCACCGTGCCAACTGTTTTGGCTAGTTTCATGTCAACTTGACCCAAGCTAGAGTCATTAGAGAGAAAGACGCCTCGGCTGAGAGAATGCCTCCATAAGGTCTAGCCATAAGGCGACTTCTTAATTAGTGATCAGTGGTGGAGGGCCCAGCCCACGATTGGTGGGGCCATCCCTGGCTTGGTGGTCCTGGGTTCTATAAGAAAGCAGAGGAGCAAGCCATGAGAGCAAGTCAGTAAGCAGCACTCCTCCATGGCTTCTGTCAGCTCCTGCCTCCAGGTTCCTGCCCTGTGTGAGTCCCCCCCCCACCCTGGCCCTACTGTTTTTGAAGTGGAACTGTGAGTGAAATAAACCCTGTCCTCCCCAAGTTGCTTTTGTTCATGATCTTTCCTCACAGCAATAGTGACCCTAACTAAGACACCAGCCTCAGTGAGTTCTACAGACACAGAAAGTTCTTGATTTAGGCAATGATTCAAATATTTCTCAGGATCCCAGTGGCCCGTGCTAGCTTAGCCACCATGCTCTCCCCAACTTGCCTTCCTGTTGTGAGAAGAGAGTTTACAGAAACCAGTGGCTCATTTGTCAGGTTCTGATATAAACGTCAGGGCCTCAGACCAGAATGAACACCTGGCAGGACAAAGCCACCCATTCTAAGCCCCTGAAAGCGTAGCCGGCTTCCTGGCTCTCCATGCCTGTGGCCAGGAAGTCATTCACTTGTTTTCAGGGTGTCTGCTTTCCTTTTTCCATGGGCTGGGCTTACAAAAAACAGAAGGGCAAGTTCCTATGGGCATAGTATATCACTTTGATATCACTTCATGTCAGATTGCCCTTCAGCTGGCCCCAGGGGCATGAGCCACTCCAGACCTGAGCTCTGTCTGAGCTAAGTCAAATTAAGGTATATAAAGAAAAGAGCTGTTCCAGGGGCCTCTGATGAGAGGCAGGGTCAAGATAGGCTCTCAAGCTGATGAAGATTGAAAGAGGAAAAGGAAGGAGGAATGCCCCCAAAGACTGTCATGGGGAGCTGGTGCACAGTTCTGACTCTGAGTCCTTCTGTTGTTTCCTATCTGTAAAATGCCAGCTTTAAAGTATGTGCTACTGTGCCCAGCAAATACAGTGGTCTTTGAAATGTACAAAATATGCCCTATTGAGCAAGTCAGCAGTTTAGAGTAACTGGACTAGTTAGCACATCACAATGACATTTTTTTAAATATTTATTTATTTTTATGTATATGAGTGCTCTATCTGCATGTACACCTGCACTCCAGAAGAGGGCATCAGATCTCATTATAGATGGTTGTGAGCCACCATGTGGTTGCTGTGGTTGCTGGGAATT
Source organism: Meriones unguiculatus (assembly GCF_030254825.1). Taxonomy (NCBI): domain Eukaryota; kingdom Metazoa; phylum Chordata; class Mammalia; order Rodentia; family Muridae; genus Meriones; species Meriones unguiculatus. Next base: position 47,714,313 of record NC_083360.1, on the reverse strand, counting down.
GAACTCAGGATCTCTGGAAGAGCAGACAGTGCTCTTCCCCCTCCTTTTTTTTTTTAACTTTCTCGTTTCAACAATTCTCTATTTTTTTAACATTTTCATATTTATGTATTCATTTCGAGTGTGTATGGACACCTGCATGAGGTAATGCACCTGGAAGAGAATAAGTTGGAGAAGTTGCTTCTCTTCTTCCACCCTGTGGGTCCCTGGGATCCAACTCTGGCCCTTAGGCTTGGCAACAGGTGCCTTTTCCTACTGAGCCATCTCATTGATGCTACTATTTATTTTTGTGGGGATTGAACCCAGGGCTTCATGTCTGAGCATCTGATCCTTACTAACTTCTACCTTGGCCCCTGGGTGTGGGCATCAAGGGTTTGTGTCACCACACTTGGCATCTGCTTTTATAATGACATTCACTGGAGCTTGGATTGCCAAACTCAAAAGATGGGTGCTTCACAGCACTCAGGAGGCAGAGGCCAGTGGATCTCTGTGAGACCTTCCTAGGGCTACATAAGACAACCTTGTCTCAAAAAACGAAAATGACTTTACAAGATGGGCCCTTTTAACATGTTGTGAAAGCATTATTGTCCGTCTATATTATGTGTGTCTATGACGTAGGAGTAGCAACACACTGTGTCACTGTGTACATATTGGAGGTTAGAGGACAGCTTCATGGAGTTGGTTTTCTCATTCCACCTTTGTGTGAGTGTGGGGATTGAACGCAGGTCCTCAGGCTTGTGTGACAGGTGCTTTTCGCTGCTGAGCCATTCACCATCCACATATTAGTTTGAGGTAGAAACTTCTTATTAGCTCAGGCAGATGTTGAACTCCTGGTCCTTCTGCCTCTACCTCCCAAGCACTAGGATTACAGGCATGTGCCACCATACCCAGACCTGTTTTTGACACCTTAGTAGCCATTTGGGTGACTGAATTTAACACACATCTTTAAAAGTAGGAGTGATGAGCAGGGTGGTGGCACATGCCTTTAATCTCAGCACATGGGAGTCAGAAGCAGACCCATCTTTGTGAGTTCAGGCCAGCCTGGTCTACAGAGTGAGTTCCAGGACAGCCAAAGCTACACAGAGAAACCCTGTCTCAAAACAAAACAAAAGTAGAAGTGATGGAAACATTTTAATAGGCTGCTAACCTCTGAACATCAAACATGCAAAGGGCCATGAGCTGAGACGGTGTGCTGCTGTTGAAGTGTTTGCTTTGTGCAGCATTCCTGCACAAAGCAGGGCCTCGGGGAGCGAAGCACATGGGAGCCAGGTTGTCTTTTGTTGTGTTTGATACAGGTCTTGTACATTTTAAAACTGATACATCAAACTGAAGATGATAGTGAACAAAAAGAAGAAAATCAGTTTGCCGCAAAGTTCATTTCATTTTGTGCAAAGTAAACACATTTGATACGTCATGTGTTAGTTAAACTGACTTGGGAAGAAAAGGCCTTCCAGTGCGCTTTGGTGTACTCAGTTCCCAGATGTGGGAACTGCAGCATAGGTTCTCGGGAAATGAGGAGCAGGGAGATCTAGTGGACTTCATCCAGACGAGGAATCGTCTGCTATTCAGAGCACCGTCTGGGAAGTCGAGTACACCCAGTTCCAGCTATGGCTTTAACCCACAATTCTGAGCTGGTTACTCATCTGCAATCAACAGGTTGCCAGAGGCTTGGAGCAGTTGCCACTTTGACTTTTACCCTCTCCCCTCAGCCTCCATTCAGGATCTCACGATGTAGCCCTGGCTGGCCTAGAACTCACTTTGTGAACCAGGGTGGCTTTGAAAACTACACTTTTTAAAGGTTAATTCTAGGATGAGGAACAGCTGGTCATGGTGTCACACACTTTTAATCCTGGCCCTTGGGAGCCAGAGGCAGGTGGATGTCTGCAAAGTGAGTATCGGGAACTGGGATACACAATGGGACCCAGTCCGCTAAAATGAAAACAGTGGATACAGAGGCACAAGCATTTAAGTCCAGCACTCAGGGTGGTTTGGGCTATTCACAGAGAAATGCTATCTCTAAAACAACAACAAAAACATATATTTATTCTACCTATGCACATGTACCCATGCACATGAGTGTCACAACGTTTTTGCACTGGGCGTGGAGCACAGGGCCTGAAGCATGATGACATGGGCATGATGACACGGCATTACCACAGAATGACACCATGTTTGGAGAACAAAGGCCACTTATTTTATGGACCGTCCTCTGGATGCCTCAGGTTTCTTGGTGAGTGCAAGTTAGCAGCTCTGACTAGAGGACTACCCCAGAGATCTGGACAGCCATCTGCTAACGGTCAGTGTGGGCTCTGGTGTCCCCACGGCGTGACTACTGCTTTTTCCTGGCCCCTAGCCAGCCATCTGTGGGGCTGGCTTGTCTCTTAAGAGACTGGACATGACACCTTAATGGAGTTGCAGAGGATGGGACAGGAAGTTGCTTGATCGTTTCTCACATGGCCCTTGCCTAGCTGCAAGGTCTGAAGTAAGCCACCAACTTCTTGGGGCGCTGTTCTCCATCTGTAAACGGGGGGGGGGGTAAGCCCTGCATCTATTTGCTGAGAGGGTAACACCTGGCATTCCCCAAATGAGGGCACCCCACACTCCTCTACCTTTATCAAGTCATTTTACAGCCGATGTTGAAGACAGCTTGTTAGTCATTCACTGTTGTTTGCAATGCTGTGGAGGGCCAGCAAGGACAAGCAGGTCATACAGTGTGCTTTATGACACAGGGCCCAAAAAAACCCATCATGGACTACTGGCCCCGAAGACATCATTCAGGGCACTCTGGGAATGCCAGGGGAGGAGAAGCAGCAACATGGTCGCCTCAAGGAAAGGCCACAAGGACAGAAACAGAGATATCTAAGGGGGAGCCAAGATGCCAGCTGTGCCACTGCCATGGATATAGGAAGTGTGTGAGCTACACTTTGCCAAGCGACCGTGTTCCTGGGAAAACATCCATCCACTCTACCCTTCCATTTCCTCATCTGTAAAATGACAGGCTTTGACCAAACCTGTAGTTCATAACATATGTATCAGAATCTGTCAGAGAATTGGGGAGGAGTGCAACATAGAACCTTCTGGGCCGACCCCAGATTGCTTGAATCAGAACCCAGACACTGGAATTTTCAAAAGTTCCCCAGGTGATTCTTCTGCAAGCCAAATGTGAAAGCCACAGCCCGGATAGTCTTAAACATTTGTCTGGGCTTTAGCCTCTCTGAGTCTGTGAATGGAGCATTCTGTGGAACTGGTTTTTCTGGTGAACTTAGAATTCACCAACGGAAATTCCTTTTTGCTTCTATTCTGGATTTTCAGATTTTCTCAAGCGAACACATGCAGAGATCATGGGTTCTCCCACCTCAGTGTCTGTGGCTGTGTGAAAAGGGTGTTCTGGGGAGGTCAGTCTTCTGGTAAATTTAGGACTCAGAGATTAATTATATTGCTGTTTGCTTTTGTGAATGACCAGGTCTTGTCTAGCCCAGGCTGGCCCATGGCCTCCACCTCACTGTGTAGCTTGAGAATGACCTTGAACATCATATTCTCTCCTCTCCATCTCCCCGGTGCTGGGATCACAGGCGTGTATTAGCTGTGTGTTAGCACCACTGAGAATTAGAATTCCTGCCTGTTTTTATTTTCCTTTTAAGTGTACAACTTGAACTTCCAGCCTAGGGACTATTTTATTTTATTTTATTTTATTTTATTTTATTTTATTTTATTTTATTGAGACAGGGTTTCTCTGTGTAGTCTTGGATGTCCTGGAACTCACTCTGTAGGCCAGGCTGGCCTTGAACTCACAAAGATCCGCCTGCATCAGCCTCCCAAGTGCTGGGCATTGTGTGCCTTAGAAGTCTTTTTTTTTTTAAGTAGAGATGATTCTTTAATTTTCCAGCCTTAGAAGTCTTTACCCGAGGCAATCACTTCCTAGGTGACACCCTAGATGAAACCTGTTTTCCAGTCTGTGCGTGGTGAATTTACCTCAACATTTCTTTCACAATTGGGCATTTCAAAGTCTTTAAAACAAATTTCTGAACAACTGTTCGTTCCCCCCAAATGCTTGGGGCTGTGGGGTAGATGGGCCTAGGCCAAATGTATGTGTACTCAATCTGGATAGACTCTGATCTAAATAACATTTGGCAATGCTGGAAATTGAACCCAGAGCTGTGTGCTTGTTAGGCAGGTACTCTCTCTAACACTAAGATAAAGATACTCAGCTCCTAACATATTATAAAACATGCTTTATTCCAAAACAGGCTGTGTGTGTGTGTTTGGTGCTGGGGGTGGAACCCTAGGCCATTCATTTCCATGCTAAGCAGCTGCTCTATCATTGGCCCACATCCTCAGCTGTTCTTTCCTATAGCCCAGTTTGCTCACGTATATGTGGGTTGAATACTAGTTTCTACCTCATAGGGTAACGATGAAGTCTGGGTTTGGACTGTTGAACTGGGAACTCTATAGCTGTCAATGCCACACTCTGAAGACTTCACTAAATGACTCTGCTAAATCAGAATTTCCCAGAAAGATCAGAAGTAGAAGAGTAGTAGCTGAGGTACTAGATTCCCTGTGCTATGCTTCGAATCCCAGACTGCAGGAGGACATCAGTCTGTGCCCACCCAAAAGACTGACACTGTAGTCATGGTGGGATGTGGTCATATAAGCCTGTGCTCAGAGGCTACATTTTAGAAGTTAGCAGGAATGGGTTTTGATTGGTTGGCATCAAGAACCATTGGCATCAAGAACAGGGAAGACAGGCTGGGTGTGATGGTGCATGCCTGTAATCCCAGCACTTGGCTGAAGCAGGTGGACCTCTGTGAATTTGAGGGCAGCCTAGCCTACAAAGCAAGTCCAGGACATCTAGGGCTCTGTTACACAGAGAAACCCTGTCTCAAAAAAAAAACAAAAACAAACAAAAAAAAAAAACAGTGAAGACACCGGGGCATGGTGGTGTGTACCTTTAATCCTATCACTGGAAAGGCAAAGGCAGCTAGATCTCTGTGTTTAAAGCCAGCCTGATCTACCTAGTAAGTTCAAGGACAGACAGGGCTACCTAGTGAGACCAAAAACCAAACCAAACCAAACAAACAAAAACCAGGGAAGATGCTAGATGTTTGGTGGTATGTTGTCTAGCTTCACCAGGGTATTGCTGGCCTTCTCAATGCTTTGCTTGTAGGCATACCACACATCACTTTCAACTGTCCCCAGACTACACTCACTATAGCTGTAAGTCAGCAATGTTAAATACAATTCTGAAAGTTGCAAGAAGGTACTTAAAAAAAAGTCTGTGATTTAGAAGAATATCTCTTACAGAGACCTTGATGAAAGAAATAATTAGCCTCGAAATAATGGAGAACTTACTTAAGCTGTGAAGCTAGTTTCTCATATCATGTCTTCAATGCAAGCTTTCCGAAAAAGGATTTCAGTACAGCAAGGCAGCAACCTACAATGAAATTATAAGCAGAGATATGAGGTTTCTTTGAGCAGAATTTGAACTAAATTTAAGTGTGCAGACATAAAATAATTTCATTAATGCTTTTATAAATGTTATATATCAATCATCTGTAATGCCAGGATCACAGGACCCTCAGAGACCACCAGGAGACGACTCGATGCAGTAGCAAGAGAGCTTTATCACAAAAGCAATCAAACTCGGGACCCAAGTCTCACTGACGCAGCAGTAGAGAAGTGGAACCCCGAGCCCTGAGTGAGCAGGGTTTTTAAAGGGAAAGTCTCCAAGCAGGGGGTTTCCATGGAAGCAAGTAGGGGGGGAGAGGACATGTTTCTATGACAGCAAATGGGGGGAGCACGTGCCTTGACATTACAGGATTAGGTAAAAGTTAAAGGGGCGAGATGACCTTCTCTGAATCACACTTACTTAAGGCATATAATCACAATTGCCATTCTTCTGAACTGTATCTGAAACATTGGGTGCCGAAAGCCAAAGCCAAAGCTATCTAGTGAAGACAAAGGTATCTACGGAAGCCAAAGTCAATTAGTGAGCCAAGGCTATCTACAGAAGCCAAAGTCAAAGCTATCTAGTGGAGACAAAGGTAGTTACTGAAGCCAAAGCCAAGTAGAGAGCAAAGGTCATTTAGTGAAGACCTAAAGCTATGTAGTGAAAGAGTTATCTAGACCCTAAATCATGGGTGATAGATTGTGAGGACATCCTTTGTTAGAGCATCCGTAAGATATCTTAAGAGAACATCCTTATGGTATCTTGCAGGTACAATAGTTAAGCCATGAAAGCACTCTTCCTGTCTCCTGCAGCAGCTAATTACCTTCCCCCTTTTCCTGCCTTCTCCCTATATAAGTTGGGTAAAAATTTCTAATAAATGAAGCCTTGATCAGACAAACAGACTTGGCTTTCTTCCTTACGCTTCTCGTCCCCCCCCCCCATTCCTTCCAATCTCCTCCCTTAGGAACCCCGTTGAAGCCCTGCTGGTTGGGGCATATCTGGCGCCCAATGTGATTACGAGATCTGGATTGAACGTCGTTCTTCAAGTGGCCACTAAAATACACAAGGATTCAGCGTTTCCACCAGGAAGTAAAACTACATGAGATCTCCACAGAGCCACCCGTCTGTGAGCTTGATCTGAGAGGTAAGTCAGAATGACGAGTTATGGGACGAGATTTGAATAAGCATGTCTTTTTCTTACAGGGACTGAGGCGAAAGGAGTAAGGGTAAACAAAAGGGAATCTCAAAAGCTAAAAAGTTACTTGGGAAATTAGAGCAGTCAAAAAAGAGAGAGAGAGAGAGAGAGAGAGGTACTTCTAAGGTTATTTCAAGTGTTCATAAGGGAGCTCAAACAGATTTCTGTAATTTGAGAGCAAAAAAATATTTAGGAGCTAGATAGTGAGGATGAAACAGAGTCAGGGGAAGAAACTGCTAAGTCTCATAGCCTGCTTCCTGCCTGCTTCCCGCCTGCTTCCCTTGTGGTGCTTCCCTCCAGCCCAAAAACAAAGAAAAAAGGCCCCCAGGTGGGCCGGGGCAAAAGGCGAGTAGCGGAGCCTGGAGCCTAGCAAGGTGAGCAGGAGGAACAGGGGATGCTGCTTGTCTCCTTCCCACTCCCCTACTGTGGGCCAGGCTTGGATGGCTTGAGGAGAACTGGGTGGATGAGAACGCTCACTCGCTCCCCCAAACCCTCAGAATCGGCCTAAGACCTGCCTCTGCCAGCTGCAGAGCTGAGCAGGATTCAGGACTGCTCAGTGGAGCGGCAGTTTACCCTGCCCCCTCCCACAGGCTTCAGCCAGTGTCAGCTTCAGCCAGCCCTAGGACAGAAACCAGAGGAATGGAGCCACTTCTAGTTTTAAAGATTAAATTGTGTTCACTGATAAATTCTGAGTTTTTCTAGTTCTGACTTTTAAAATCATGGTTATGCTCTGTACATATATTTAAATGTTTAAAAAGCAGGTACCGCGGTTGCTTTTTTTGTCTTTGTCTCTGTGTTTTGTTTTTGTGTCTGTTTTGGTCTCTGGTTTTGGTTTGCTTGCAAGGTCTGGATTCCAATCTGGTCAAGGAAATCTGCGGGACACCCCGGTTTCCGAAAAAAGAACCCTTAATTGCTCCCCTAATCTGGGATCCTATTCTGTGTAGAAAGAAGGCTGCTAGAGCCTGCTCTCCATCTGGGAGCTGTGAAGAGGAACCATGAGGGAGTCCACTCCTTCCAGGCCAGTCAAATCCTGGTATCTGGGTATTTGGTTACTCCAAGAGGACAATGTTGGTTTCTGTGTTCCTTAGCTGTGTCTCTATGTATGTACATGTTTATCTCTGGACTTCAATTAGTATTTTAAAATCTGACTGACGATATTAATATTTTTAGACATGAGACAGTTTAAATCAACACCTCTAAGTTTGGTCTTGGACCATCAGAGTTAAATTCTATAAAACATTTTAAAATTTATCAGATATTTTAAAATAATAACCCTTAGACAGTCTAACAAAAAAACTTAAAAACAGTTTCTCAACCCTTTGGGGGAGGTCAAAAGTATGCCTGGCTGACATTACCTAAATAAATGATTTAATGCTGTTTCTTTCTGGCCTATAGATCTGGTATGGCCAGAATAGTCTATTTTTGCTAAAGGCTGCAGGCTAAGTTTAGTTCTCTGTTTAATGCTAAGTAACACTTTTGTCCTTTAATTTTTTGCTGTTAAATTTTAATACAATATTATAGGATTGATAAGATTTGCTAGCCCCTTTACAAATTATGTTTAGTTAAACATTTTGCTTTGATTTTAGTTTAAAAAGAACAGATCTAAAGTTATGCTAAAGATTATAGTTGAGTACAAGATTGAGTTTTACCTAGTCCCTTTGTTTAGGTTGTTTTTTTTTTTTAAGGTTAAATTTAAAATGGATAACCATAAAGTTTGTCTATGTAAATCTACCTAAAATTTGGTTCTAAAACATACAAATATATATATGCTAAAATTAGAGATTATAACATCCTGTTTTATAGGATGCAGTTTAGAGCACATAATAAAGGTAGACAAAGAGTAATTCAAATATGCAGGCTGTCAGACTTGTAAAAGATCTAATAAATATGGCATTTTAACATATGTAAGCTTATTATAACAGAGTCACAAACATAGAGAGCTAGTGCTCGTCCAAAGGTCCTGAGTTCAATCCCCAGCAACCACATGGTGGCTCAGAACCATTTATAGTGAGATCTGGTGTTGCTGCCTGTGCTTATAAAAGAAAAACAATGTCCTTTCAAATGTATAGCACATCTGCACAAATAACAGAGTTATCTGTAGTATTGGCTATGTTTCAAAGTTTTAATAAGCAGTCTTTGAACATTTTTACAGATAGTACATATGTAGCTCTGTCTTTTCCTAGGTTAGAGACTGCAGGTCAAATCCAGATATTTTCTCCTGCTGGAATTTTATTTTTACAAATTCAAAACTTGATACAAAAAAAAGAAACCTTTCCCCTTTTTATAGGACATTTGAGGGCTCATTCTAATTTGCCAGGACCCCTGTCTAAAAGAAAATGCATTGGCAGATAAAGCCACCAAAGTTTATTGTTTACAGTTAAAGAGCCCAAGATGCCCATAACATGCATCATCTTAATAGTCAAACCTTGAGACTTAAATATGGGTTGATTAAGAAACAGGCACGTGCTATAGTCGAGGCTTGCAGAATTTGACCTCAATTTCAGCCTGTTTCTCATTTAGGAGTCAGTCCTAAAGGATTGGTTCCAAATCAGATTTGGCAAAAGGCTATTACTCATAATTCCTAAATTTGAAAAATTAAAATATGTACATGTTTGCATTGATACCTATTCTGGATTCATTTTTGCCACCCCTCAAACAGGAGAAACTGCAAAAAATGTTATTGCTCATTGTCTACAGGCTTTTAATGTTCTATGAGTTCCTAAGCAATTTAAAACTGACAATGGAGCAGGATATACTAACAAATCTTTTAAAAGATTTGTCAACAGTTTCAAGTTTCTCACATAACTGGAATACCTTGCTATCTTCAAGGACAAGGCATATTAGAGTGTGCCCACTAAACAATTAAGATTTACTTGCAAAAAACAAAGAAGGGGGAGCCACTCCCCTGGACACCTAAATTTTCTGAAAAATTTGGATAAGCATGGTAAATCTGCAACAGATAGATTTTGGCATACAAAAGCCAAAAAACTTTTGCTAAAGTAAAATGGAGAAATCCTTTAACAAATCAATGGCATAGACCCAACCTTGTACTCATATGGGAACGAGGAGCTGTCTGTGTTTCTTTCACGGGAAAAGGATGCAGCTTGATGGCTACTGGGACGCCTGGTGCAACAAGTGGATGAGGAGTTTTCTCCTGACACTGATAATAATGTCAAAGAAGATCCCTCCAGTCAAGATGACTGCTTATGTGCTGTCCTTAAGGAAGAGTGCTGCTTTTACACAGATTATACTGGGATTGTAAGGGACAGCATGGCTAAGGTTAGGGAGGCTTAGAAGAGAGAAAGAGACAGAGAGAACAAGAGAAAGGTTGGTTTCATATTTGGTTTTCAACCTCTCCCTGGCTCACCACCCTCCTTCCTTCAATCTTGGGACCCTTGGTGGGTTTCCTTCTCCTCGTATCTTTTGGCCCTTGGGTCATTAAAAGACTTACTGGCTTTGTAAAACAGCAAATTGACTCCCTGGCATCTAAACCCATACAAGTCCATTATCACAGACTTGATTTGGCTGACAGAGGCTTAACTGAGATGGAGGAAGACTGCTGACAGACATGGGCCTTGACTGCTTATGTTTGGCTCTCATGAGAACAGAATGAAACTCAGATAAATGCTTTCCTGGGTACCTGTAATGGGGTGCAAGATGACATTGCAAGGGGAGGGCCCATTGCCCGCTTCTGAGTCCCCTGAGAAGTGAGGTTGGTGTCTGATTACCCCTAACCACAACCTGCTGGGGATGCCCTCTCCTCCCCAAAAAGGCATCCAAAAAGGCTGCAAAAGCCTTGGGAGGATCAGGTCACTACTTCCCACCTCTGGTTAATGCCCACCTTCTGCAAAAGACCTCATGTTCAAAATCTACCTGCTAGCCTCTTAAATTGTTTAAGAAGGGAGGAGATGCCAGGAGCCAAAGCTATCTACAGAAGCCAAAGTCAATTAGTGAGCCAAGGCTATCTAGTGGAGACAAAGGTAGTTACTGAAGCCAAAGCCAAGTAGAGAGCAAAGGTCATTTAGTGGAGACCTAAAGCTATGTAGTGAAAGAGTTATCTAGACCCTAAATCATGGGTGATAGATTGTGAGGACATCCTTTGTTAGAGCATCCGTAAGATATCTTAAGAGAACATCCTTATGGTATCTTGCAGGTACAATAGTTAAGCCATGAAAGCACTCTTCCTGTCTCCTGCAGCAGCTAATTACTTTCCCCCTTTTCCTGCCTTCTCCCTATATAAGTTGGGTAAAAATTTCTAATAAATGAAGCCTTGATCAGATGAACAAACTTGGCTTTCTTCCTTGCGCTTCTTGTTCCCCCCACCCCCCAATTCCTTCCACTCTCCTCCCTTGGGAACCCTGTTGAAGCCCCCGCTGTTTGGGGCATAATTGGGGAGAATTTTCCCACCTGATTCCCAACCGATTCTCATTGATTATTGCCAGGAGAGTGTCTCTATTTTCTATAAAGTATTTATTCTGTGATATTTTCTGAAGGCTGTTGCTAGGAGAGTTAACTTTGTTTTCTGCCAAGTGCACATTTTGTGATACTTCCTGGTACCTGAATTTAGCTCCCAGTCAAGATGGCTCTTTAAAAGATTTCAAAATGGAGTTTTACCCAGGCTAACTTAAACTCTTCAATTCAAAGGAAATCTAGACTGTACTATTTATACAGCCAGTTCTAGGGGCTCTGTTGCCCTCTTCTGGCCTTCTCAGGTACTTCATGCACACAGAGTATATACAGGCAGGCAAAACATCATTCAAATTTAAAAAAAAAAGGGGGGGGGCTGGCTGTCCTGGAACTCACTCTGTAGACCAGGCTGGCCTCAAACTCAGAGATCCACCCACCTGTGCCTCGCTAGTGCTGGGATTAAAGGTGTGTGCCACCATCATACTGCAAGATGTTTTCTCTGTTTAAAGTATTTTCCTGTTTTTCTAACATGATAGACCTTCTATATCCGTGGCTTCAGTTTCCTGTACTCATTGTGGTCTAAAATAATAAATGGAAAAATCATAAATATTTCACAGGTTTTAAGTAACCTTTGAATATACATTTGCGTTTATTATTAGTTATTACTGCTGCTCTCTTACTGTGCCTCCCTTGTAGATTATTTTTCATCTTCAATCATTTTATGTGTATGAGTATTTTGCTGCATGCATGTAAGGTCAGAAAAGTGTGTCTGATGCCCTGGAACCGGAGTTACAGATGGTTGTGAGTCACCATGTGGGTGCTGGGAATTGAACCCAGGTCCCCTGCAAGAGCAACACGTGTTCTCAACCACCGAGGCACCTCTCCAAGACCCAAATTATTCTTTATCACGAGTCTGTGTGTACAGGAAGACACTGTGCGCAGGGCTAGTTTCTTCCTGCAGCTCAGGCCTTCACCAGGGTCTTGAAATGTATCTGCCATGCACAGGGGAGCTGTCTGTTGGTACTGAGCCTACCGTTGGCTTTATCCTGACACCCATTCGCACCTCAGCCCTTCCACTTTTTTGCTCTTGTACAAATAGCTCCTGATCTTTACCCCTTCTATCAGAAACAGTCATCATCAGTGGGGCAGGCAGCAGCATGTTGGTGCTGTACATGTTGGCTTTTCTTTTGAAACACATGCTACTTTATTCCATGTTACCTTCTCTTGGCCATTGTGTCAGAAGGCTGGTTCCCAAGTAGGGATGTCTTGTCTTCCCACTCCCTTGGACACTTGGCAGTCCCTGGAGACATTCTTTGTTGCCACGCCTAGAGGCAGATGTTGCTGGCATCTCTAGGGCCTGGGATGCTAATGAATGCAGTGAGTCATAGCACAGTCCCCAAACACCCATACCAGCCCCAAAAACTCTGGCTTAGGAATCATATGATTTTTTTTGTTTTTGTCTTGTTTTGTTTTTCAAGACAGGGTTTCTCTGTGCTGCTGTCCTGGAACTCACTCTGTAGATCAGGCTGGGTTCAAACTCTACCTGCATGAACCATTACCCCCACACACACATACACACAAATTAAAAATAAAAGTAAATATATATATAATTGTGAGTCTTGTGTGAGAGGTTAACATTTACAAAGTATTTATTGTAAAAGGCTATACAGCATTGGAATGACTGTGTCCTGAGAACTTAGCTTTGCTATGCTTGCTTGAGACAGGGTTTCTAGCCCCAACATGGGGGGGGGGTCAAAATAAAAGGAAGTGGTTGGGGTAGGTTTTGAATTTCCTGCCTCTGCCACAGCCATACACAGAGATGTAAATGGAGACTGGCCTTGGAAATGTGCTGCACCCCTGGATGCCCTGAGGAAGAAGCTCTGTCTGGTGTATCTGCATTGCTGTGTTCATCACATGTGTTTGTTGACATTTGCTCAGCACTTGGTGGTGAATAACATTCTTCTCTCTGCCATGTTCCTAGTACGGTTTTCAGGCATGTGAAAGGGTCTGAGGTTTCCATAGGGTCTTTCAGTGGTCCCGGCCCCGGAACTCACCACACCATAGCTCCTAACCTACAGGGCACAGCTGCACGAAAGGCCTTCCCCCCTCCCTGCCACAAATTCCCATTGTAGAATGTCTCATAATTACAGGAAGGCGTGGCGTTTGATGCGACCAAAATGTGGGAGAAGCCATCGTGCATATAGTGCCATTTAGCACATTCCTACCTTAGACGCATTAGGCAGCCCTCCTCACAAGTGGCATTCAACAAATGGAATGGAAAATTCCAGAGTGCAAAACAAAAAAAAAAAACGGAAGCAGCAGACAGGTGGAGAGCAGCTTCGGCATGGGTGTTCCATCACTGAGCCTGCTGTGTGGTTGTGGGAACAACCCTACCGTCTCTGTGAGTCGTTCAGTGTCCCCCTCTGGTAAAAACAGGAGGTATGCGAAGTGCCTTGCAGGTGCCCCCACACAAACTCTGCTCCCACTTTTTTCTCTGTGAATAAATCCACAGATGATCCCCATTATGTGGGAATGGAATCCAGACTGGGGAAAGATGCTCTGGGGAGGGTTCCTTGCTGCTGTAGACCTCCTAATATTCTGAGAGAGGCTTTGTGCTGATTGAACTCATTTCACTCCCACCATAAGACCAAGGTTCTTAGAGCCAACCCATTCCCCACCTGCAGGGCAGGGCGGCTCTGAGCCATCAGCCAGCCCCCTCCTTAGGACCCTGGCTCCACAGCTCTGGGCCACCAAGCCTTGGCTTCCAACAGCCACATCTGCTTGGTACAGGACTGGGTGGGTCCCAAATAGCAGTTTATTGTACCCCCAGAGAGGGCATGAGGGAGGGGGGCGAAATTCCTTCTCAGCCTTGTAGGATTAGATCGGTGACCAGGATAAATATATATGACTCCAGGGTCAGTCGACTACCCAGGGTTTAGTTAGTACCTGACGCAATGAAAACAGTCCCATGACAGCATACAAGGGGACTGTGTGTCCTGTCTTACCCATCTGTCTGTCCCATCCCAACTCCACCTCCCCAACTCCCACCATGCTTTCAGTCTGGCCTCCTGTGGGGCAGAGAGGTTCTGTCTGCACCTTAGAAAAGAGACCATGGGGCTTTGATCTTTGAGATGAGGCTCCTTACAATTGCCCCCCCCAGTCTTTCTTGTCCTATTGCGCACCTCTCTCCTCCGTCAAGATGGGGCCTCAATAAGGGGCTTGGGCAGGTATCCAAATGATGATAATTCTCCCACCTCAGCCTCCCAAGCGCCGGATGCCCAATTGAGAGGTAAAGTGTTTTCTCTGAAGTGACATAGCTAGTGAGGAACTGTTCTGGAACTGCTGCTTCTGGGGCGGACACCCTGGCCCTTCCTTCCCTCCTTCCCATCCTTCCTTCCTCAGAATTCAGTTAGAAGCTCAATACTTTGGAAACTGAGGTAAGAGGAATGATGAGAGTCTGAAGTCTCTTGGGCTACACAGATAGAGAGATCATGTCTCAAAAAAGACAGAATAGGAAAGGCAGGAAGAAGCAAAGAGGAAGGGTAGGAGAAGGGAAGAGAGGGCAAAACATAAGGGGTCCAGTGAGATAACTCAGCAGGAAGAGTTCCTGCTGCCAAGCCTGGCAGCCTAAGTTCACTGGTACCCACGTGGCCGAAGAGGAAAGCCAACCTGGAAATTGTCCTTTGACTTCTGTAAGTATGTCATGGAACATTCTCTTCTCTCTCTCTCTCTCTCTCTCTCTCTCTCTCTCTCTCTCTCTCTCTCTCTCTCTCTCTCTCTCTCTCTCTCTCTCTCTCTCTGTGTGTGTGTGTGTGTGTGTAATTGTAAAAATCAAGACTTAAAACTATGAGTTGGGAGCAGCTCAGTGGTAGGGTGCTAGCCTAACACATAGAAAGTCCTTTAACCCTTGCACATGGAAAAATTACACTTATAGTTCAAGAGAACATACCACCCCATTTCCCCCCACCTAGAGCTAGGCTACTGTTACCCTCATGGAGAACCCCTCCTAAACATCTGTCTTGGGAAGCATATTTGTGCAGTCTTCTGCACAGCCCGGGACTGCCAGGTGGAGTCATCGACTGTTGGTCAGGAACTTGCCATCTACTTCCCCATATGTTGCGTATCAGTCATTCGGATGACATCTAGGGGAAGCAGGGTGACAGGGGAGGAATGAGGGGCTGCACAGAAGCATGGCCACGCTACAGGGAAAGTCCTACCTCAGACCTCAGGTAACCGAAGCAGCAGGGTCTCCGGGGGCTTCCCTCAGGCCTGCTCAGAAAGTGTCCCTGCTCGCAAGAAAGCACAAAAGCACTTCATCTACAAGTCTCTGAAAATCCAAGTCCCACAGAAAGGACTCAAGGTAGATTAAAAACAGCTCAAGCGGGAGCTGGAGGGATGGCTCAGCAGCAGCAGCAGCAGCAGCAGCAGCAGTAGCAGCAGCAGCAGGGACCTGAGTGCAGTTCCCAGAACCAACAGCAGGTGGCTCACAAGCACCTGTAACTCCACCCCTGAGGGACAAAGGCCTCTCTGGCCTAGCAGCAGGCACCTATACTCATACACACACACACACACAAACACACACACACACACACACACTTTAAAAAAATAAGGGCTGGACAGATGATTCAGGATTTAAAAGTGTGTCAGTTTCTTTCAAAGGACCAGAGTCCCAGCACCCAAATCAGGCAGCTTATATCTACTTGTGATCCTCAGCTCTAGGGAGTTCCAGTGTCAGTGGCCTCCTGTGAAGTGACCTGCACTTACATGTGGGTACACACATGCACCACGTGCACACGAACACTGTCCTAAGGTCCTCTCCTGCCCCAGCCTCCTGTTTCTGAGCTGTGGGACCATCCCATTCTTGAGAGGACCCAGGAGACAGAGTGGCCTGAAATTCAGGTTTTCCAAGTCTCCCCGGAGTTCTACCATATAGCAGGTGCTCTTCCAGGAAAAAGAAAGTCTGGGGACGAGCCAAGACACATAACTATGGGCTTCAGGGGAGTAAAGTATGGTTTGTACAGTATGAGGGTGAAGTGACGTGAGGTGGTAGAGATAATGACATTCAGCCCAGGGCCTCATGCATGCAAACACTCAGCCCTGGAAGGCTCCTCTCTCTCTCTCTCTCTCTCTCTCTCTCTTTCTCGACAAGGTTTCTCTGTGTAGTCCTGGCTGTCCTGGAGTTCACTGGAACTCACAGAGCCCCATCTGCTTCTGCCTCCTCGAGTGCTGGATGGTTTCTTTCTGTCTTAGGAGGATCTCAGTACCTCTGGCTGACCTCACAATGGAAACTTTCAGGGATCCTCCTGCCTCCTCATTTAGGGGAGTGCAGGTGCATGTCACAGTTCTTGGAGGGAAAGAGATAATAACTGCCAGCTATGATGGCAGCAGATGTTAATCCCAGGCCTCCAGAGGCAAAGGCAGAGGCTGGCAGATTTCTGTGAGTTCCAGACCAGGGCTATGTAGTGAGATCAAACACCCCTCCCACATCCTTTACCCCCCCACACACACACGCACACACAGGGCAAAAAATAATCAGAGAGACCTGGAGAAAACAAGGGATGGAGCCACACAGAAATGGAAGTGCAGTGTATTTCAGATGGAGGGAGCAGCAAGTGTAAGGATCCTGAGGCAGGAACATCTGAAGAAGGAGGAGGCCACCGTGGCTTGAGGGAATAAAAAGGGAAAAGTGCTGTCTGGAGAGATGGCTCAGTGTTTAAGAACTTTTGTTGCTCTTGCAAAGGACCTGGGTTCAATTCTTCCCATCCACATTGTCACTCACTCCAGTTCCAGGGGTTCTGCTTGGCCCAGAGCAGTAGGCATGCAAGCACACAATTCACAGACATGTGTGAAAAAAAATATTTTTTTTAAAGAAATAAACTTGAAACTCTGGGCAATAAGAAGCAGGCTAGGTCCTCTGGCACTCAGCCCTGCAGGAGAACCTCGGTCACCTCCAGGAGTGCCGCAGTGACTTGCAGACCGGTGCAGGGCTGGCTGGCAGCTTTGCTGGGTGGAAGAAAGTGCTTAGCTGGGAAGAGCTGAAGTAATTGAATCCCTGCCAGAGTCATAATGGCTTTCAGAGTCTTTTCTGCCGGTGGGTAGGAGGGACCTCTTCCTTAGCATCCTCCATGGAAGCTCCAGGAGCTAATGATGTTCACCCCATCCACCCCCACTCCCACCCCCCACACTGAGCAGTTTTGGGAAATCACGAGATTTTGAGAAGGCTTTGGGGACTGTTAATAGCAGGCTGAGCGGGGCCTAGGAAGAGACAGAGAGGCAGAGGAGTGCATTCCCCAAGATGTAGCCAGGTAATGAAATATTAAAGCTGCCCCTGGCTGTTCAGGGAAGTCTCCTAATGATTCCATCAGATATCTGAGCAGGGGGTCAAATGGGCAGTGAGTCTTGGGCTCTTTCAAAAATAGCTTAGTGGGTGGCATGAATGGACGGCGGGTGTGCTCAATGGGCATCTCTACTTCTGCCTCTGGAGTGCTGCTCTTATTGGTGTGTGCCATAACAAGCGACTCAGTGTACCACATTTCAGGAACCTTTAGGACTTTTTGTTGTCACTGATGACTGTTTTACAGAGCATCTTCAAGGAAATGTCCCTGCACAGATTCAAGCACAACACTGTCCTTTCGTTTTGACAGTGTCTTATTTAGTTCAAGCTGGCCTCAATGTCACTACAAAGCTGAGAATAACGGTGAACTAATTCTCCTGCCCCCACATCCGAAGTCTTAGGGCTACAGGCATGCAGCAGCCAAATGCTTTCTTTTGATAGCAAAAGCAAGACTACCTTACAAAGTAGTTGAAGGGGGCCGGAGAGATGACTCAGCAATTAAGAGCACTGGCTGCTCTCCCAGAGGACCTAGGTTCAATACCCAGCACCCACATGGCAGCTCACATCGGTCTGTAACTCCAGTTCCAGGGGATCTGACAATCTCATACAGACACACATGCAGGCAAAACACCAATGTCCGCAAAATTCAAAGAAAGAATGAAAGCAAGAAAGCAGTCGAGGGTCACTGGCTCAAATACTCTACATTGTGGGCACCAAGGGAAATTCCAGGGTTCTGAGCACGGTAACACTTGGCAGCAAAGGACTTAACACTACACAGCACCTAGGGGCAGATCTGAGTGGAAGCAGGAACACAAAGAACACAAAGGCTCCCTCACCCACCTGCATCACACCATGACAGCATTCAGGAACTGGCAAGGACACAGTCATGCCTGCTGACTGAGCAGGGTCACTGATGGTATCCAGAGCAACCAGAGCTGCCCAAGGGGCAAGGCTGGAATGGGGGTGGCCAAGCTCTTGTGTTCTGTCCCTCCTAGGGTCGGAGCACATCTGCTCTGCAGCTGCCTCTGTCCCTTTTGGGCTCAGACAAGCCCCTCCCCAACCCCACCCCTAGTGAGGTTCCTCTGTGTAAACCAGGCTGTCCTGGAACTCGTTCTGTAGACCAGGCTGGCCTCGAACTCAGAGATCCAACTGCCTCTGCTTCCTGAGTACTGAGATTGAAGGTGTGCGCCACCATGCCTGACTCCTGAATGACAAGCTATAAGTGCACTCCTTTGGGGGGGTTGGTGGTCGTTTGTGAAATAAATTGCCAGACGGCGGTCTCATTAGTAAGCTGGATTAATATCAAGATTCGTTTTGCTCTTACCCAGGTCCCTCGATGTCAGCTGTCTGTCACCTTGCAGTGTAATCCATCTTGAGGGGCTTACATGAGGTGCAGCGCTGGAGTGGGGAGGGCCTGGGAGGGACCATGTACTGACACCTCGAGATCTTTCCATTGGCCACAGTTAGGAGAAGACCAACTGTAGGACACTAGGAACTGGGGGCAAAGGCTCCCAGTTTGAGCATCAAGTCTCTTTGCTATGCCCTGAGGCTGGTGGGATCAGGGAAAATGGATGGAGGTAGTGGGGTAGGGGTTGAGGCACAGGAAGCAAAGGAGTGAATGCTGGGTTGTGGAGACTGTTTATTTAGCTCCAGTACATTTATTTAGCACAGGTATATTTAGGGGCCTCTGGACTGCAGGTTTATCTGTGGGGTATGTTTCTTTTTCTTAGCCATCTTATAAAATAAAACACAAAAACCTTCCAAGACACAAGTTGTGCTTAAGCTCAGCAAATTATTAGAAGACAAATATTCCAACAACTGCTTCCTGAAGCAGGAGGCACAGTCCACAGCAGGCCTGGGGTTCCAGCCGTCAGATGCAGGGTTTTCCATCCTTACACTCAAGTCTGACACAGCTTCCGGAAAGGAAAGTGTTGGGTTTCAGAGATAGATTGCTGCCTTTTTCATTTTGTTTTGTTTTTTATGCTTTTTGAGCCACGGTTTTACCCAACAGGCCTAGGACTTATGTGGTTCTCCTTTCTCAGCCTCCTGAGCTTCCACGTTGGTTTACAGAGCTTTCTTTAAAAAGTGTGCATGTCTGTCTATGTGTGTGTGTATGTGTCTCTATGTGTGTGTGCACATGCGTGTGCAAATTCCTCGAGGACACTAGGTGTACTGCAGTACCACTCTCTGACTTATTCTTTGAGAGTGAGTTTCTTACTGAACCTGTAGCTATATTGGGCATATGTAGCCATGCCTGCCTTTTTTTATGTGGTTTTTGGGATTTGAACCCAAGTCCTCAGGCTTGCCTACCAACTGCCCTTAGTCACTAAGTTATCTTCCAAGGGTCAGAGCTCAATGTTTAAATAGGAGACAGTGAACATAGAACGTGCCTGTGAACCCAGAAAGTGAGTCTGTCTTCTATCTCGTAAAACAAAAGAAGAACTGTGGGATTCTAGGGCTAAAGAGATGGCTCAGAGATTAAGAGCACTGGCAGCTCTTCCAAAGGTCCTGAGTTCAATTCCCAGCAACCACATGGCGGCTCCCAACCATCTAAAGTGAGATCTGGTGCCCTCTTCTGGCAAGCAGTACCTGCAGTCAGAACACTGTATACACAATAAATAAATATCTTTGCCGGTTGTGGAGGCACACACCTTTTCCCAGCACTTGAGAGGCAGAAGCAGAGGCAGGCGGATCTTTGTGCGTTCAAGGCTAGCCTAGTCTACAGGACCAGGACAGCCAACATTCCATTACACAGAGAAACCCTGTCTTGAAAAACAACAACAACAAAAATGTGGTCTTCTCTAGGTCATGGGCCAGTCTCCTCATGGCCCTGGCAGCAATGGAATGAGACTGATCTGAGAAACTGTCTTACTTGCTGTATTGCTGTATGGCTTCTTCTGTGGGCCAGGCTGCAGCCTGGATGTCAGTTTGTTCCCAGAGACTCCCAGCTCTGGGCAGATGCCCTGTGGCTCCTGCCAAAGCATGTGTCTGCCTCAGAGCAGTACATGACGGTAGCTGGGGAGACTGAATCCTAGAAAGACTCCTGTTCCTGGCCTGGCCACCAACCTTGCTGATGCAAACCCTGCCTGGGCTACCTCAGGCGCCTTTATGAGCCCTGCCAACCGATTTCTAGGCTCAGGTCAGACTCCAGAAGGCATGGGTTTCTTTCCTTTCCACAGGGTGGCCTTTGTACCCATGGTGCAACTGACCCAGTTTTTTTTTGTAGAAAAAAATGGAAAATGTCCCTAGTCAGATGAGAGGGGATGAAGCAAATGGTGAGCTACTTGAAAGTTCAGACACAACTCTCCTGAGGAAGGGGTAAGAAACATGGGCCTTGTCTCTTCTCAGCATTTGGGGGAAAAAAAAAACAACTTTCAAAATACAGAGGCTGAGTGCCATGCATTCTATCTTCCAGAGAGGGATGAGTCATGCAGAACATATAAAGAACACATAAATTTTCTAGTCTCTGGAATACTGCAAATGTATTTACATTTGGTATTATTCTATATGTGCACCTTAAATCTCTCTCTGTGTGTGTCTCTTTCTGTCTCTCTCCCACTTTCTCCCTCCCTTCAAAACCAAAAACATCAGTGGAAAAACCCACCACTTCCTTCCCTGCCAAGCCTGCTGTAGCAGGAGGTGGTGGCCACAGATGGCCAGGTCCCATGCTCTGACTCAGGCTTCCTTCTTGGTGGCCCATTTTCTGCAAAACAAACGTAGATGCTGATTAATGGGCCTCAGGGGGCATGCATGTGTCCAAGGAGGCCCTACATTAAGTCACAGAGGTGTACTTTAGGTTTGCAGAATGGAAGACCACATTAAGTATCTGGGCTTTGGCTGTGGGGGGATGAGCTTTCTAAGCGGCACTAGGCTGGCAAAGAAACAAAGACAGTCACCAAAGAGCACCACGTAGGAGTCACAGCACACTTCCTGAGCCCAGATGGGGAGACTCAAAAGGTCCTGGGTGTAGACCTTTCTCTGTCACTGCACTGTACAAGATGGTTTTATGGTTCTTGTAATTGCCAGCTTTTAAGGCTGGGCAGACAGGATCGATCTTCTTTCTTTTGGCAAGGAGAAGAGTTCTTGGAAGCTACCCAAAAGGCAACCATAGTTACCGAAGGAGCATGGCAAGCATGAATTGGAGGTGGTGGTAATCCAGGCCTGAAAAAGAAGGAAGCTACGTGGGTCAGCTCTCACATCAAGCCACAGATATCAATGCCAAGGACACCCAGATGAGTGTGGGTGCAGGGCAAGCTGCCCCCGATATGGCTTTAGGTGCTTCTGTCAGCCTGCCAAGGGCTCCTAGGAACTAGAAACCTGGCAACAACCCTCAAGCAAAGAAAAATCAGGAGCCAAAGGCCTGGGTGAACATTCCCTTTCCTGGGTTTCACGAAGGAGAGCATTCTCAGATTTCCTGCCATTCATGTCAGCCCCTGAGCCAGATGGGGTGAAAGGATCATTTTCATGGCACTCAATCCCTTTGTTGATGACTGTTTTCTGTATGGGTGGAAGTTATTGCCCCGGTTAGACAGCCTGGTGTTTTCTGGTGGTGGTGGTGCTGATAGTGGTACAGAGGGTCCATCCCAGTGCTAAACAAGCACTTTACTATTTGAGCCACATCCCAGTTGTTGACACCCCCTGTGCCCCCTCCCCGCAACCCCCCTAGCAAGCATGTGTCAATTCTTCAAGATGTTTAGTTGCTAAAGGGAGTGACAGACAGTGGAAGAAAGGTCAGGGTGCTGAATGAAGCTGCTCGTTGGGGTGGGGGGTGGGCAGGAGCTATTCTGAATTCTCTCCTTTAAGGATCCCAAGAAGTGGGCAGCAGATCCAACTGTTGGCTGGCTCAGACATATCCTGGGTAACAGTCACCAGGCATGAATATCTAAACTAGGCAGGCATAGAGCTTCAAAAAGAAGCTGCCAGCACCCATTTGGAAGGCTAGGGCCACTCACCCCACATTTGTCTTGTTTGATGACTAGGCTGAGCCACATGGCTCCCTACGCAACAGAAAAACACCAACAAAGGGCCGGCAGAAGGATAGCAGTCTTGTCCTCAAGTCCCGGAAGTCACACATCTCTGTGAATGTTACTGTCCTGTGTGAACTAAACGCTGGATCAGATAACTGCTTAGTGACAAGCTGTATGATGCTGGGCCAGACTCTGTGGACTTAGAACGAAGAACTAAAAGCCTGAGCTAAGATACAGAGGGCGCTGAAGGGATGCTAAGTAACCAGAACCAGGAGAGCCAGAGCCACTTGACACTGGAAGAGAGTGAAGAGCAGAATTGACAAATTGGGTATGTACTCCCAGTACTTGGGAGACTGAGGCAGGAGGACTCCTGGCCACATGATGAATTCAAGGCTAACCTGGGCTACATATGACCTTGTCTCCTACAAGAAAAAATATGAAAGTGGGCGGGGGGGAGGGGGAGAGGAGAGATTGCTCTGTGAAGTGGCTGCTGTGCAAACAGGAAGTCCTGAATTCAGATCCCCGGAACTCACATAAGAAACCTTGGGAGCAGGAAGTTAGGGAGTCGGGGAGACAGGTGGATCTCTGAAGCTAAGAGATGAGTTCCAGGTTCAGTGAGATAACATGTCTCAAAAAAAAAAAAAAAAGATGGAGATAAACTGACATCTGATGACAAATTCTGGACACACACACACACCAATAAAAAAAGGGGGGGGGCTGGAGATTACCAAAAATTAGTTTGTCGACTAGAAAGAGGAAGAGGACAAACACCTTTTGTTCTCAATATCCCTTTATAGTCCTAAAAATTATTGAAGATTCCAAAAGCTCTTGTGTAGGTACACATAGATATTTTTTCTTTATTGTTTTTTTATTACAATTTATTCACTTTGTATCCTGGCTGTAACCCCCCACCCCTTGGCACATAGATATTTTTTAATTTAAATTTTTATTATTTTATGTGTGTGGGTGTTTTGTTGCTCCTATGCATGGATTATGCATGCATTGCCCAAGGTGTCCAGAAGAGGGCATCAGATCCCCTGGAACTGGAGTTACAGGTGGTTGTGAAACACTAGTACTGGCGGGGAAAACCCAACCTGGGTCATCTACAAGAGCAGTCCTTAGCTTTTGATCCATCTCTCCAGCCCTCGGGTGTTATTTTGATGATGTTTACATAGAAAATCTGACCTCAGACTGTTATGGGAAAGGTAAGAGAGTCTCTCTCTCTCTCTGTGTTTTAATTTCTTTTTTTTTTGTTGTTGTTGTTGTTTCTCTTTTTAGACAGGGTTTCATTATGTAGATCAGGCTGCCCTTTATCTGCCTGTGACTTCTGTGTGCTGGGATTAAAAGTGTTTGCCACTAAGCCTACCTAATAAGAGGATTTTAATAACTTCTTGAAATCTTGTGGCTAGTTCTTTGTTATTATGCCAAACCTGTGACAGTTTTTCCCCCCTTTCTTTTTTTAACCATAATACTTTGATTATTTGGAAATTTCAAATAATGCACCCTGATCACTTCCTAGTCCTCCTAAGTTCACCCTTTCTCTTGTGACCTCCTCCAAAACAAAAGAAGAAGACAAGAGAAAGAAAAAAATACCAAGTGCAATTTGTGTTGCCTATCTACTAACCAGACCCTGGACAAACTCCCAGTGGCCAACCCTCTGAAGAAAACAGTCCAGCTGGGCATGGTGGTGCACACCTTTAATCTCAGCATTGAGGAGGCAGAGGCAGGCAGATTGCTGTGAGTTGGAGGCCAGCCTGGCCTACAGAGGAAACTGAGTCCTTCCCTACCCCACTCCTGCCAGAGTCAGGAGTGGGCATCAACTTTAGCATTCCTATCACAACTAATTAATTAATCATGTGCACCTGTTTTTTGGGTTTTGTTTTGTTTTGTTTGTTTTGTTTTTTTATGCCTGTAAGTATGTCTGTGTGAGGGTGTCAGGTACCCTGTAACTGAAGTTACAAACAGTTTTAAGGGGCCATGTGGGTGCTGGGAATTGAACCTGGGTCCTCTGGAAGATCAGCTGGTGCTCTTAACTGCTGAACCATCTCTCTAGCCTCCACCTCACTCCAATCACAACTTCTAAGAGTTCCTTTCAATGGCTTCCTGTCTAGACTATTTATTTCTTTTGAGATGGGAGAACAGAAGTTGTCACTAAAGCCGCCTAAGCTTCTCCTTCCCAGCTGTAACGCTGAACTCATCAATACCACCGCAAAAGATATGTCCTGGCCCTTCATAGCCAGTGGCAGCATGGATCACGGACTTCCACATGGTTTCTGGGTACCATGGGTGCCATGGACATCAATGTAGCTTCAGGCAACAGCTCAGATCACAGAAATCCACTTGGCCTTCAGTGGTAACACTGGCAAGCAACACCTTCTTAAAAGTGAGCTGCACTGTAGAATCTGAGAACACATTATCTTGTAACATTCTGTCTTCTGTTTTCTGTCTTTTGCACGAGTGTAACTTTATAGCCGCATACTTTGCCCATTTGGAAGAAACAGTACAGCGAATGACCCTGCTATTCTGAGAGCTGACCCACTTCATTTTCATTATTTTATATATTACACACACAAACATACACACACGCACACACCTTGCTCCTCGATCCCATAAATGTTCATCCACCGCTGAGCTATGCCCCCACCCCCCACTTTTTTTTTTAAAGATAGGATTTCATGTAGCCCAGGCTGGTCTCAAATGACCTTGAACTTCTGACCCTCCAGCCTCTGCCTCCTGAGTGCAGAGATTACAGCAAGCATTACATCGTGTCTGCGGAGATGCTATCGTGCCCAACGGAATCTTTTCTCCCCACCATTCACCTGATACACCCCTGCCCCATCCCTGACACATAGCCAGGAAGCCTTACCCTAACACGAAAACTGACAACAGCTCTCTGACCAAAGATGAAATCATGGACGATGGTCATCAACTGCATTTTCCATTCCCCACGAGGAAGATCTCACTGGGCAACTGTCAGGCATGATTTTAAAACTCAGATGAGTCTGAGTGCCTGACTTTTGCCATGGCAGCACACACTGGCAGCTCTCTTCCTTAAATTATTAGACTCACTTAAAAAATTAAAAAATGTTGTTTTTCTCTTTCTTTCTTTCTTTCTTTCTTTCTTTCTTTCTTTCTTTTTTTGAAGAGGTGTCGCTTTATACAGTGAGACCTCAAATTGGCTAACCTCAAACTCATAGAAATCCACCTGTCTCTACCTCCCAAGTGTTGGGGTTAAAGTCAGGTGCCACTGTGCTTGGCACATACAAATATCCAGTGTTCTGTTTTGTGCTGGGGAAAGAACCAAGGGCCAAGTTCTACTGCTGAGATGAGCCCCAAATTGCTGCAGTTTGCTTGTACAGTTTGCTTGTTCTCCCTTTCAGTACTTCCTGTAGCTTTGAGCAGGGAGCTGAAAGGAAGAAAGCACTTTAGCCTGTCACATCCACAGTCAGGAACGAAGTGTTTATTGTTCCTGAAGGAAGGGTGTGAGCAGGATGAAAGGCAATTTCTGTAACTATGAGGTTAACACCACTGGGGGAGGGGCATAGGGATGTCTTGAAGGCAAAACCCACACCTCCTGGAGTGCCCATCCTGTGGATATCCAGCTTAATTTTAAAAGAAGAGAAAATAAGCTGAAGAGGTTCCTTGATCCTGAGTCAGTGGCCTAGGAAGGCATCCCTCTAGGTTCAGTACACAGAGGCTGTGGCTTGGGGGGTGGGGTGCAGGGGTGTTCCATCCCAAGTTGGATGCAGAGCTTGGCAGTATCATCCATTGGTGTTGGTTTATAAGACGTGTAAGATGCAAGACTGAGAACAGCTGAGGCCAGACACTATGGCGGGGTTGGCTCCTTGGATTTTAAGAATCTGGCGTAGGCCTACACACATGGGGCCAGGGTAGCAGCTGTGGGACCCCGGTGTGTAGAAGGCCCTAGGTTTGATCCCCAGCACTGCGACGAAGGAAAACAAATCTACCAAGTGTGAGGAAGGTAACCAACCATCTCCTTCCACACAGCACAAAGCCCAAAAAGGCTTGCAGTAAATGCCTGTAGCTCAAGGTGATTTCACAAGTTCTGGTCCATTTACAGGCCTGCTTGCATTCCATGACAGACAGCAAACTCCCCTGCAGGTCCCATAAACAGGGCTTCATAGGCCATGCTTCTCCCCTTGCAAGTAGCCAAGGTGACTTGACTGAAGGTCTGACTTGCAGGAAAGGACCCCAGAGTCCATAGAAGTGTCCTGAGTTCAGGTAGACAGTGCCCTGAATGTACTGATCTCGGGCAAGTTCCTTTGAGCTGGTATCGGCTCTCTCTAAGAACTCTTAGACAAAGGCCACTGGCCTTTTCCATGCTGCACATTCTGGCTACCCAGAATCCAGCCGTGCACCTCTGCCAGGATCAGCTCTGCAGGTATTGGCTGTCTGTTAACATGTCTGGGAGTGTCAGCAAGGAAGCAAGCACAACCAAACTGAGAACTACAGTTAGAAAAAGAAGTATGGAGTTGCAGATAGACTAACAAAGTATCTGCCACATGCTTGAGCCTCTTGTGCCTTTAGTAGGCTGCATTCCCCAGCGACTGATCTTTCCTCAGGGCCAGGACAAACAAGGAACTAAGGAAGCGTTCTGCCTCCTTGGGATCACTTTACAGAACAGCTACAGAGGAGGGCAGGGCCCTTGTCAAGGCTTCAGGCCCTATCTCACCTCACCTGACCCGCTTGCCACATCAAGGTGAAAATTTTCTTCCTTCGGGCAGCCACTCCTCCAGCCTCTGCATGTGTGATGCCCAGAGCTAAACAGGCAAACCAACCAGTGAGAAGAAAGGCCTTTGGAAACAGGAATCTGTTCTGAGATGGGCAGAGCCGAGAGGCACCTTGTGAGTACTTGATTAAGATACAATGTGTGTTTTTTACAGCTCAGGCTGGCTAAAGCTCAAGCTGACACGGAATTCAAAGCAATCCTCCTGCCTCAGACTTTTCAAGTGCTAGGATTATAAACATAAGTCACCACATCTTGCTTAAGGTGTTTTTTTGTTTGTTTTGTTTTGTGACACAGGGTTTCCATGCAGTCCTGGCTGTCTGGCTGTCCTGAACTTCTCTGCAGAGCAGGCTTCCATCCGATCCCTCTGCTTTCGGATTAAAGGCGTGTGCTACAACTGCCTGGACTTAAGTGTTTTGTTTTTATTTTTGTGTGCTTTATTTTTGTTTGTTTTTTTAGGATTTGTATTTTCTGTGTTTGAATGTTTTTGCCTGTATGTATGTATGTGTACTTGGTGTGTATCTGGTGTCCACAGAGTCAGAAGTGGGTACCAGATGCCAGATTGCCAGGGACCAGAGTGATGAAAGGTTGTGTGTGAGCTGTCACGTGGGTGCTGGGAACTGAAGCTAGGTCCTCTGCAAAAGCAGCAAGTGCTTCTTGGACACTGAGAGGTTTTTTTGAGTCATCTTTGCCTCAACATACCGTCTCAAGTTAAGGCTCAATAATTCTCAGTCACTTTAAAGGTAAATGTTTTGCATCACTGAATAAATTCAACAGATGTTGGGGTGGGGTGGGGCAGAAATGACAATGGGTTAAAAAGGTGGCTCACAGGTTAAGAGTGGTCCATGCCTGTTTGCAGGACTGGGGTTCAATTCCCAGCACCCGGTTGGGTGGCTCACAACCACTTGTTTGTCTTTATTTTTTTATAAATTACAGTATATTCACTTTGTATCCCAGCTGTAGCTCCTCCCTTATCCCCTCCCAATCCCATCCTCTCTCTCCCTCATCTCCTCCCATGCCCCTCCCCAAGTCCACTGGTAGAGGAGGTCCTCCTCCATTTCCATCTGACCCTTGTCTATCAGGTCTCATCAGGACTGGCTGCATTGTCTTCCTGTGGCCTCATAAGGTTGCACCCCAACCCCCCTCATGGGAAGGTGATCAAAGAGCCAGCCATTGAGTTCATGTCAGAGACAGTCCCTGTTCCACTTACTAGGGAATGCCACTTGGACACTGAGCTGCCACGGGCTACATCTGTGCAGGAGTTCTAGGTTATCTCCAAGAATGATCCTTGGTTGGAGTATCAGTCTCAGAGAAGTCCCCTGTGCCCAGATTTTTTGGTTCTGTTGCTCTCCTTGTGGAGCTTCTGTCCTCTCCAGGTCTTTCTATCTCCCCCTTCTTTCATAAGATTCCCTGCACTCTGCTCAAAGTTTGGCTATGAGTCTCAGCATCTGTTTTGATACCTGTTGGGTAGTCTTTCAGAGGCTCTCTGTGGGAGGCTCCTGTCCTGTTCCCTGTTTTCTCCCTCTTCCAATGCTCACAACCACTTTTAACTCCAGCTCCAGGGGTCTGATACTCTCTTCTGGCCTCCATGGACACTTGAATATATTTACACCAACACATAAATAAAAAAATAAGATTTCAAGCATAAACAAAAAAAAAAAAAAAAAAAAACTTAAACAAGCTAGGGTAGTATGTTTGTGGTATGATGGTTCCAGGCTAATCTCCTTGACTCTGTAGATTAGAATCTTACCTTTGTCTCCCTTAGCAAGATGGAAACACCAAGCACCTGGATTTGGGTCCTGTAGCGTTTACACCTGAGGCCACTGAGAAAGGTCATTATTATAATGGCAGACTGTTCTGGGAGCTTGATCAAGAAACATCACTTCTCCATGGGCCTCCTCAGTGTGAAATGAGTGTGAATGCTTCATTTTGTGGAAAGCTAAAATGAGACTCACAGCCAGCCTAGTTCCTGGTATTGATATCCGTGTGCATTTCTGTGGCAGTCAGAGAAGGTGGATTAGTCCTGGCTCAACTTTCCTTGGGACAAGGCCCTTAAGGACTTGGGGGTTGTCACCAGCCAGGCTGCTTAGGCGCTCTGCCTCACATGACTGTAGGGTCACCTAGTTCCCATTCTTAGCTTTGGTTTCATGGCTGCTGAACACAGCAAGGGACGTAGGTCAAACGAGGTCTTGAACTCAAGAGATCAGCCCGCCTCTGCCTCCTGAGTGCGGGGATTAAAGCTGTGCGCCACTTCCCAGCTTGTTTCCTACCTTTTAGCACCCATCTCTGTCATTGGCTTAAAAACAACCCCTTTCTCAAACCTGGAATGGAAGGGGGTCTCTATATACCTCTTTTTAAAAAAGAACACCATTAAGTTCTACAGAGGAGCCACTTTATACGTAACTTCAAAGATCTATTGTATTTTCTCCGGGGAATGCCACTGTAGCTTTCCAGCACCCAAAACACCCATTTGGGAAGTGGGCAGAACTGCCCCGGAACCTTGGTTGGTGCAGTCGCTGTAGTCTTCTGGGAACTGCCTCCCATCCCCATTCCTCCCACCCCCAACTGCTCTGTCTGGGCTTCCACAGGGATGGGAGGAAATAGCTCACAAAAAGGAAGGCCTCTGTTTGAGGAGGGCCAAACATGATCTCCCCCCGCCCCCACGAATGTGGGAAGGGCCTCAAAAAAAACAGCCCCATGCCTCATGTTCTTCAAAAGAAACGCCATCCCATCCTGTGTCAGACAAATACCCCAAAGCCAATGGTCTGATAGGATGTGTTTATATTTACATGGTACATTTTAAAGCATCCTCCAGCCAGACAAATACCGCAAAGCCAACGGTCTGATAGGATGTGTTTATATTTACATGGTACATTTTAAAGCAATGGCTACATTGGTCATACATATTAGAAACCATAAAAAAAGTTAAGAACTAAAATGTACATCATACACTTGTATATATATATTTTTACAGAGGTAAAAAGGCTTATTATAAAAAAATCAATACAACAGGGGTTTTAGTATACAGGTGAATGAATTATGCTTCAGGCACTTTAATTTTGTTAATGTGAGCAAACAGCTTGGGGTGAGAGTCGGGGAAGCGTCTGCACAGGAAACCTTTTGGTTAGGTTTTGTTATCACGGGTATAAAAATAAAATCTGAATAGTTTCTCTCAAATGATTGATGTCAGTATGGCAAAGCTGACTGGGAAAACTCTACACACCGCTCAGCTGCAGTGTGGCAATTAGACGTATTTACACAAGTGTCCCCATGGCTGTCTTTGTGCCCTGAACCGCTGCCTTCACAAACCAAGAATGATGTGCGGAGTAAGATTTACTAGCATAACTCTGAAGAGGGGTGGGAGCTGGCAAGGGGGGAGAGAGAACAAACAATGACAACGGCAACCAACGCGGAGTGATTGGGATGTGTGTTCTTACTGAAATAAATAGGGGCAGTTGAACTGAGATCGGAGGAAGCGTGGCTTAGTGTTGTGCTTTGTAGAGAGGTGAAAGGGCCTGAGGAAAGTCCCTCAGGCTGGGGACAGACAGTCTCTCCACAGCACTGGAGGCTGGCTGGAGGCAGTCTGAGGTCTCCCGGCGTGGAGACTCTCTGCACCTTTTCTACAACAGACAGCCCCAACCAGTCATCTCAACAAAGGAAAACATCTACCAACGAACGCATAAACCACACGGGTTATCTACACTGATGATCTGTCTGAAGAAATGAGACAGGCTGTCAGGCGAGCAGAAAACATTGCCATGAAGGTAATCATGGCTAGCATTTTCCCAGTGTGATTGACAGACTGGAAAAAGTCCTTTTCCTTGAAGACTGATGTCCTGTGTGCAATAAAGGGAGGGGGAAGGAAGACAGGGGACTGAGCCTGCCTTCCACTGGTAATTACCATGGAAAGATCTCGGTGGGAAGAACAGTCGGCCAGTGGCGACAAGCCTGTCCCTCATGGTCCCCATGAAGTTTTGATTGTACTATGCTAGGTATAGGCAAACATTTTCACTTTTCTCTTCAGTAAGATTTGGCTCTTCGTTCCAACATATATATATATATATTTTTTTTCTCCCCCCCTCCAGCGAATCAGAAGCCTTTTACATGGCGTGGCGACCTACCCTTATCTATGCACCCCTATGCACCCCAAGTGGCAAGTGTGGGTGTGGAGTGACAGGAGAAAAGACACTTCGGCTTCGGAAGGATTTTTACATATGGCCTTGTTTTTTTCCCCCAAGAATAAATGAAAAATCGAGCCCCAAATTAAAACAAAATCATACGCCTAAACAAAATGTCCCCTGAATAATAGAAAATAGTTGCAGGGGGTATGGAACAGCTACAGTTTTATTCACCACAACTTTAGTGTTTTTCAACTGGAACTTGTCCATAGAACACTGGTTTGTGTTTGAATAAATCTATTTGGTTTGCAAAATAATGAGTAAAATTTATCTCACTGATGTGTTATTCTAGTATTGCTAGGATTTTAGAAGTGGCAACACAGCTCTAAAAGGTCCTATTTTAGGGGTAAACGGGGCAGGCTCAGAGAAACTGAAATCCCCTTGCTAGCTAGTCCTGGTCCAAGAGGACGCAAAGCAATTTGAGGAATTTTTCCTGATTCTCACAAGTTAATCTGAAGTTAAGGCTCAATTCTCAAGTCATTTTTAAAAGGTGGCTGTTTCGGGAGAGGGAGATGATGATGGGCTAAAATCAGAAACTGCAGCTGATGCGAGAGATTTGGCTTTGGGAGTTAAAGCACTATTGTTTTGTGGTACAAGCTTGCTGTCCGGCTTGGCCCCTCAAATAACATGCTGCAGGTCACAGCACTTCCGGGAGGGTTTCAGCATTTGGTCACATCTCGGAGAAACCCGGGTTGGTTAGCAACAGGGAAAAAAATGGTCTCTGTGGGGGAAAATAAAAAACCAACTACGAACCCCCTGAATCCAGCAATTTTCACTGCAGATTCCTTAGAACAGAAAAGGTGGGGAGCGGGGCCAGAAAATCAACACATGGGTAAGACAGCATGATTACAGGCTGGTAAAATACACGAGTCTAAGCGGAAGGCTCTTTCCTCGGAACACTGCGAGAGTGTGGCAGCCTCCCCAGGTTTGGAATGATGTTGCAAGGGACCAGGGAGCCCAGCCACCTCTTGGCCTTGCCCTTTGGAGTCGGCAGGGAGGGAAGAAGGAGACTGGGAGTGGGCAAGAAACAAATTCCCTGTGGCTGTGGATGGAGAAGGAAGGGGGGGGGGAGGGGGGAGACTGAGTCACTGAGTCACGCAGCGGCTTTGTGCTTCCCTCCGCAGCACCTGCACAGCACCCCACAATGGTGGCAGGCCCGGAGGGGCAGGTAACAGCACATACAAGGGGCCAGGAAAGACAAGGCAATAAGTGCCATCCACCGGAGGCAAAACTTCTCGTCACTGGTGTCGCACGAGCAAGGGTCTGTGTAGTCTCCCTCAGGGTCCGACATGCAGTGGTATAGCATGCTGTCGGCGCACCACATGCAGCTCACGCGGCGGATGCAAGTTCTCACGGCATCGGGTGCATCCTGGCAGTGACCCCTGTGGTTCTCTTCGTGGTTGAATATGTCCCTGCAGTACACGCACCGCGAGCGCTCGCCCTCCTCCTTGCGCCGCCGGGACTTCCCCCGGAGCGGCTGCGATTTGATCACGGCAGAGCTGCCCCGGCCTTTGGGATCCTCGCCGAAGCCGAAATCCGAGGAGTCCACGTAGGGGTAGTTGTAGTCGTGTTTGGGAATGTCGCCCTTGGCGAAGCGTACGTAGGAGGAGTCGCTGTCCTCTCCCGCGTCCAGGTACTTGCCGCGCACTGGCGCATGACGGTAGTCCTCGTACCCGGTCATCCAGATCTTCTCCCGGGGATTGATGCGAACGATTTCTTCCTCCTCCTCCTCCTCCGGGAAGCTGACTTGAGGGTAGGACCTTGGCACACGCTGTTTGGAGAAAAAACAGACATTGTGACAGCCCCAGGCGGCGCCACCTACAAATTAGACATTGCCACGCCGCACGGCAATACCGCACCAACACTGAAAGCAGCAGAAGAAAAACCGGACGTATTACAGCCCCAGGCGGCGCCACCGACAAATTAGACATCGCTACGCACCGCGGCAGCACCGCAAGCCACAGAAAAACACCTGCCCGCCCTCCTTCAAAGCATTCTGTCAAAAGACTGAAACCCTTCAATGGACAAGCTTGTCTGCTTTTCACACTGTGCCCTGAACCAGGCAGTTTTTGCCAGTTCTTTGGTTGGAGTGACCACACACAGGGGATGGTCTGCCCACCTTAGGAGCAGTTTTTAACTCAGCCGGTAAATTCTCACCCTGCAAGTACAGAACCCTGGAATTAATCACGCTCCCAAAGCCCAGCAACCAGGAGCTCGAATACTACTAACTGTATAGCGTGTCCGCAGAGCCCACGCCACTTCGGAGACAGAGGCAAGCAGATCTCTCTGAGTTCCAGGACAAGCTGGCCTACAGAGCAAGAGTAGGCAAGAAACAAATTCCCTGTGGAGTAGGACAGCCGGGACTACACAATGAGACCAATCTCAGTTTATAGGTAAAGGTCAGAAAGCCATTCTATGGAGTTGGTTCACTTGTTCTACCTTTACATGCAAACTCAGGTCTCTAGGCTTAATTACTTGGCAAGTGCCTTTGCTTTAAGAGTGAAAACAGCAGGCAAGCAAGCAAGAAAGCAGTCAAGAAAGCAAACAAGCAAACAAGCAAGCAAGAAAGAAAGAAAAAGAAAGACAGAAGGAAAGAGAAAGAAAGAAAGAAAGAAAGAAAGAAAGAAAGAAAGAAAGAAAGAAAGAAAGAGAAAAGAGAGAAAAAAGAAGAAAGAAAAGAAAAGAGAGAGAGAAAGAAAGAAAGCATTCAAGGTTCACTATTCTGCATTGTAATCGCAGTCTGACTGAAAAGATAAGACACACAAATGTGAAAAAAGTTGAGTTTTTGTTTGTTAAGACAGGGTTTCATGGGGCTGGAGTGATGACTCTGAGGTTAAGAATACTGGCTGCTCTTCCAGAGGACCTGGGTTCAATTCCCAGCACCCAAATGACAGTTCACAACTGTCTGAAACTCCAGACCCAGACCCTCAAGACCCTCACACAGACATATAAGCAAGCAAAACCACTACTGCAAAAAAAAAAAAAAAAAAAAAAAAAAAAAAAAAAAAAAAAAGCCAGGGTCTTATTATTTTAGCCCAAACTGACCTGGAACTCACCATGTAGCCCAGGCTGGCCTACCTCAGCTTCCCAAATTCAGGATTCCAGGCATATGCCCAGTCAAAATGCCCAGGTTAAAAAAGAGAACATTTTAGTGTTAAAATATAGTAAAACCATGTTAAAATGGCAACAAAAACAAAACAAAATCTCCCTGCCAGTACTTGCTTCTTTTCATTTCAAACCAGCCTCAAAGCCACATAACCTACACAGGCACCAGTCCATGGCCCATGGTTTGGGAACCTGTTCCACAAAACAGCCGTTCGGTAAGTATTTGTTGAATTATTGAATTCAGATTGCAGCTCCATCCTCCTGAGCAAGACTGGGCCTGCAGCCGGCATGCCAGGAGCACAAGCCAAAAGTGCAGCATTCTTTAGCTTTGACTGGGGGCCCTGTGCTCTCATAGCCAAGAGGCTCCTTTGGAGGGAGGGACACAGAGGGAGCCCAGCCGAATTTTTGCCTAGGACCTCCTTCCTCTAGTTCTATCACGTTCTCATCTATAAACTAGGGATGCCCACAGCATGCCTCCTGGGTGACTTCGATTAAGCCCAGCAGAGCATACCCAGGGTGAGGCTTAGTTGATGTCACCATGCCACCAGCAGCATTTCTACCATGGCTGAGGGGGAAAATAGGGGAACTGAAGTGGCTTGGGCTAGGGAGAAGGGAGAAGGCCGGTGCAGAGCTACCATTATGGTTCTAAGCGAAGGAAGTTTCCTGCTCACCTGGTCCAGGGGGTAATGGTCCATGGGGTATTGGTCAAGGGTATAAATCCTCCGGTGCTCACAAGACATGGGGGAGGAGATTGTCCTTGTATGCTGTTCCCTCTTCTGAGAGGAGTTAGAAGAACTGTCTGTGGCTGTCTGTTTGGAGAGAAGGAAAGAGTCATTAAAACAAAACAAAATAAAACAAAACACACACACACACATACACACACACACAAAACAGGGCCCCCCAAATGGCTCAGCAGGTTCACTTCCTAGAACCTACAGCATGAAAAGTGACTCCTGAAGGCTGTCCTCTAACCTTGGCTGTCATGGCATATGCAACACATACTCACATACATACAAATAAATAAACCATACAAGTACAAATAAATAAAATAAATAAAAAAACACATACAAATAAATAAAAAGCACACAAACTCTAACATGCACTATCCAAACACCACCTGTTTCCTGGCTACGGCATCTTCTTGGACCTTCTAATCCCCGTTACTTATTTTTGAGAAGGGGTCTGGTTTCCAGGTGAAGTCCTGGAAGTCATTATATAGCCCAGGCCGCCTCTGCCTCCCCAGTGCTGCGTCGAGGGCTGCAGAAAAACACACTTGTTTTTGCAGAAAACCCTGGTTCTCAGCACCCACATCAGACAGCTTCCACTGTCTGTAACCCCAATTCCAGGGGATCTGATGCCCTCTTCTGGCCTCCACAGGCACATGAATGAATGTGGTGCTCACAAAGACAAGCAGCCATGTACATATGCACAAAATAATAATAAAATAAAATACAAAAAGGTGTGTGCCACCACACCTCGCTTCTTTCATTTTAAATCATGTGCAAATGAGTGCTTGTGCCCATGGAGGCCAGAAGAGGGCGCTAGATCCCTGGAGCTTACAGATAGTTGTGAGCACCTAAGTTGGGTGCTAGCAGTAGTAGTAAGTGCTTTCAAACTTTGAGCCAGCTCTCTAGTCCCAGTGATTTTTTTGTTTTCATATCTCCAAAAACACATATATGCGCGCCTGCATGCTTACACACACACACACACACACACACACACACACACACACACACAATATCTCCAGGCTGGCTTGGTCTTCTGACTCTATGTCTGAAGTGCTGTGATTATAGGTACGAGCCAACATTCCTGGTTTTCCAGTCTTGAGTTTATCTTAGACATATCAAGGACCAGCCGGTATCAACGTGAAGTAGGTAGCTCAATGGGAGGAGAGGGCTGGCAGCAAGGCCTTGGGAAGAGAGGTTGGTTTTCTAAGATGCAAAAACAGTATTAGGCCACCGGGGAAGGTCTATATATTTGGTTCCTACCAGCCATGGCTGCTCCATTGGTGACCTTGGCTCCCAGGCACCTTGACAAACAAAGATGTATATTAAGTGAAAATAAAAGCTCCCCCTCCCCCTTGAGACAGGACTGTCCTCAACTCACAGAAACTGGCCTTTTCCTGGTGAGTACAACACAATGAATGGGCAAGTATTCGAGAGGCCACAGATGAAAGTAAAGCCTCAGTTGCCATGGAGACCCCAGGATACCTGAGATGCCAGGAGGGCAGCCGTTAGAGCTGGGACAAGCTGTGCTTGCTGCCAATGGCGGAGCTAGGGAACTGGGGAACTGGGACTGCCCAAGCATGCTGGGGCCGGAATACTACACACATGAGCTCCAGATGCCAGATGCTGAGCTGCAGGATTTTTTGACTTAAATTGCTAGGTTTTGTTTCTGTTTTAGTCCTTTTTATGCCCTGGTTCGACCCTTTTGGAATAAGTATGAAACTGAGACTTACAGGGGGACATCTCATTCAAACTTCCTGTCCTCTCCCTCTGCTCCGTAACTCATGGCCAAACCATAACGTAAAGTATATTAGTTCAACTCCCAAAGCTGCACAGCCCACATCGCTCCCAGAACTACAGCCTTCCAGGCTCCTACTGGGACGGCCCATTAAGCTTTGCTTATATCATCCAGCCACTCTAGCCCAAAGTCCCACAGCCTTCCACTTCTTCAAAACACAGCATGGCCAGGCCCGAGTACCGACTTCTCTGTCAGTTACTTTCCTACTGCTGTGACTTATAAAAGCTGCCACAGATTTCCTTTCAGCAGACTTCCGGTGGAAGACACTGGGTGCCACCACCCAACTCTTCCAGATTTGCTCCTATGACTATGACTACACAGCTCTTCAGCTCACATGTATGACCTACAGTTTGCCCCAACCTGCCTGGATATTCTGTTACCATTTTATTACATTTGTCTTACTAATATTTGATATAACTTGTTACTAGCACACACAATGTTAAAGCAAAAATTTAAAATAAAAATTAAGTTACTCAAAACAGAGCCAAAGAATAACAACAAATTCTTAGAAAAATGCCAAATAACCCCCTTCCATCACACAGGGGGAGACAGTCTGTCTTCAGGGTTCTGCATTCTGCATCCGCAAACTGATGATTTAAAGACTCAAGATGTTTATTGAATGCAGTCCGAAAAGAAGCGCAATTTGCAAATACTCAAAAGCCCAGCCCCCCCCCACAAACAAAGTTTGGTTTTAACGCCTGGGTGGCTGGGAGGAGCCCAAGAAGTCATAAGGGGCAACTGTAATGAATAGCCAGAAAGACATAATATGCTTGCAAAAAACGGGATGTTATAGGTTCAAGCACAGGGTATGAGGATGGACTAAGATTTTTAGTCTGGGGAAAACAGCCACAAGCTGATTCTGCTGGGGGGAAAAGTTGTATTTCCAGTGTGAAGAGAGAAAAATAAAGGACCACGAAATACACACACAGACACACACACACACACACACACACACACACACTTCTTTCTGCTGGGTTCTGGTAGAGTGTGACACCTCACACAGAACGAGCTGAGGGGCTTCTCAGTTCTGTGAAGGACAAGTACACTATTGGTACCCTTTTAAGTACACAAGGGAGAAAAGAATAGGCCAGCATCCACTCTCAGCTTGCCTGCTGCCTTTATCTCTTGCTTGTGCATGCATTTATTCTGTTGCAGCTGCTGCCGTGCCCCAAAACCCAGCTTCTTTGCCCTCTAATGGAGACTGAGGACCAGTAGGCCTCCAAGCATCCTCCAGGCCTTGAGCAGCAGATGGTAAAATATGCATCTTCCAAGTTCTGAGCACTGTATGGTGCAGACAGCTACTGCTGAACGACCCAGCCCACAGTGTGTGAACCAATCTAACAAATCCAGCCCCCTTTACGATACATATTCATGCCATCAGCTGTGTCCCTCTAGAGAACCATGAATAATACAAAGTGGTAGGCCTTCCTGTGGTCCAGCCTTAAGTAACTGTTTTGGGACTTCAAGAGCATAACATCCTCTGTAGCACGACACCCCCCCCCCTTTTTTAAGACAGGGTTTCTCTGTGTAGGCTTGGTTGTCCTGGAGTTGCTTTGTAGACCAAGCTGACTTTGGACTCACAGCAGTCCACCTGTCTCTGCCTCCCTGAGCACTGGGATTAAAGGCTTGCCCATAGCTCTGCACTTATTTGAGCAGCTCTTATCATGTATCTGCTCCTAATGTGCTATTCTTTATTAGGTGGCTATGGTGTGAATGAAAATGGCCCCCACAGACTCATAGGGACAGCCATTATTGGGAGGTGTGGCCTTGTTAGAGGAAGTGTGTCACTGGAAGTGGGGTTTGTGCTCAGATGTCTGAGCCAGGCCCAGGGGCTCACTCTCTTCCTGCTGCCTGCCGATCCAGATGTGGAATTCTCAGCTCCTCTGGCACCATGTCTGCCTGCATACCACAATGCTTCCTGCCAAGATGATAATCCACTAAACCTCTGAACCTGTAAGCCACCCCCAAAGAAAAGTTTTTCCGGAGAAGAGTTGCTATGCTTGTTTTTGTGCAGGTAAGTCTACTGGCCTGCCCTCAGGGACCTAGCAATTACTGTGTTATCACCTGCTGCCTCCAGGTGCGCCAGGTGTGTACCAGATAAAAGGGCCTGCCCACCACCCCAGCTCTCTCTGTCTCTGCATTTTCTCCCCCTCTCTCTCTGCTCTAGGAGTCCCTTTCTCTTCCTCTCTCTCTGCCCTCATGGCCTGCTTGCTGCCTCTACTTTTTCTCTAGGCCCTCCTCTCCCTTCCCCCAATAAACCTTGTTGGTATAATGTTCTTGTGGAATGTATACAATTTACCCTTGTTCATTCAAAAGCTGATTTCTCTACCCCTCTATCTGGTTTCAAACAGACATTGCATTGTGATGTTTATTCTAAGCACCACTGGTCTCAAGTTTGTGTAAACATGCCACCATTTGTTCTCTGTAATTTCAATAAAACAACCAGCCCCAATGCTGAGCAACAGAGAGAATAGGGTAGGATATCCTGGTCGGGAGGGGAGAAGAAGGAAGTGAGTGGGAGGAGTCTGAGAGGAGTGATGGGCAGGACAGGACTTGGAACCACAAGGAGAGACGAATCGGACCTAAGAGATGACTAAACGCAAATATAATGGGAGGAAACTATGAGGGCTTGGAGGTTTAGGATGGAGTAGCTACTGCCTAGCATTGTGCTCCAGGTTAATTAAATAAATCCTAGTCTCTGTGTGGTGATTTGGGTATACAGCTAGTTTAGGAATATCCACTGTTTAACTAAAAAATAAATCAACAGTAAATACTGATAACCAACGACAAAACCTCTTTATGTCAGATCTGTTGCGTGGTGTAACTCCTCAGGGGCCTATCTTGGCACTGTGGTACCTCCCCCATCACCGCATCATTATATTCCACAGCAATAAAACCCCAAAACAGCAGCTATACAATGGATCCTCTGAATGCATGCATTCTACATTTATGGATTCAATCAACTACATAAAGCAGCAACAGCAACAACACAACAATCAAAACTGGGTGTGGTAATGTCCATCTTAATCCCAGTACTCAGGAAAGCAGAGACAGGCAGATCTCTAGGGGCTATCAAAGGCAGCCAGGGGCACACAATGAAACCTTATCCCCCCCCCCAAAAAAAAAAACCAGAAAAACAAATAACACCTACATTAACTATGTAGATATATGGAATATATGTAGATATATTTTTCTTGCCACAATTTTCTAAACCATAGTTTAACAAGTATTTATAAAGCATTTACACTGTATTAAGTATTATAATCAAGAGATGTGTCAAAATATACTCAAAGATGTGTTCAGGTCACACAGGCAGTAAACAGCATGCCATTTCATTAAGGGACATGAGTACATGGTTCTGAATCCCTGTTGTTGGCTGTGGGGCCGGGGCACATGACTGCACTGTACAGTGACAGTCACATAGACCCAGGGCTCCAGCACATACTCTTAGCTGAACTCCTCCAACTTCTGGAAACCCAGAGATGGGGGAGGAGAGGGAAGAAAAGGCATGCAGTGGCTGAAACTCAGGTGTTCTCCTTTCTCCCATCTCTCTTGGTTTCCCTTCTCCCTCACACTCATCCCTCCTTTCTGGAAAAGTCAAGGTTGTATATGGTATAGCATTAGAATGCTGAAAGAGCCCCTGCTTCCCCTCTCCCCACCTCGTTTTCAACTGTTGTTGAAAAGAAGTCACTGGGTTCTAATGGGCTAAGTCAGCAACAGGAATGAATCTGGAAGGTGTTGTTAAGATGGCTGTGAAGGCCAAGAATGTCTCCAGTCTCCTCAGTCTCTCTTCTCACCAGCACCCACCTCTTCTTTGCTGGCTCCAAACCCCTTTGCCTCTGTGGGGTCCTGGAGACCGAGCTGCAGGGGGGGGTCCCGGAGGACATGCCGGAGCTACCGTATTGGTAGTGTCCACGGAGCTACCGTGTTGGTAGCCCAAGCTTATGAGGGCTTCCTCAAGACTGTCCAGTTGCCACAGCATAACAAGTGGCTTCAGCAGAGCCAGCTGAGGACAAGCCTCTCTGGAGAGAGAGAAGAAGCATCCACTGAGGGGACAGGAGGAAAAGTCTGCTTTTAGCAATGCCGGAAGTCCCTATCACCCCACGCTCACCTCTCTGTTGTGTTGTCTGGCTGGAGAAAGAACCAACCAGGCTCTCACAAGAACAGCACTAATTAATCTCTTCTGAGGGTGGCCTAACCCCTCCTACCAAGCCTCACTTCCAGGGTTCCACCAACTCTCAACAATGCCACACTGGGGACTAAGCTGCCTACATGTGAACCATTGGGGGACAAATTCCAACTGGTGTCCCCCAGTGCACAAGTTTAGCACCCACACAGTGCCCAAGTCCTGAAGAATATCGAGAACTACAAAAACGCCTGGCTCCAGAGACAGAAAACACACACACTCGATTTCTCCAGTTACAGCTCTGAGGGTTTCCGAAACACAAGTGGTCATCTCTGAAGACAATCATAATTCTCAAGAAGCAGAAAAGGGGGTGCTTAGTGGTATTTAAACCCTTTCTGATAAGAATTCCAAGTTCCAAACATTTGTCTTCCAAACACTTTTCAGAGCCCTGCATCCCCTGGGGAAGTGGCGGCCTACTCAGGCAGTGGAATGCTGCTTGGTTCCTTGGCTCACACTTCAGACTCCTCCACTGTCTTGGGATGGAACATCTAGCTGCAGCAAGCCCGTCAGTGAATGGGAATCTGACATGTCAGCCCCTCATCACTCCTCCATTTTCCCACAGTCAACAGCCTCAGAATAAAGCCAGGCCTTTCCTGGGGAAGGGAGGTACCATGTTTGTAAACAGGCAATTGACCCCCTATGCCAGGTCTACATGGGATATGATCTGTTAAGGCCCCTTTCTTGGTCTTTCCCCAGAGTGATGTGTGGATCCCCCGAGGCTTAAAGGACAAAAGAACAGAGCGGCCTCTGGCATCTATCACCCCTTCCCTTCTCCCCCTTGTCTATAAATCAGTTCTGGCAGGTAGCTGGGAAGCAGCTGTGAATTAGGCTTTTGCTCTACAGCACAGGAAACCACCTTTAACCTCCCTGCTGTTGTCTGTCTCCCCAAATGTGACAAAGGAACAGATGTAAGCAACACACCAACTGTTGGAAGGATCGGCTCGGAGCACTAGATGAAGCCTGTGCAGAGCCACATTCACCAGCCGCTCTAAGCGGGACGGCCGAGTTCATTTCCCAATGGTCCCCACTACACAGTGTTTCAGTGGCATCTGAACCATGATGCTCCACAGCTCACACTCCTGCCTCAGCCTTTGTACCTGGAGCTCCCTAGCAAGGATCCCTTTCCAAAACCCTGTGCAAACATCACTGAAGTCCTGTTCAGCCTTTCCTCACTGCAGGGTGTTTTCTGACCCCTTACCCTATGTGTACATTGAACTATCTTCCAGTCTGCCCTCTGCCCATTCTCAGGCTTTCTTGTGGGTCACACTCATTTCTGCTGGCCCTGCCACTGGCCCTGTGATCACTGGCACCTTGGCTTACACACTGAATAGTCCCAAAGAAGTGTCTTTCTTACCAATGGCCACAAACCAGAAACATAGAGAAATGAGTTTAATCAATTACTCCCAATATTTTGAAATGTGAAATTAAAACAAGCCAACAGAAACCAGCTTACAAAAGGACAGTCTAGGGGGGAACCGGGTAATTATTAAAGAAGATATGAGACATTGTTTAAGCACTGTCATTCAACCTCACTTTCTATTTTACTTTAGGTTGACAACACTGAGCCACAGGTGCTGAGAATCCCGGTGTCTCGTACTATGCAGCCTGGGTCATGACAACACCTTTCTACTTGTGGGTCAAGATGCTGGGTAGGCTTCCAGATGCACCCACTTACTGCTTCACAAAAAGTGGACAGGCAAGGCACCGCTCTTTAACTGCTTCTTCAGAAGCACGAGATTTCCGTGGAGAAGAAAACAGGAAACCATTTTGCCCCCGGGTATATCCCATTACCCGAAGTGGTGTCCAAATGCTAAGCCCTTCCCCCTAACCTAACATCAGACATTTCATTTCAGATATGGATTCACTTGCTTGGGGTCTGTGGGTATGAGAAAACATGGCCATGTGGGGTGGGTAGATGTGTGTGTCTCCTGTCCATCCATCCTTTTGGCTTTCCTTTCAGCCCTGGTATTTGCAGAAGATTGCAAGGGCAGTGGCCAACTGTCCTGGTCTGCCTGGGATTGTCCTGGGCAAACCAGAGCGGCTGGCCCCTGAACGTGCCAGGAGCCCTAAGGACCTGAACATCGATGGTCTTGGGAGTATGAGCACTGCTGAGTCACTGCAAGCAGGAGCAAAGGCCGTCAAGACTGGAATGTGAGAAGCTGGGACGACAGTTTTCTACGATAGCAACCACACTGCAACTGTAAATGCCACAGTGCAGTGTCCGTAGTGGGCAGCTTCTCTGACACTCATCACCTAATACAAGAACCAAAGGACAAAGGAAACCTACTGTAAAAACGTCATCGTCTCCGAGCTCGGCTTCGTTGTGGATAGTGGAAGATGAAGTTGTTGAGCCTAAAAAAAGAGAATGTAACAAAATCAACCAAGTTGCAGACAACTGACTTCAATCATTTAGGAAATGTCAAGTGTTGGGGTGGCTGTCCCCCCTCCTGTAGTGCTGCGGACTGAACTCAGAACCTGTGAATGCTAGGCGGGTACTCTACCACTGGGCCACAGGCACAGCCGTTAAAAGCACATTTCTCCCTCCCTCTCTCCCTCCCTCCCTTCGTTCCTTTTGGAAGTGCTAGGGATTGACCCCAGGGCCTCATGTACACCAGAGGCATTTAGCCACCTAACTACTGTCCCCAGACTTAAAAAGCCAATAACAAACAGGTGTGTTTTAATAAATTTTTTTCCCATTCTTTCAGTCCATTGACCACAGCATATAAGCACACAGGAATTCAGTGCTTTAATTGCTTCCTTGGGCTCTAGCTATGATGCTCCCTAAACTTTGCCTGCTGTGGTTCTCATTATTCTGACATATGCATGAGAGGCTGGGAGGTAAACAGAGCCTGGCCACTCCTCCGAAGGGCTCACACCAGGCTAGGCACTTGGTGACCACAAGGTCCCAGCAGAGTAGGGAAAAGCCAAAGATCTCTTATTAAGACCTACCTAGCCTAGGAGAAGCTGGATTCCCCCCTCCCCCCACCTTTTTATCTACTGATGAGGAAGTCCTGACCAACCAGCTCACCCTAGCTCTGGCACTGCACT
Source organism: Meriones unguiculatus (assembly GCF_030254825.1). Classification (NCBI taxonomy): domain Eukaryota; kingdom Metazoa; phylum Chordata; class Mammalia; order Rodentia; family Muridae; genus Meriones; species Meriones unguiculatus. Next base: position 47,670,180 of record NC_083360.1, on the reverse strand, counting down.
TTCTCTCTGGCTGCACTATGGGAGCCACATTGTAAGCAGATGCTAACCAGAGGCCCATTGGCCTGGCTTTGCTTTTCCAGATCAAAATTAACGTTTCTGCTGGAAAATCCAGCTAATCCCATCATGAAATGATCTGGGGGTTCAAGGTTAATTCTCTTGTTCACCTCTTTATCCAGTCTGCAAATCAGTGCAGCACTCCCCACCCCTCTTCTTCTCCCACTAACAGGAGCCAGTAATGTTGGGTCAATTCAATAGATACATCTAAAAGAAAAACTTAGTCTTAATAAAACACATAAAATTGTGTGTGTGTGTGTGTGTGTGTGTGTGTGTGTGTATACACAGAAGGAGGGGGCGGGGGATGAGATAGAGAACAAGAACACTATGGCATTCATGTGGCTAGAGGACAACTTGTGGGAATTAGTCCTTTCTTTCCACCACGTGAGTTCCAGGACTCAAACTCAGGTTGTCAGGCTTGGTGGCAAACTCCTTTATCCATTAAACTATCTCCCTAAATCTCATTTCTTAAGCAAATGAAACAGCTTTGGTGATGACTTCTTCCAATTCTTATTTCGGCTTTACCATGCCTCAGGGTCCTGCACCTTGAATCCTGATTTGTAACTAAATTGTGCTGAGGTAAAGAATTTGAATGTTTGTGGCCTAAGGCCCTTCCATGCTGAGGTCAAAGCACTGCCAGCACAGAGCCTGAGCCCCAGGCATAAACAGTCCTTTCGATTTTCAGCAGATAAAACTACGTTGTCTCTGCACAGTCTCTAACAGTTAAAAACAGGTTGAATCAGCAGTTCATGATGTCAATGGTTCACTAGGCTCTTTCCTTTAGACATTATTAGAGGGCCTCTGAAAGAATCTGAAAGACTCTACCCAGCAAGGTATCAAAGCAGATGCTGAGACTCATAGCCAAACTTTGGGCAGAGTACAGGGAAGAAGAGGGAGATAGAAAAGACTTGGAGGGGACAGGAGCTCCACAAGGAGACCAACAGAGCCGAAAAAACCTGGGCCCACTAGATTGCTACAGAGAGTGATAAATCAACCACGGACCATGCATGGATATGACCTAGGCTCCCTGCTCAGATGTAGCCCATGGCAGCACAGTTTCTAAGTGGGTTCCCTAATAATGGGAACAGGGACTGTCTCTGACATGAACTCAGTGATTAGCTCTTTATCACCTCCCCCTGAGGGCGTGCGGGGGGGGGGGGGAGCAGCCTTACCAAGGCACAGAGGAAGACAATGCAGACAGTCCTGATGAGACCTGATAGTCTAGGGTCAGATGGAAGGGGAGGAGGACCTCCCCTATTAGCCGACTTGGGAAGGGTCATGAGAGGAGCTGAGGGAGGGTGGAACTGGAAGAGGATGAGGGAGGGCGCTACAGCTGGGACACAAAGTGAATAAACTGTAATTTATAAAAAATAAGTAATTTTAAAAGGACTTACTATTTTTTGTGTGTATGGAGCGTTTTGTCTACATCTGCGTTTGTGCACTAACTGTGTGTTTGGTGTCTCTGGAGATTAGAAGATGATCCCCTAAAAACTGGAGTAACAGATGGTCGTGAACAAGCATGTAGGTGCTGGGAATTGAACCCAGGTACCTTGGGAGAGCAGTAAGTGCTGTTTGCCACTGAGCCATCTCTCCAGACCGGCTTTGCTTCTAACCACCATTAGAAATTCACGTAATAAAATGCTTTCCCTCTTAAAATATTTCTCCTGTATGAAATAAGTCATTATTGTTAGTAATGACTGGAGGCTGTTGATAAACTGTAAGTATATTTTAAAAGCACTTTCTATATTTTTTTTTTTAAAAAAAAAAGCACCTTTTCTTTTCCTTTTCTTAACTCTGTTTTATTTCGTGTTGGCATGTTTGTGAGTGAGGGGAGGCATGCCTGTACCATGGTGCTTGCATGTGGAAGTCAGAGAGCAAGTTACGGGAATGCCTTCTCTGCTTCCTCTGCAGAGTCCAGCAATGGAACCCAGTCCAGGGATGACCAGCCAAGCCATCATGGAGGTGACATGTTACACTTTCTCTTTGGGCTTTTAGGACAGGGTCTCCCTGTGTAGTCCTGGCTCCTGGCTGTCCTGGAACTTACTGGCTGGCCTCAAACTTAAGAGATCCTTCTGTCTCTGCCTACTGAGTGCCCAAACACCCAGCATTTCATACATTTAAACATTTTAAATATTAACTTGAAATAGTACAAGAATCCCATTGTTCTTAAAAATAAAACAACAAAAAAGAATCCTCTTTTTTATTGTTTGTATACATTTGCATGCAAATAATTCTTGCTGTATAGTTCCAGCTTGTTATCTATGCATTCAAATCACATATATGGCTTAATCTCTTTTAAAATTAAAATGTGTGTGTGTGTGTATGGGTGCTGTGCCTGCATGTAAGTCTGTGTACCTCATGTGTATAGTGCCTATGGAGGCCAGAGGTAGGCTTTCGATCTCTTGGAACTTGGGTTACTGGTGGTCACTGGAAAACTTTTGGGTGCTGGGAATGCTAGAAACCTCAGCTGGTTCCTCTGCAAAAGCAGCCACTGCTCTAAGCTGCTGAGCCTTCTACCCTGCTCTGGCTTGTGTTCCTCTAATGGGGCCTTTCTAATGGAGCCTTTCTTGTTACAGATTAGCTACATGCACGACAGTAAATCATCTCAAGAGCAGCCAAAGCCCTTGTTCTCCACGGTCAGCACAGGTGAAATGGGTGAAAAGTGGAAGCCAGAGCTCCCTGCTTGTCTAATCCCAGTATATCAGCCAGCAGGGCCACTCATTCTGAACCCCTCACCTTTCCCCTGTGCTGCCTCCAACTGCTCACCTGGTGTTCGAGAAGTCTAGCACCTAATGACCTAACGGTCCCAAACCCTCCTAAAACAAGCCACAGATATCAGATGGCAGACTGTTGGAATGAAAGAGAATCAGGAATATTCCACGGTCCCACTAAGGGTACAGTGACAAATCCAGTACCTTCTATAAGGTCCTCAATGGCTTTTCTCACTCCCCTGTCAAAGGCTCGTGCATCCGCAGGACTTTGGAAAGTAAGACCGAACTTCCTATTATCAACCTTCCAATGATGAAACGTCGGATTGGCTTTGGTGTAGACCAAGTCCTTTCTGACATAGCATTCCAATACCACCTAAAGGATTGAAACACAGGCTGGTTACTTGTGGGGGAGCCATGATGGTGTCTGTTGTTAGCCCGATCGGGAACCATCACTGATGGTAACTAGCCCTGGTCTTCATATGTGTACCTCTCCACCCGGAAGAAACAGCTGATTCCCAGTGACCACTGCTCTGTACGAGAGCTCTGCTAAGCCCCACTGTCCTTGCTGTCTTCCTGTGTCACACTCCTCTTCCTCCTGCCCCCAGTGTTGGGGGCTTCTGCACTGATGGCTCTTGCCTTCCCTCCTGTCATTTCTTCTTACTACATTCACAATTACTTAGTAACTGATTAACTGTTCTCTAATGGTTTCTTATGTGTTGCTTTTGGTCCCATACTTAATGGCAAGATGTATCATAATGTAACCCTCCATCTAATACAGTGCTACTGCTGACAGACAACAGTTTATTTCATATCATAGAAGATAAGCTTTGCAACAAAGCAAATATCAACTTCATGTCCTCACTAATAACAATCCCCAACTATATTTATTCCTATAGCTTTATTACAAACTCCAAAGTGATTTTGCTGGGTTTTCATAGCTTTCATCTAGTTCTGCAAAACTCTGTCATTAACACAATGTGAACTCGTTAATCTGGGTTAAGTGAAGGCAAAGGTAAAGGCTTACCTATATCAAGGTAAACCTGAATTAAAGAATAGCACAAATTTCAAGACTATAGCGAAGCAAAAAGAAGTAATTTTCTGCCTACTACATGCTTTCTGAATTAGTAACAATATTCAAATTGACAAATTAATAGCAGCACTGAATGCTGATTATATAACACAGTATTGAAAGAGGGTGGCCCCTCACAATTCTATCCACGATTAAATTGCTTATCATGGTCATTTTCTCCTAAGTATAGCACAAGGACTAAATGTCAGCCAGCCTCATTCCAAACTGGGTAAGACCAAATAATCAAGGCTTTAACTAATAAATGTCATCCATTTTAGAACCTAAACATTTCAATTAGAAGTCTTAAGTTATTCTCACTATTCTATATTATTTTTGTCAAAACAGACAAAGAGATTTAGTTATTCTCTCTCTCTCTCTCTCTCTCTCTCTCTCTCTCTCTCTCTCTCTCTCTCTCTCTCTCAGTTACCCAGGCTAGCTTTGAACGTTCCATGTAGTTCAAGATGACTTTCCATATCCTCCTGCTCACTGGGATTACAGTTTTAGGTCACCATGCCTGGTTCATGCCATGCTAGGGATGGAACCCATGGCTTTGCGTATGCTAGGCAAGCACCCTACCAGCTGAGCCCCTGCCCCAGCCTAAGAATTAGGTAATTCGCACAAATGCAGAAGGCTCCAACCTTGTTCTTCTCCCACCCCTTATCCCACTCCTTTCCCACTGTCACAGTGAGTGCAGCCCTAGCCTTTTGTGCCTTTTTTACATACACACAGAAAGTTTGTTTACAGGATTGTAACCAATCCTGTAAATCGCTTTTGCTACTTGTATTTTGTTTTTCTTAAAATTATGTCTTGAGCTAGGTAGGGGGCTGGAGAGATGGCTCAGCTGTTGAGAATAACTGTTGGTCCTGCAGATGACCCAAGCTCAGTTCCCAGCATCCACATGGTGTCTCACCACCATCTGTAACACCAGTTCTAGGGCATCTGATGTCTTCTAACCTCCATGGGCACCAGGCACACATACAAATGGACAAACACTCATGTAAAAAAAATAGAATAAATATTTAAAAAAAAAATCATGTCTTAGGGAGTGTGTGTGTATCTATGCAGTGAAGTGGAAAAGCATATACTTACTATGCCTAAGGTTCTGTATTGGATTTCTAGCACCAGAAGAGAGAGAGAGAGAGAGAGAGAGAGAGAGAGAGAGAGAGAGAGAGAGAGAGCAAAAAACAACCAAACAACCCAAACTTTAGAGTCAGGAGGGTCGGCTGTGCGATGTTCCTCTGTGCAGATGTCAATTTATCCAACTGTGGTCCACAGAAATGGTCCCTTTCCCAGACAACGCTGCCACCTGTACTGATACACAGTAGTGTTTCCCCTGGTTTGATCTGTGGGCCTCTGAGATTCCCAGCCCCTTTCTAGGAGTCTGAAATGAGAGATTGTCACACTAGCATTTTTGCCATCTTCACTCTGTGTGGACATTTCTGCAGTTAGGGTGGAGGGTGCTAACGGCCATGCAGCAGCATGGATGCGGCAGCCCAGAGGCTCCCTGCTACTCAAAGCCGTCAGCGAGCACAAGGCCAGCTTCATTTACTCAGGTATACCCTTTACCCTCTATTTCTTGGTGTCATGGGAAGACTCTCCCACCAGCCTGGCCTGCATACACAGCTGGCACATGCTGGGTCTTCTAAGTCTTCCCTCTTCCAACCAGGGAGGAAGGACAACCATCAAGGTACTGGCTGGTAAGGCTGACTCTGAGCTCTTTCACAGCCAGAACTAATTAATTCTTTCTTTTCCCTTCTCTTCCCATCCTTTTTGGACAGGGGTCTCTCATGTAGCCCAAGATGGCCTCAGAGTCAATAAATAGCTGAGGCTGACTTCAAAGTCCTGATCTCCCTACCCGTGAATCATCATCCTTATTAAAAGATTGACTAATAGACCAAGAATGGTGAATTGAGGATTTGGCAGAGATTTTCTTGAAAATGAGCAAACTGAGCTTGCCACCTCAGAGAGAACAATGGAAGCCCCTCACCCCTAGTAATAAGATCTGAACTTCTAAGAATTAAAAAAAAAAAATACTAATTTTGGACAGTTTGCCAATAATTATTGGCAAACACTATTTTGAAATTGTTTTTATTATTATTTGACTTCATATGTATGGGTGTTTTGTCTGCATGTGTGTCTGTGGGCTACACGTCAGATCCTCTGGGACTGGAGTTCTGCGCTAATGATGTGGGTGTTAGGAACTGAACCCTGTCCTCTAGGCTGAACTGTATCCTTGAGTTTCAAATATGCATTGCAGCATGTGTGCATGCATCATAGGTTGTGTGTGTGTGTGTATACAATGCCGTTAAAGACTCAGACAGACAGAAATGTCCTAGGAGCATGAAGTAGGCATAGTAGCGCATGACTGTAGTGTAGCAGTGATTGATGTATGAGGATTGCAAGTTTAAGGCCAGCAAAGTTCAAGGCTACATAAGGAGACCTTGTCTGGAAGAAGAAAGGACTGGGGGTGTAATTCAATACCTATGCCTTTCTACCCACAAAGAATATAAAACTAAAAGAAAGGTCTTTTTTTATATACTGTAGGATAACATGTGTCACCATCCGGAAGACCAGTCTAACCCCAGAAAGGCCCGTGTTCTCTTCTCCTGGCATCCAACTCATGATGCTACAGGCTCAGGAATGAGTAAGACACTCACTAAAGGTGAATGATTAAATAGCAGATTTTCATTGAAGGGAGCATTAAAAAAAGAAGTGTGGGCTGGAAACGTAGCTTAGCTTGAAGGATGCCTTCAAATCATACAAGTCCCAGGGGCCCAGCATCAAATACACTGGGCACAGTGGCACAGGCTTGTAATCTTGGGCGGTGGAGGCATGAGGATCAGAAGTTCAAAGCCACCCTCACCTAAGCACTCAGGTCAGCCTAGACTATCTGAGTCCCTGTCTTTAAAAGCCCACCAAAAGGAGGTGCTACTGGTAGAGTTGATTCCTTTAAGAAAAGAAGAGTACAATTACAAGAAAAGAGGCCAGGTATGGTAATCCCAACACAGTTTCTTCTTAATCTCAGTATTTGGGAGGTAGAAGGAGGAGGATCAAACACGAGTCTGTGGTCAACCTGGAACTTACAGTGAGTTTCAGGCTAGCCAGGTCTGCAGTTTTCCTTTACACAGAATTTCTCGGAATAACTTGATTTTCCCTATTGCCATCAATTCTCTGACTAACTGCTTCTGAGTGGGTATCTTAGAAGCACCATCAGTTAAAAGGCTAAAATACATAACTAAAACAAACACAGAGCGTGGTGCCTTCCGGAATTGGGTTACACTGAAACAACTCCTCACACACTCCTATGAAAAAGAGTGCTTCACACCCAGCTGAGACACCGGGAACTAAGCCTCCACCCAAAGGTTAGCTAGACAGTTGTGAGCCACTGTGTGGTTGCTGGGAACTGAACTCAGGACCTCTAGAAGAGCAGTCAGTGCTCTTAAGCACTAAGCCATGTCTCCAGCCCTCCCCAACAACCTGCCCCTTTCAGAGCTCCTACAGTGGCTCGCTGCCTTACAGAACCTGGGAAATGAAAGAGATATATCTACAAATGGTGCGGGAGTAGGGACAGGAATCAGAATGTCTTGGAGCTAAACACAAGAAGTCAGGGGTAGAAAGATGAAGCACAAGCCGGTGTGTGGCTGTGTGATTTAAGACAGGAAGATGCAGCCAAACAGTTTGTGGCTTCCAGAGGGGAAATGATTAAATTACTGAAAGAAATAAAAGAAATAGAGGAATGTTCAAAGAAACAGGCGAAGGAACTGAAGGAAAAACAGAAAAATACAGTCAGAAAGGTGAATGAAATCAACAAAACGGCTCAAGATCTGAAGAAAGAATTAGAAAAATTAAAGAAAACACAAATGGAGGAAATCATGGAGAGGGAGAACCTAGGTAAAAAAAAAAAACAAAAAAAAAAACAAAAAACAGACAAACAAACAAAAAAAAACAAGGAACTACAGACGTAAGCATAACCAACAGCCTACAAGAGATGGAAGAAAGAATCTCAGGTGTAGAAAATACAATGGAAGAAATCGATGTATCCATCAAAGAAAATAATGAATCTAAAAAATTCCTGACACAAACCATCCAAGAAATCCAAGACAACACATAAAGACAAAACCTAAGAATAATAGGAATAGAAGAAAAAGAAGATTCCCTGCTCCAAGGCCCAGAAAATATTTTTAACAAAATCATAGAAGAAAATTTCCCCAACTTAAAGGAGAGGCCTAGAAGAACACAAGAGGCCTCCAGAACACCTAATAAATTAGACCAGAAAAGAAAATCCTCCCGTCACATAATTACCAAAACAGTAAGTATACAGAACAAAGAAAAAATACTAAAAGCTGCAAGGGAAAAAGGCCAAATAACATATAATGGCAAACCCATCAGAATCACACCTTACTTCTCAACAGAAACTATGAAATCCAGAAGAGCCTGGACGGATTATCATGCAGACCCTAAGAGAACACAGATGTCAGCCTAGGCTACTGTACCCAGCAAAACTCTCAGTCCTCGTAGGCGGAGAAAACAAGATATTCAATGACAAAAACAAATTTCAACAATACCTACACACAAATCTAGCGTTACAGAAGATACTAGAAGGAAAAATACAACCCAAGAAAACTAACTGCTTTCAAGAAAACACAGGCAATAAATAACCTCACTACAGCAAAATGTTTCGTATTTTTTAAGAAATAATTTGGAGCTTGATTTTTTTAAGAAATAATTTGGAGCCTTTAATGTATTTGTGTGTTTGGTTACTGTCCTCGTGATATTTACCAACTATTCTGTCTGGTAATTTTCTTCGCCCAGAAGAAGCGGTTGGAAGAAAAGGAGCATATAACACATAAAACTTGACCACAGTCTCAAACACAAAACTGGCATTTTCTCTGGGAGATCCTATACAATCCATCACATTTTCAGTTACTGCAGATTTCTGAATACCTACTTTCAAGTACAGTGGAAAGTTAACTATGTTTAGTAAATTTTAAGAGACTTAGGGCTGGGGATGCACAGCACTCTACAGAGAGTGTACTTGCCTAGTGATGAGCCAGAGAGTAGGGAGGAAGGAGAGACAGACTAATGGGGACTCTAGTTCAAGGTTAAAGCACACACTTAACATGCACGAATGCCTAGGTTTGAGCTCTGGTGCCCCTAAAAGAAGAATAAACTGGACTTGGGCATCCCACCTTCCTCCCTGTCAGAAACTGTTGTGGAACCGGCCACCCAAGTTTCTCCAAGAGCCAGTATGTTATCCTGCCCTTGGTGTAAGTCTCATGCTTCCATGTATTTGTCTATAAATATACACGATTACTTGCAGAAGTATCATGCTACTTTACTAATTACTTATGAAACAAAAGCTGTATGTGTTTTTGTGAGTGTATGTGTACTTCTGTGAGTGGAAGCCAGAGGAGGGCATTGGGTGCTCAGTTTTACCACCCTCATCTTATTCCTCCTAGATGGGGCACCTAGAGCTAAGGCAATGATCCTCCTGTCTCCCACAGGGCTGGGGTTAAAAAGCCTACATGGTCACCATGTTTCATGTGGGTGCTGGAATCTAGACTCGTGTCTTCATGCTTTCACAGCAAACACTCTTACATCCTGGGCCATGTCCCCAGCCTAGCTCTGGTGTCTGACCGATTTAGAAGGAACCAATGTTAGGTGATGCTCTCTCACACGTTATCTTCTACCACCCAAATCTCTCATGAAAAACCGTGAGTCCACAGTTTGTCATTACATGGCTTATAACAATAAAGAACACACTTTCCCTTTAAATGCCTGTTACAATGACATACTGGTCAAACACCCTTGTCCACATACACTCTACATGGTCTATGTAGAGGCTGCACTGGAAAGGGAAGATTATATTAAAAACATCAAAGGGGACAAGGGCTGTAACTTATGCATGAAGAGCAGCCATTGCGATTTTAACTCCCACAATGTATGTCTATCATTACCAGTTTGTCTTTCTGTCGTTCACCATGGATGAGAAAGCCGCTTCGTCCACTGCCTTCAGGGTGCATGACCTTACACACCCCAACACGACTGATCCCGCCTCCTTCCTGTGGGAACCATCCCCCGCTGGAGTCATCTCTGGTCATAACCACGGCCTTGACACGCACAATATAGCTGTCACTAAAAGGACAACAAGAAGGGGCATGACAACGGTCTGGTAGCTGCAGAACACGCTTCCCAGGGCAAGACAGCCGCTACCCAACCCTTCCCTTGATTTGTCCACAGAAATGTGCCTGATGATGGCCCAGAACGAGAGACCATCTTGACATTCAAGAAAAAAACAAACAAACCATGTAATACAATACGAAAGTCCACCTTAAGAGAGATAGCCACTAATTAACACATTTTGACTTGTGAGTCTTTAAAGATGCACACAGGCATAAATGACATTCTCCAGCTTCTGGAAGTTAAGTATTAACCAAACGAATAGACTCATTTCTAGGATTTGACATCCGAGTTGCAAAGTCAAGCCTGTTAACTTATAAGGACATTACAATGACTTAAATCCTTTAAACTTAGTTTACAACAAATGGCCAAGCTTTGACATTTTGTGAAGCGAAGAATCCTATTTGGCAAACAATACAGCAATAATCCACCTCTAAGTCACAAAGTCGCCATTCAACATTTGCACAAGTGGGAAAGACTTCAACTCAACTCTACACCCCTGCAGCCTTTGCTTACGGCCTCCCTTTTCCACTTTAAATGTACGATTTTGCCCTAAGCTCTACTGTACCACTGCCAAGAATCCCTTTTCCTCCAAAAACCAACTACAGCTTCTTTTCATTCTTTGTTGATTTGAGGGGAAATTAAATTTTCACTTGATGTTTTCTTTCTTGGGATATAATTCATTTTCCCCCCTCTTAAAACATATATTCCCACCTTCTATAGGACAGGCACTGTGACAGACTTGAGAAAAACGATGACACAGAGCGAGGACCCCCTTGTGCTAGAGTTCCGAGAAGGCCTGCGTCCCGCCTCAGTGCCCAGGCAGAGGCTCCACAATCTCTGAGAGTCCCCTGTGCTCTGCACATCTGTTTGCCACACCCCTCCTAAAGAAGGCAGCATCTGTCACTCAGACTTTCTGCCATCTGCACAGCCTTCCCACTCCCAGGCACTGCCTTGCCCCTCTCTGAATGAAGTCCCTTTTGCTTTCTTCACCTACACCTGGTAGAAGGTGCCCTTGTGGCCACTCTCACAGGCAAGCACATCTCTGCCTTGTTCTGAGACGCACGCGTGGGCCATTGAAGCTGAGGTAGGACCTGGGGTTCTCCACACCTTGGTTAAAGCATACTTTTACTTTCTGCTGTTTTGGTTGTGCCTCCTTCATCTGAGGGGATTAAACATCCATGAAAAGGGAAGAGCTACATTAAGTGTGGTAGTTCCACAAACTACATAAGTATACACTTATTAAAGATTAGAACAAAACAGAAAAACCTCAGCACCTCTTCTCCCAGGCTCCAAGGGCTGTGCACTGTGGCCTTTGACTAAGGCCTCTATCCTTCCATCTTGATTACTTTTAACAAGTGCCTTCCCCAGGCACAGACTTCCTTTACAGGAGGAAATATAGGGGCTTAAAACCAGACATGGGCATGTATGACGTCTGGGTATGAGTCAACCACTTCCTATCTGTGACCCTCACACACTGCCTGGAGCAGAGCTCTATTACCAAACAGTGTAGAGGAAATCTCCTTGCCCTTTCTCCTCCCTGCTTTTTAAAACTAATTAAACATGTACAGGTGTGGGGTTTATTTAGGGGTGTGCAAAAGGAAGCACTAAGACAGGTACATTTACACACACACAGCTACTAGTAGCTGAAATGCCTTAGAAACATTTCAAGTCATGCTACTACTGTCAAAAACAAAACAACAACAACAAACAAACACACAATTCCCAAAACTGGTAATAATTGCAACATGCACAGAAAAGGACCTGTAAACTCTGGATGAGGCCCCAAAATCAACTTCATGAAGTCCAGGTAAGAATGTGAGCTGAAGAACCCAAACAGCCAGTGTCATTACCAACGATGCTAGGTGATGACCACTTGAGCCAGACTGGGTAGACTGGAGACCATTCCATTTAAATGTGGTTTCTTTAAGGAAAAGCCGTTATGGTCGGTCCCAACATGCTAATTTGTCCCACGACCACTCAAAACCAAAAGGAGGCAGGTAAGGTCCCATGGCAGGATCGGAATGCACAGAAAGCAATTTCAAAACTGCTGTGACGTTTCCATTCAGACTTGAGGGAGGCCGAGTCACAGAAGTAAACAAAGGAGCCACAGGAAGTGGTAATGAGCCACTCCTTGTTGCTCCTTGTCCTTCCTGGCCAGGCTGGTCAACACTTGCCCACCCCCTTAGGTGCTGAGGACTTCCTTTGCAAAAGGGAGACAGAGTCTACCCTGCAGTAAGGCCAGGGTCACAGCCACGCTGCGGCTTACTGTTTTTGCTGGAAGGCTGGCTCTCATGGCAAACTGCAGCACTCCTGCCCACTGAAGAGTAAGGCTGCAGAGCGTGGGCCTTGCCAGCTGCCAGGCACCTGAAGGGAGACAGCATCTGAGTCCAGCCTCAGCAACAGACAGGGTCAAAAAACCCAGGATGGATGGCACTGCAGGCACACCTCCATCTGCCGTCTGTGACCCTCTGCTCCTCCCTTTTCCTTAAGCAATGGAGCCAATTTCATACCCCCATAAATCCTTCCCAATAAACCCCACGGCAGGCTAGCCCTTATTGGATCACACTGCTTCTTTATCTCTCCACCAGGCTAAACAATAGCTTCACTCACTTCCAGGCCCTTCACCACTTCAGCAGACCCAGTGAAGGATCAGCCAGGCCCTCCTCTACAGAAGCTTCCTGAGCCCAAACACCAGCTTCTCTTGGAGCCAGGCAGACTCACTTTATTTTAATCACATCCCCATGTCCCAGTCCTCTTTGTGCCTACAGGTTTATAAAGGCATTTAGACTTCACCAAATTGCCCATAGATGTGTGTGTTTATGATATATGCCTAGTGGGTTCTGTAAAATTAATCAGCAAGATACTGTGGCAAAGTCAGATAGGTTGAGAAGCCAGAGGTCCTGGTCATAGTCCACTGATGTTGCTTTTTCAGGTGTTTATCTTAAGTGTCAATTACTTGAGAATTCATAAAAGATGACTGCCCTGGTTTAAAAATAAATCACAGATTCCGGGCTAGAAAAGTTCTCCATGGCAGTTACAGGGTACCCTGGCCTGCACAAGCCATCTAAACGAGAACATTTATTTGCTCTGCCCGTTTAAACGTCTATAGAAAATAGGGCTTCTAGATTAATTATTTAAATGGATACTACCTGCCTAGAAAGTTAGCTCATTATGGAAAGCAGCGTTAAGAAAAGCCTCCTGGTGGATAGAAGACTTAGTTGCAAAGATGCCATTTCTGGCCGGGGGCAAGGCCAGGAGGGCATTTGCTACCTTCTCAGAGCAGTCCAGTCCCTTTCTGAACGTTAACCCTTTGCCAGTGTCAGTCAGGGAAGCTGAAAAGTGGGCTAAAATTACTTCAGGAAGGCAGATTTTTCTGATCAGTGCAGCTGACCACAAAATAAAACTCCAGAGTCATCTATGAAATTACCCTTCCCTAGTATCTGGGAATAAAAAATAAATAAAAAAGTAAAAATCTGTGCACTCAAACAGGTCCAGTCTTTTAGCTGGAACTCAGTGTCAAGGCACAGAGCCATTCTGAGAAAAAGTAGGCTCCTTGCCCGCTCCTGGTCATCATGCCGTGGAGAGCTTTTGATTCATTGCTCCAGGGGTCCCAGCACAGCGCTGACAACTTTTGTCTTCAGTGCCTGTTCAGGCATTATTTGTTTAAGTGTACAGGTTACGTTTTCAGACATGGTACCCCCAAATATAAAATGGTATCTAAAAATCTGTGTGTGCCAAGAGCTCCAACTTTCACCCAGGAAATTAGGCCAAAAGGTCTCGCTTACATTATAGGAACCCCAGACCCTCTGGCCAAGAATCTATAAATCCAAACCACAGAAAACATTTACTAAAACTCCACTGTAGCCTTGAACCAATGAAGCAGTGTCTGGTGTTTCCGATTTACACTTGGAAGGCGAGGTCAGAACATGTTCATCTTGGCCTTCATGTGTGCTCATGCGCACCCCCCCCCCACACACACACTTATTGCAACAGGCAGGCATCGTGAGCTTCCTGGGAGCATGTGAGCAGCATCCTATACTCACAGCACATTCTCGTGCACTTACTGAGCTCCTGTCCCCTCCAGTATCAAAGAGACAGACAGCACAGATGAGTGCAAACTGAATCAGGCAATCAAACCGAATTATGAATCATTCTTCAGAATGAATCCTAGCAAGTCAAAGTTCGCTAGAGCATTCAGCTGTTGGGACTTCTATTTTCCAGTTGAAAATTTAATACACAACCATTTTTTTTAATAGCTGCAAACTCCAGTCTTTACAGACCAGCAATTCTGATGAGAAACTCACACCCACCTATACCTCCCTCAGTGCTGCTGAGCACGCGCACACATCTATACTTTGCCTTCTATCACCATTTGCTGTCAGTACAGTTTCCAATCTGACCTTGCACCTTCAGGGCACAGAGAAGCCACAGCCTCGGGGGCACTGCATGTGCTAGCACATTCTCTTGTGTGGGGCCTGCTACCCTGGCCCTACAAACTTCCCGAGCTGTCTCACGGTTGAGTGGGGTATCAGACAATGTAACTACTAAGCAGTCTGGTCTTTCCTTTTTCTTTGCTGCTACGTGCTGAAGCCAGCCTGTGGTGGCCAAGAGAAGGCAGGGTAGCCAGAGGAAAAAAGTGAGTGGCTAGAAACAAAGCGAGGGATCTTTACTGAGCCTGAAGAGGCCCTGGGGAAAACCAGACCACCAGAGATCCCTGCAAGTCTTAATCCAGCCAGGCTCCCAGTGAACGAGAAGACCTATGACACAGACAGCCTGAGTTCCTGTGGCTCCCAAGAGCCTTTGATCAGAGTGCCAGTTCCAGGGATGAATTCCCAGGCACTGAACATGGAAAGTCTGTGGCAGTGTGAACTCACACTGGGTACTCCCTGATGAAACGCTAGTCTGGGTTATTTTGCAACAGTTTACAGGGTTGTACTGGGTAGCTTAACTCCACCGCATTTAACATGAAATTGTTAATTCCACACCTAATCCTGTATCTCTTGTATCCTGTTCTACCTTGCCATCTCAAATCACAGCACACCCAGGCCAGTAGAAAACAAGGTGAAAAACCTGGCCTGGAGGGGAAGGGTTATCAAAAGTACATCTTCACTGGGCAATCGCAGGGCAGGCTTTAATCCCAGCACTTAGGAGGTAGAGGTAGGTGGATCTCTGTGAGTTGTAGGACAGCCAGGGCTACACAGAAAAATCTTGTCTTGGGGGGGGGGGAGATTCAGCACCTGCAAATTCAGGCAACGTTACAAGTGTCCTCAAAGGCAGGTGATGGAAAATGCTCTTGGGTCACTCTCTGTGCCAGTCACTGTGGCCTTCCCAAGCCCACCCTGGAGGTAAGGGACCAGGGAGCGAAAGCCCTGTTCAAGGGCTTTTTCATGGTCTCCTTTTGTTTCTACTGCTTAATTTTGGAGGGCCTGGTGCTTTCTTGAATATACACAGTCAGCAGGGAAGGAAGGCCCTTCTCTTGAGAATCTGAAGATAATCTTTGCTTTAATCTTTACAGTCCAAAGTTCTTCTCTCCACCCTGGGGGCCCAGGGAGCAGAGACCCTTGCCACAGGCCTCTTCAACTCTAAGTGGCCCTGGCTGGTCAAGGATGACCCCTGCCCTGTAATGGCCACCCATCTCAGTTGCAGGCTGCCAACTGCACCTGTAATTATCACTGAGTTTAAAAACACCAGCTTCAGGAAGTTATGCTTGTGATGCCCTCTGGTAACGAGAACAGATCCACCAGCATCAAAGGTACACGCAAACCACAATTATTTAAATTTAATCTTATTTTATTAATTACACTTTATTCACTTTGTATCCCCCCACAAGCCCCTCCCAGTCCCACCCTCCCTCACCCTTCTTCACGCATGCCCCACCCCAAGTCCACTGATAGGGAGGTCCTCCTCTCCTTCCTTCTGATCTTAGTCTATCAGATCACATCAGGAGTGGCTGCACTGTCTTCTTCTGTGGCCTGGTAAGGCTGCTCCCCCCTCAGGGGGAAGTGATCAAAGAACAGGCCAATCAGATTATGTCAGAGGCAGTCCCTCTTCCCATTACTATGTAACCCACTTGGACACTAAACTGCCATGGGCTACATCTGTGCAGGGGTTCTAGGTTATCTCCATGCCTGGTACTTGGTTGGAGTATGAGTCTCTGGGAAGACTCCTGTGTTCAAATTTTCTGGTTCTGTTGTTCTCCTTGTGGAGTTCCTGTCCTCTCCAGTTCTTACTATTTCCCACTTCTTACATAAGATTCCATGCACTCTGCCCAACAGTTGGCCGTAAGTCTCAGCGTCTGTTTTGATAGTCTGCAGGGCAGAGCCTTTGAGAGGCCCTCTGTGGCAGGTTCCTAGGTTGTTTCCTGTTTTCTTCTTCTTCCATCCTCTTTGCCTTTCAGGATGGTGTTTGATTATTTTAGTCAGGGTCCTCTCTCTTGATTATTTTATTTAGATGTACAGATTTTAGTAGGTTTATCCTTTGTTATATGTCTATATGAGTGAGTATATACCGTGTGTGTCTTTCTGCTTCTGGGATAGCTCACTCAGGAAAGTGATGATCCTTTCCAGGTCCCACCATTTACCTGCAAATTTCATGATTTCCTTATTTTTCATTGCAGAGTAATACTCCATTGTGTTGGGATTTAAAAATTCTTTTAAAAACAGAAAAAAAAGGACAAAAACCAAGCACACAGGAATTCTCCACCCCACCCTCACTGTGATGACCTGGTTGCTGGGCACAGTGACTCCCAGGACCACAGAAATGACTTTCACCTGCGCTGTCTGCCATGACCTTACCCTATATCCAACCTTTTAAAAATGCTAACATTAAGGTGTTTTCAGGAAATCACAGAGACATTTTGTATTCCAGACTTGTTCAAAAATCACTAAAACATAAGGTAGTTTTGGAAATAAGCTTTCTTTAACTTAGCCTTTTTTCTTTTAAAGAATGCGTCTAATTCTTACAGACTGAGTATATGCTCTACCTTGGGTTGTATCTACCGGTGACTACTTTCGTGGTTGTGTTTCTGGGTGACTACTTCGATAGAAGTGGGGACAGGAGAGCCTGGGGAGGTTACATGGTCAAAGCTGAACTGAGGTTTAGGGCTCTGCTTTTACTGTCTGTGTGCTCTGCCCAGCCTGGGGTCAGCATTCGGCAGCGTTCATAATTAACTAAGATCTAAGGGATTTCGATCTTAAGGCAAACAAACTGACCCACCATGAAAAAAACTTTCTCTTGTGTTTTCACCTGAAAGCAGTCATGCTCTCGGGCTTTCCCTTCACGCTTACACAAACGGTATTCGTGGTCCTGTTTAAATCTCCAGGCTAGTTAAGAGAGACACTGAGTCACTGAATGGATTAAAGTACACCAGCAGTAAAACAAAACCAGGCTTTTAAAAACACGAACGGCTAGCAAAAGGGAGTTGCTTAAAGTTAATAATACCCTCCCACCCAGGGCTGCAACTCATGGCCACTGGACTTGGGTGCCTCCTTCTCTAACTGTTTTTGTTTTCGTCCTCATTATTGGTGAAAGCAAAGAAAGGAGAGTGTCAGCAAGAAACTGGCCGCCGGGTGGCCAGCAAGTGTGAAATCTATACACTGTCTATGCATCGTCAATAACGCTCCAAAAAGTCAACTACTTCTGTCCGGAATGCAGATGTATTTCTTTTTCCTGCTACCCTGCCCCTCTCCCAAGGTCAAAAGGTCAGGACCTTACCAAATCCAAAAACCTACAACATCATTTACAGGCCTGTCCCTCTTGAGATCTGTTCCAAACAAAAAGTGACAATTTAGCCCACAGGAAGGAAGGGGAGCCAGAGCCCACAGGGTTTTTACGAGTCTCACTTTATATGCTAGACAGATCTACCCAGGAGGTGTCCTTTCAGGTGGCCAGAGTTAGTGACTCATTTAGTTCCTGTTCACTCAGGCTTCTGTCACCTCCTTTACTAGGGAGGAAAAGATAAGCAACAAATGAAACTTGTTCGAGGTATCTGCGCTCCAGTCAGGGGCGGAATCTCCACTCCCCGGCAGACACTTAGGAGGCAGCCTGGCAGTGGTCAGGTCTGCAGACAGATGCTGAAGAGACACTAAGCAAGTAAGTACAGGCTCTTTTTAAGCTAGAAGGACCAGGAGCAACAGAGTAGGACCCTCATTCAGGCAGATGAGGGGCCGTTCCACGTTACTGACTGGGGACAGATGAAGAATGCTTACCCACAGCTGCCCACAATTTACACCCAAGGGCTCTGTGCTGTGGGGAAAGTCCCTGGATTGGTGCTGTTGGGATTTTAAGATTTACTGGTTTAGGTAACAACTGTGAGGGAATTTTAAGTGAAGAGGAATTACCAACAGCACAACTCCAGGACAGAGCAACAGCTGGAGGGTGGGGTGGGTCCGTCTTGGCTGTTTCTCCCTAACAGAGGTCATTCCATTTGGGATTTATTAGTATAACTAGACCTAGCCTGTAACAACCCCCTCCTCACAACTGGGTGTGACACTTCATTTCTGCTACTGAGCCACAGCCTTCACTGATGCAGGACAGAGGGCAAGAGCCAAAGGGCTCTTGAGGTCTCTTTTCAACTTCTGGATTTTTTTAAAAATTGGCTTTACAGTCCTATAGTGTTGCCAAGGCAACACTACAGTAGCGTGTGTTAGCAAGCACACGCTACTGAAATATCCTGCAGAAGCAGAAAACTTCTAGCAGTAAAACTCAACAGAATACCTTTAATAGAAAACGACCAGAAGCCCACCAGGACACATGACCACAATGACGACACAGCCCTTTCACTCAGCACCAGAGTTACTCCACAATCACACAATTCCCAGAGTGAGGAAATCTTACTTTAGTCTTTTGACAAAGGAAGAAAATGGACCTGGAAATGTTCCTCAGTGGCAGGGTGATCTCCAGAATGTACAAGGCCTAATTTTAATCCACAGTACAGGTGCACAGGCGCGCACACATACACAAAGAACATGAAAACTCTTTTCAAAATAAATGTAACAAGCTATGTGTGCTGATGAACGCCTGTAATGGGAGTTGAAGACTGGAGGTTTTTTCTTTATTTTTTTTAAATTTATTTTTATTTTATGTGCATTGGGGTTTTCCCTGTATGTATGTCTGAGTGAGGGTGTCAGATGTTGGAGTTACAGTGAGACCTGAGGCACCATGTGGGTGGGTGCTGGGAATTGAATTCGGGTCCTCTGGGAGAGCCCTTTTTTCCCCTCAAGGCAAATCCTCGATGCATATTGTGTTGGTGTGCGTATAAAGACCAGGATAACCTTGAACTCAGAGATCCACCTGCCTCAAACTCCCAAGTGCTGGCACTTGCCACTGCACCTGGCACACACAAGAGGTTCCCTGAAGTCAACATAAGGAAGCCATCCTTGCGGGCAACATTTTAGTATCAAAAAAAAAGTCTAAAAAGGTCTGTAACATGATGCCAGTCAACTTCAACTCTCTACAGAGCCAATGGTGAGTTCCAGTCAGCAAGCCTGAGCTCACACGTCAACCTCCTTCTCACCCTTTTTTAAAGATTAAAATTGTTATTTAAACTTATTTATAACCTGGGTGTGGTGGCTCACGCCTTCGATCCCAGCACTTGGGAGGCAGAGGAAGGCAGATCTCTGTAAGTTTTAGGCCAGCCTGGTGTGTGTGTAAGAAGGTATGGAGGTCAGAATAGCCTGAATCAGCTCTTCCTTTCTACCATGAGGGCTCCAGGAATTAAACTCAGGTCATCAGGCCTGGCAGCCAGTTCCTTTATCTAGGGCCACCCATCTCTCTCTGGCCTTCATCTGGTTCTCTAGGACAGTCAGTTCTTCAGGTGCCACAAATAAGCCACCACGCCTCCAGCAATTTCCTCCAGTAAGTAAGCCTACGAGGAGGTTCTGGAAACTCAATTCTACCTCAAAAGGCTATTTCCAACACTTTTTCACCTCAGTATTCACAATGAGCCAAGAGGTGGTGATAATTTAAATGCCTGTTTATTCCATCCAGGGATGACCGGTTAAACAATGCAGCAACACACACAGAAGATTATTATTCAGCGTTAATAAAGAAGAAATCAACATGGAATGGACTTTGAGAAAGTAAAATACCCACTCAAAAGCAAAAAAAAAAAAAAAAAGGAAAACAGGTGTATGTTGGTGCTGGTGCACACCTTTAATCCCACAGCACTGGGGAGGGAGGCAGAGGCAGGCGGATCTCTGAGTTTGAGGCCAGCCAACCTAATCTACAGAAGGCGTTCTAGAACAGCCAGGGCCACACAGAGAAACCCTGTATCAAAAATCGACAAGCCACTACAGTATTCATTCTATTTATATTGTTATCTAGAGGCCATGGAAACAGCAGAATAGTGGTTGCCCCGGGCTGAGGAAGATGGGGAAGCCAATCACAGTGTATGGAGTTTCGGTTTTGCAAAGCGAAAATGCTCTAGAAATCTAAAACGCATATAACCACTGTTACCGTGCCTGCTGAAGCGGTAAAGTACAGGGTGTGTGTGTGTGTGTGTGTGTGTGTGTGTGTGTATGAGAAAAGATTTGTTTGCGTGTATGGGGGAGGGGTGCTCACGTCACAATTTGGATGTGGAGGTCAAAGGGCAAACCCCACAGGCTGGTTCTCTTTCCACTATGTAGGTCCTCAGGCTTGGTGGCAAAGTGCCTTTACTTGCTGAGCTGTCTCACTGTCCATGCGTCCTGGATTTTGTCACACAAAAAAGAGGGAAGTAAGGGAGTCACCTGACATGGGTTCAGAAAGTCTGGGCTGCACTGACGCACATTCCCAAAGTCTTTAAGGCGGAACATCACCACTGACACAGGAAACAATTTGCTCATTCGTAGGACCCTCACTGAGGCGGCCATACCAAGGCTGACTTTTCGTGCACAACTCGAAATTCCTAAGTATTAGGTTTCTTGACAGAAGAAAAACGGCTTTTCTTCTAAAATCATCTCAAAGATCAAATGCCTTAAAAAGAACAGTGTGCCCCTCTAAGCTCGGAGACAAAAGCATTCTTAAAAAATTACTCGTTTTTATTTTGTGTGAGTGCCTACACGTCACATGTGCCTACTGTCTAGATAGGACGTCGGATCCCCAGAAATGGAGTTACAGAAGGTTGTGAGTCACCACGTGGGTGCTGTAAAGCTAACTGGGTCCTCCACAAAAAAAGCCCATGCTCTAAACCACTGAGCATGTCCTCAGCTTGACAACAGTGTTCTTCATGAACACTTAAAGAGTCTACGATGCAATCCACAGATCCCACCCCCCAACCGGGATATTTTTATTAGATCTTTTTTATTCCATCGGATCTCAGTTTTAAAGATTACTAAAACAATTACAAGAGTTTTCTAACACTTCCATTTCCTCTCCATGGGAATTAGCCATGCTTTTAATATTACTCAAGGCAGGGGGAAGGAAGGAAAAAAAAGGGGGGGGGGACCGGCTTGATTTTTTTCTTTGGAAGAAGTTCCTGCCAGATTTTGCACACTGCAGCTCTTTGGCGATGTGATAAGAACACATGCCCACCCACAGACACTAACTTTGCTGTCACCCTCCCCAAGCAGCCTCTGTGACACATGCTGTCTGTGCTCATCTAAAGGAATGCAAGAGCCCCAGTCAAGCAGCAGGGCCCAGGGGTCCTGGAGCATGGCACGCAACCTAGGGAGCAATGTTTAAAAAAAGAGAGGCAGGGAGGGAGAGAGGCAGGGAGAAAAAGAAGGGAGAGAGGGAGCAAGAGATGAGAGAGAGAGACAGAGACAGAGAGACAGACACAGAGAATGTGAGTTTCCATTCTTCACAATTTCATGATTTAACTTGAGGTGAATCTGAAGATAGCATCTCACTGAATTTCCTCGCACAATGACCTCTGAAGACAGCACAGCTGAGTCCCAGCACCACTCACAGAAGGTGTAGCAAGGAAGATTCCATTAACAATCCAAGCCAAAAGCTCTTTCTAGGGGAGCTGAAGTGCCAGCCTCATTCTGAAGTATTGGCTTTCTCTATGGTTCTCCTCAGCCTCGAGGAGTCGGTACTTAGAACTCAACTGGAAATGTGCATGGTTCCCCAAACCGCCCCACATTCACCCTAAGACAATCTAGGTGTTAACCCAACAAACTGCCAGCAAACGTATACCTGGAAGAATGCCAAGGAAAAAATAACAGGCCACTGTGGCTAGGTAAGAGTGGGCATACGCCCCATTTAGACTTTCTTCAGAGTGGGGTTTGTCTTAAGAAATCCACACTTTGCTTCTCTGAGCTACACAGAAAACCTACAGTGTCCAAATAATGACACAGCTCTGCCTACGAGTGTGTACAGAGGACACATGCTCCAGATACAGGACAAGTGTGACAGCACAACATAGGCATCACACAGGTAAAAAGCATCTTGAGGGAGCCAGGCATATTCTCGGCATACACGAATACATGTGAAAGGCAGGGGCAGACTGTAGACTCTAAAAACAGGAATCTCTAAGGCACGTGAGTATTTTTAAATGTTGGCAGCTGGTCTATAGTGATTTTAAATTAGCTTGTTTTTATGAAATAGTTACTGAATTCATATAGCTGTACTTGTGAATATAACTTTAATAGATCCTAAAAAGAGGAGGAGAGTCTTCTAACCAGCAGAGACTGGAGAGCTCTCTGCCCACTAAGATCCTCTGGACACTATGAGCTCTTAGAATGCTCTCCCTGACTGCTACCTCCCAAGAAACAGAGGGAAACAGAATGGGAAAGAGCATCTTTTGTCCACAGTTATGTCACTTGACTTGGCTCAGAAAACATGGCCACCAACACCAATATCAAGTGGATTTTGGAACGGAGCATTCTTTCAACACCAAAGTTAGGATAGGGCTGAGCCAGGGTGTCAAGCCCAGCACATGTGTGCCAACAGAGGCGGCGACATCCACTGACTACTTCTAAACTGAAGGACAGGACCTCTGGCCGCAGCTGGGTTCTGTAGTCTTCTCTTGGAAGAGAAAGAACTCGGAAGCCCATGATCACCCTGGGCCGAGGCTCACAGTGCTCAGCAGCGATGGCACCTAAGGGAGCAGCAGCCACAGCTGGTGTGCACAGCTCAGAGGTCTGGGAGAACTGGTCCACACCTGGGCTAGTCCCAGTGCGACAAAAAAGGGGAAAACAGGATAACACCATAGAAAATACCAACAAATCAAGAGGTTTAAAAGAAATGCTTGGACTCATTTTTGTTGCAGGCCTTGAGGGTGTGTGTGTGTGTGTGTGTGTGTGTGTGTGTGAGAGAGAGAGAGAGAGACACGTAACTGAACCCTGTTTCTGTGTACTCAGAAGATCTATTCTTCTGTCAAGACAGAAAAAAATAATTGTTTTTATTAATTATTAATTCTTTGAAACACAAGTTTCATTAGGTAGCTTTGACTGGCCTGGAACTTGTCATGTAGACCAGGCTGACCTTGATCTCACAGAGATCCTCCTACCTCTGCCTTTGTTTTTTAAGAGAGACAGAGTGGCTCTAAGCAATGGACAGACCTCTAAGATCTGCCCTGCCAAGGACAATAGACAGTATGGACTTCTCCAACCTTTCCCCAAGCCTCTGAATAAAGTTGTTTTAACAACAAAAAGAGGTGTGTATGTGTGTGTGGTGTCTTATACTGTAACCAGGCTGGCCTGGAGTTCATAATAATCCTCCTAAATTGTAGGCGAAGGCCACTGTTGCTTAAATTTTGGACAAAGTGAATCCCAAATTGACTATGGAATTCACTAAAACTCTTATTTACTCAAACACTACCTAAATATTTTAATTCTAGTCAAATTAACATGTTTAAAGCAGCTTTCCTGACTTCAAAACAAAAATCTTAATGAGAAGGAAAAGGGCTCTCATTTTGAATCTAAATACTTTTAATATCAGCAAGTGCTATTATAGAATGTGTGCTATATATACACGTACACACATATGCACACAAAAATAAGCACTGCAGATGTGGGCAGGGAAATTTTTAGCCAGATCCCCACATATTCCAAACACTATTCTTCTCATTACGGTTCTTGACCATAATTAGCAAGTTATGGCATAACAGGTGGCTTTCATTTATAGAATGTAAAATTAATGAAATTTAAAGGCACTCTGTCTTGAAAAACAAGCTGGCTATTCTTTTTTTGTTCTTTTTTCCATAATTTTATTTTTCTCATTAGTTACATTTTGTTAATTCTGTATCCCAGTTGTATCCCTCATTCCCTCCCCAATCCCACCCTCCCTCCCTCATCTCCTCCCTGCCCCTTTCCAAGTCCACTAGTAGGGGAGGACCTCCTCCCCTTTCATATGACTCCCTTTTGTCAGGTATTTTCAAGACTGGCTGCAAAGTCCTCTTCTGTGGCCTAACAGTACTGCTCCTCCCTTGGGAGGTGGGGAGGTCAAAGAGCCAGTCATTGAGTTCCTGTTAGTAAAGAAAAAAAGGAAAAAAAGAAAAAAAAAAGAATAAAAGCACACTTTAATCTACAAACAGAACACACTGAGCAAAATCTTCCAAAATTTGTGAATGTACTGAAACCAATAAGTGAAATATATTTACCAAGAGTTTAAAATTCATAGACCTCAAGAAAACAAGGCATCACTCTAGGTTCTTCAGTAAAAAAAACAGGAACAAAAGCCTGCCTCACTCCCCAGCTTAGTAGCTCCAGATCTGTTTGATGCTCTCAAGTGACAGGAGGATTTACACAACAGAGGGGATTGTGCTGCCAATGCATCATCTTACACAAATGTATGGGCAGTGGAATTAGAGGTCCTGATCCAACCAATGGGGACAGACCGGCCAGCAAGGCAGACATAGCACAGACATAAACCAGCTACAGCAACTGTCCTGAACACGCAGGACTTAAAAAAAGTGTCCTTTAAAAATACGAGGAGACACGGAACAGCCTGTCAACACACAGAGGAATGTTTAGTATACGCAAATAAACAAGGCATGTGCCTTCACTAGCCAGGCATTGTTTAAATTTAGTGAGGGAAGAAAGGGAGAAGGTCAGACAGGCAGCCACGGCCTCCCAGTTATGCGGGACAATCCTTCAGGTCATGCGGAAGCTATAATTAAATGTGGCTACCAAAGCCCCACTCCCTTTTCTTCTACCTTGGAACCATTTAGTACAAGCAAACTGTGATCTGCGAAAATAAATGTAATCACTCAAGAGGGGAATAAAGCTGTCTTCCATTAAGTCACGAGTGGGTGGGGGGACGACCGACACCAAAAGATATTCATAATTAAACTGTAACACCCGGTAATACCCTTCGGCTGCCCCCTTCTGCTTATTCACTGTTTCAACATTCTCAACTACTCACCTAGGAGGGCTGCTGTCCCTGTAAGCTCTTCGGGAGGAGCACATTTAAAACTTATTAATATAAAATGATGAGTTAAAGCCATTTTGATCCGATCCAAATCTCTAAGGAGATCCAGAAAGGGCGATGAATGAATAAAAAGTATGTCCGCCAGAAGATCAGTGGTTATCTATTTTTGCGCACACACACACACACACACACACACACATCCTTGAGAATAATTTTCCTCCCTTAAGAAGGTTACAAGCAAATGAGGTAAAGGTTAAACAAGAGAGAAGAACAAGGAAAACCTACAGGCTGAGCAAACAAGTCAGCACGTACCTGCCTGGAGATGCCATTTCCTCTACATCGTGGAGCCCGAGTGCTGGCTATTAGCATCATCGCTACTATAAAGCTGCCGATAAAAATGGATCCTCTCTGGCTGACCTGAGAAGCAGCTGGCTGCCTGAGAAGTTGTTCCCCCATATATGATTCAGTCTCCTTGACAAATACACTGCATTGTACTGGATGAGTCATCCCAGGGTTACAGTCCACATTTTATTGGCCTGTTGGGTCATTACTCACATTCAACATCCTGCTTCTCCAAAGTGGAAACTGGGAGCCTGACAGCTGACAGATGCCTTTTCAATTAAAATACTGTTTAAAAAAAAATTCCTGTAAGTCACAATGATCAATCATTGACAAGAGTCTGAAGCACACACGAGTCCCAGTTCTTCTGTGGCTCAAGACCTGGGGTTCCAGTCTGTGGACCCACAAATGTGAGCTAGCTGACCGTGGCCCTGCCGAATGAAGTAACTCTTCAGATAAAGAACAAGGATGGAGGGACCCGTCTCTGTGCAGCTTTTGGTGGAACCAGGATAAGCCGGGACCCTGCTGCTGCCTGGCATTGTTTCTGTAACCAGGTGTCACTCTTCAGCCCAGGCTGGCCTCAAACTCACCAGCCTCCTGCCGCAGCTTCCCTAATACTGGCATTGCAGGTGCACATGGCATTTTATGTCCAGCTTGATTCTTGTACTACGAGGTTACCAATTACAGGAATTATAAAACCTCTACCTAACTATAATTTCAGAGGTGGATATAGTCCTCCAGCACTCAGGAAGCTGATGCAAGACTTGAGGTCATGGTTATACACCTAAACCTTTTCTCAAAAATAAATAAATAGTAATACTGGGAGCAAGGGAGGTGCCTCCGTTGGGAGAGTGCTTGCATAGCAGGTACAAGCCCTGGACTCAGTTCCCCACACTGCATAAACAAGGGTGTGGTGGCTCACTTTTCAGCACACAGAGAGGTAGAGACTGAAGTATAGAGGTGCAAGGTCAACCTCGGCTGCATAGAGCTTGACGATAGCTTGGGATGCATGAGATTCTTGTCTCAAAAGTAAAAGTGACTTAAGTATGTTAGGGGTGACGCCAAATGATACATGAGATTTGTTATAACTATTTCAGTCCCCCATCTCCATTAAGTAGGACAAAGGCAGGGGGTAAAGAAATACCTCGAAACCTGGATTCACTCTGACATCTGGTACTTTTCTCTCTTTCTGAGCTGTCCTTGAAAGTTTCATGGAATGTTTACACACACATTTTTCAGTCCCTAGGATGCAATCTGAACCAGAAGAAGGCACACTTTTACTCAGACAGGGAGCTTCCATGCCTGTGAATGGGGGTATGGAAGGATGAGGGGGGATGAGCAGTTGGGGGGGAGGTTGGGGAAGGTCATCTGCAGCCTGACACTGTGGGTGTGGGAGCCGAGGCTGACTAAGTCTTCCGGCTGGTATGAACCACATGTCCCCAGGCCACAGTGAAGGCTCCATCATTCCCTGGAATGAAGGCCTGGTATTCCTTCCTAAGGCTGGCTGATGTGTGCTTCCTTGTGCTCTGAAGCCTTGGCTCATGAGCTCAGTGTTAACTCTATGAAGGAGAGGTCCCATTCCCAGCTTCCTTGTACGGCTTTGGCAATGTTCCCTGAGAACTTATATAAGTCACATCCGTAGTCTCTTATACCAACAAAGCCTTATGTAAGGTGGCAGTTGCTGGCTCAACTTACTTCATGCTCAAATCATCTGGAGAAGAGGGCTTGAATCTCATTGCTGAGAAACAAAACAAAACAGTAGTATTGTTCAGCATGTAAATAAAACCACCAATGAAACTAGACGTCACTTCAGTCCCTATACTGATGCACTGTGAAAGCAGGGGAAGCCACTCCAAGAGACTGAGGTCTTACTAAGGCCCAGATCCCCTGCAGCATCCTTCCTTCAAGTCCTGAAACTGACAGCCACCCCAGCCAATCACTAACTTAAAGTTTCAAAGGCTGTTGTCTAACAGACTGCAAACTGGCCACAAATAGTAGGACAGCCCCATGCCATGTCAAACCTCACTAACCCAGAATGGCCTGGATGGAGTGTGGGACCAAAATGAGGACCCACCCCTAAGGACAGCAAGCTGTAGGACCTAGCTGTAGGACTCTATATGCTGGCCCTAATGCAACAGGGAGTCTATGGAGATGATACTTCTTTAGCATAAGGAGTCTCCATTAGGCATTAAAAAAAATCTATAGCTCATCAAAGTGTTTTATAAGTTAGAAGATCAAAATGCAGACTAGCTGGAAGGCTTGCCTAGCATACAAAGCCCTGGGTTCCATTCCCAGCAATGTATAAACTAAATAGAGTAACACACCTTCTATCCCAGCACTGGAGAGGTGGGAGGCAGGAAAAACCAAAGTTCAGGATAATCCTCGGTTACACAGTGAGTCTGAGGCTAGCCTGGCCTACATGAGACACTAGTATTAAAAATTTAAAAAGAGAGTCTTTTAGTAGGCACAATGATGCATACCTGTGATCCTAGCACTCAGAGACAGAGACAGGCGGATCTCTGAGTCCAGGACAGGCAAGGCTACACAGAAAAACCCTGTCTCACGAGAGAAGGAGAAAGAGACAAACAGACAGATTGACTGACTTTTGTAAGTTAGAATTCACTAATTCAAATTCAAAATACAAAGACAGAAGTAAGGACCACTGCTCAGCTGAGGATCTTCATTAAATACCTAGAACCTATGTTAAAAAGACAGCTATGAGCCGGGTGTGGTGGTGCACACCTTTAATCCCAGCACTTGGGATGTAGAGGCAGGAGAATCTCTGAGTTTGAGGACAGCCTGGTATACAAAGCAAGTTCTGACAGCCAGGGCTACACAGAGAAACCCTGTCTCAACCCCTGTCTAGAATAATTAAAATTTAGACAGAGCCATAGGACACACTGGAGGTTTGTCCTCCAGCCCCAACATACACACACACTGGCACCTACATCATGGTGTGTGCACACCCAAAACCAAGCAAGCCCAGTAGTAAACGTGTGCATCCAGAGAGAGAAAGACTACGCTGGATAAAAGGAAAGTGGGAATTCTAGTAATTGGGAATAGGATAAAGGGTTTTGTTGGTTGTTTGTTTTTTTATACTATTGTTGCCAGTTTCTTACAAGTAATGGAATATTTCAAAATAAAAGTAAACACACAAAAGAAAATATACATACCATGTTAGAAAAACTATGGATTTAATAATGACAATAGGGGCTAGAGAAGTGGCTCAGTGGTGAAGGGCACTTGCAGCTTTCCTGGAGGAACTGAGTTTGGTTCCTAGCACCAAACTCAGGCAGCTCACAACATCCTGTAACTCCAGCCATACCGGACACTATGCTCGCTTCCAATCTTCATTGGTAGTGTGGGGGGGGCACGCACACACGCACACATGCACACACGCACACACGGAGGGAGGAAAGGAAGGACGGAAAGAGGAGAGGTATATAGAGAGAGAACAGAACATCCTATATCTGTGAGAATTCTATTCAGGCTCCTGTAGCCTTGAATCCCCTAGGTTTATGTGGCCAGAGAACACAGCGCCCTCTAAGAGTACATGGCTACAGAATTTAGACCTTCAGCAACCCTATCCCACCCTATCCTGATCAGCGTGAACCAAGAACTTTGAGAAGCAGAGCTGGACATGACAGGATATGGGCCAATCACATGTTTAAGCTATATTAGGTGCCAAGTACAGTGTGTGCACTCACAGTACTCATGCAGAAGTCAAGAAGACACAATGGAAGTGTTCTCTCCTACCTACCTTTACAAGGATTCCAAGAATCAAACTTAGGTTGCCAGTGTTGTCTACAGTGGACATGTTTTTTGTTTTGTTTTATTTTTTGTTTGTTTTTGAGACAGAGTTTCTCTGTGTAGCCCTGGCTATCCTAGACTCACTTTGTACACCAGGTTGGCCTTTTGAACTCACAGAGAACTACCTGCCCCTGCCTCCCAAGTGCTGGGATTAAGGACATGTGCCACCATCACCTGGCTCTCACTGGATACTTTAAAAATGTGTGCTGTGTGCACATCTGGTACTTGCGGAGGAAGGGGGTCGGAGCTCACATGAGCTGCTACTTAAGTATTAGGAACCAAGCCTCCAACACAACGAGTGCTCTTAGCCGCAGAGCCATCTCTTCTGGCTCTGGTTTTTATGAAAATAAAAGCCACTGAAACTTGGTTTCTGCCACCTCTGATTCTCACCTGACCGTGTAGAGTGGACTCTGGTGACAGCGGAGAGCCCTGACCTGTGAGGAGGAAGATGGCCGGCAGTTGCAGGGCGCTGTATGAGAACTGTTCTCCACCGGTTTGGCTGTTTGAGCATTTGGTCCCTAGTTGACGGTACTGTTTGGGGAGGTTATAGGGAGGAAAATTCGAAGCCAGCTCCAGCTCTGGATGCCTGTTGCATGCCTATCTTGCTATTATGGGCACCCCTGGAACCAAAGGCCAAAAGCAGCTCTTGTATAAATTGGGTTTGGCCATGGTATTTTATCAAAACAACACAAAGGAACTGCTGCAGAATACTTCAGAAGTTCAGGTCAGTGCTGACATTTCTGACAAGAGTGGACTGGCCTGTAGTGGCCATTCTAGTGCACAGGAGTTCTTTCGCTTTCAGAGCACTGGATCTGGAATGTTTTTTGTCTCTAGGCTCCCATCCTACACCTTCACAAGGTCATTCTCTGGCGTGGGCCGTTAAGAAGCCAAACCAGCCAGGAGAAGCACAGCAAACCAGGCAGGAGAAGCACAGCAAACCAACCCCTTGTTTCCTAAACTTTTTCTCATTTTGCTTTCGGCCTTTTGAGACAGGGTTTTCCTGTACAGTTTTGGCTATCCTGCAACTTGCCCTGTAGACCGGTCTGGCCTTGAACTTACGGAGATCTGCCTGCCTCTGGCTCCCAAGCGCTGATATTAAAGGCATGCACCATCTCCAACTAGTGTTTAGAAAAGATGTATTTATTGTTAGTTGGTTAAGTGTTGAACTTGCGTGTGTGTGTGTGTGTGTGTGTGTGTGTGTGTGTGTGTGCTGTGCCAGTGGAGGCCATCAGAGGGTGTCCCTTGGACCCGGAGTTACAGGTGGTTGTGAACCACTGTGCTGGTGCTGGGGATTTCACCTGGGTCCCTTGCTCTTAGCGCGTCACCTCTCCATCCCCACACAGACTCAGGTCAAGGTTCTTGCCATTTCTGAATTTGTCAAGTTTTGTCTTCTTCTTTTAAGCAGTTATATGCATTTCACTGTTAAAAACCAAATGTCAAGATCTGGAAGTTAGCATGGAAAGCAATGCACCGTGAGGAATACCCTATAGTAAGAACGAACCCAGGCGTGCCTTGGCTCAAAATCCAGGCTGCCTTCATCTTCTCGGAGCCTTGGTTTCCTTACTGTACGATGAGAATATTTATGGATAACCTCATGAAGCCATCCCTTTCCTGATAAAACATAATTAATTCCTAGCTCAGTGTGGTGGCAGAGCTGTAATCCCAGCACTCTGGAGACTAGGACGGGAGAAGCAGGAGTTTAAGGTCACTCTTGGCTCATTCAAGCGCGAGGTCAGCGGACTTACATGAGACCGTGCTTCATGTAAATGGGCTGGGACAACAAAAAAACCAAAAAAACTGAAGAAAACCAAACCTTATTTTCTCCTTGATATGAAAAATACAAACTCCGTAAGATGTTCATTTTATTCTGTGGTTCACATATTTATGAAACAGACTTATTAAAGGAAAGAATCACATAGGAAAAAAATTACATTGAGGGGGGAGGGTGTCCGGTCATGGGCATAGATGGAAATAAACCATTTTAACAGTTACCGTATACCCAAACCACAGTGCTTAACAGACTATCTGCACAAAATGTTACAGAAGCTAGACAGGTGTACTTTTGTGAGTTAGGGAACAAATAGGTATTGAAAAACAAAAATAGGTTCCTCTTGTCAAAATACGTAGCAGCTGAAGAATTCCTGAGTTCTCCACACACAACTCTTTTGAATGGGATAAATGTGCCCACTACCATTAGTGCTTAGCATAGGTCTAGGTATAGAGACAGAATGTGTGTGTGAATGTGTGCACACACCTGTATCTTTTCTCTGTCAGCAAAAAATAAAAATAATTTTTTTAAATGCCAGGCAGTGGTGTTGCACACCTTTAATCGCAGCACTCAGGCAGCAGAGGCAGGTAGATCTCTGAGTCTGAGGTCAATCTGGTCTGCAGAGTGAGCTCCAGAACAGCCAGGGCTATACACAAAGAAACCCCTCCTTGAAAATCAAACCAACAAAAGTGCATCTGTCAGGCATTGGTTTCTTACTGCTTAACATTACAATTTGGAATCAGATATTCCAATGTTAGTTAAGGTCCTCTCCACCTCAAGCCATGAGCCACAGTGCACAGTGGGAACAGCGCACTCTGCCTTGCACCCTGACCTCACTACCCAGAGAGAGTCCCTCCCCACTGCTGGTAGAGTTTAGTCTACCAGCTGTGGCATGGCGGGCCACAGCCATGCCTCCCTTCCACAAGCACATCTGTGCAGTGGTGGAAACCACACATGTCCCTGGAGCGTGAAGCAAGAGGTGAAAGATGATCAGAAAGGAGCCCTCAGGAAACTGAGCAAACAGAAGTGAACGATGCTTTCTGGGAGGCTGAATGGCCATGTGGATCATGGGCTTTAGGAAATTAGGACACTGTTGCTGATACCAAAAGGGCCCCCATATGGAGATGGGTGCCAACCCAAGGAAGTGAAAGGCACACCTCAAAGGAAGGCCCTAAGACAGCCTGCATCCAGTCACAGTGCACATTTTCTTTGGCAGGAAAACTTTTTTTGGGGGGGGAGGGGGGTAGTGAGTCTACAGAATTAATGGATAATGCAGGTGAAGGGACCCCTGGGAGCAGTCTCTGGGAGGAGAAATCCGAACAAAAGACCATCATTCTCCTGCCTTTACTTGTGTTCTCTTGAAAACAAAGTCTTGGCCAGCTGCTAGGACACAGATGAAAGCTGGGGTGTATGAAGGCAGCTGTCTTTCTGGCGGTCACATGCTGCTTTCCCCACACTTAGCAATACCTTTGGAAAGTCAATCCAACAGAGAATGGCCAGGACAGCCCACAGGCAGGGATGATGCCTAAAGGGGGCAGAGATTTCTACAGTTACCTCCTGGGAGAAGTTCAGATATGGTAGTGCCGTGACCAAACACCTCAGGCAAATTCAGTATTCTGTGGTATGGACCTATGTCTAACTGGCTCTCTGTGGTCAATCTCAAGAAGAGTTTGGCTTAGCCACAACCAGAAGGCCTATGCTCACCAAAAGCACAGGGACTACTGACCTGAACAATTGTGTTCTGGTTCATTTCATGAGACCCTACTACGTGAAGACCTTTTGGAGGCAGGACTGTGGACTTGGCCCAGGTTTCTCTAGAAAAAAGCAAAGGGAACCTACATTTACCCGTAGCCACTCTTTGGCGTGATTGCTCATGAATTGTGGCCAGCATGTAGCAGACATGGGCTGCCCTGGTGCACTGATGCCCTCTACAGGGTCTGTGGCACAGCACAGCATACAGAACAGCCCTGAGAGAAGAGGGAGAAGGAAAACAAATACTAACAGATCAGGCAAATCACTCTGGAAAACCCCAGGAGAAGCCAAGGGCCAGATTAGCAAGAAAAAGGGAAAAACCAGTACTCAAAGTGCTGGTTTTAGGGCCCAGCTGGGGGTCAGGTGTCTGAGAGAATCAATTTTCCCTTCAAGCCTAGGGCAGGCATGCCGAGGGCCATTCAGGGCCAAGCCTGAATCCTCGAGACCTTGACTAAAGAAACCAAACCAGTATCTAGGGCTGGAATATCAAGTTAAGGGGATAGAGTATTTGGTACTTTTAGAGGGATCTCAAACTGCACCGATCATGAACTGGTGCTAAACCAAAATGTCATTCTGATCAGACCAGCCCAATCTGTGCTTTCACTTCCTCCAAGCCATAAGGAGACCGGAAGCTGCTCATAAGCTGCAGAAGTCTAGGAACAGGGCTGTCTGAATGGCTGGCTTACTGAGTAAAGGTACTTGTTGCCAAGTCTTATGACCTGAGTTTGGTCCCCAGGACTCACACAGTGGAAGGAGAAAGATGACTCCTCCAAGTTGCCCTCTGGCTCCCACATTTCCTCCTTTAAAAGGATGGAGGCAGTTATGGTGGTGCACACTTTTAATCTGCACACCGGGGAGGCAGAGGCAGGCAGATCTCTGAATTTTGAGGCCAGCCAGCCCGGTCTAAGGTCTACAGGAAGTTCCAGGCAGCCAAGGCTACAAGGTGACATCATCTCTCAAAACAAAAAAGTGTTTTGTTGTTGTTGTTTGCTTTTTTTTTTTTAATCCCCTCTTCTTGAGGGAAGTCTACTACTCCCTTTGAGATCAGTGAGCATAAAACTTATCCAAGACTTGGGTGCTTTGTAAAGAAAAGAACCTTCCATGAGGAAGCCATCTTAGTCAAATGGCTAGCTAGATACTTGGCCAATCTCTTTTAGGAATTCTCTGCAATGCTCCTGAATAATTTATCTGTATAAATAACACACAATTCATGGGATTAGAAAGCCTGCAAGTCCATCCTATGAGCTTGCAGTCACTTTGGTGGGGCTTTGTCATTAGTCATGTGTAATATGGGTGCTGGTAAGAGGACACACGTGTGAAGAGTTGGGGGGAGAGACGATGCATGTGAGAGGTGGAGATGAGGAGAGCATGAATGTGAGAGCTGTGTTCCAACTTCACAAAGCCCAGTAATCAACAACCACCCAAACTTAGGTGCAGCACACCTGCCAGCCCCAGTCTCAGGAGGACTGCCTCTCATTTGAAGGCAGCCTGGACAATACAGTGAGTTCCTGGCCAGCCTGGACTAGAAAGCCTGTTTCAAAAACATAAAACAAAAACACCCACAAACAGGTTGGTGCGATGTGATGGTGCAGGCCATTAATTCCAGTATTCAAGTGGCAGAGGCAAGCAGATGGATCTTTTGAGTTCAAACCTCACCCCCACAAGAACCAAAACAGATGCTGACAAGATGGCTCAGTAGGTAAAGGCCTTTGCTGTCAAGCCTGACCACCTGATTTTGATCCCCAAGACCCACATGGTAGAAGGAGAAAAGCAACCCCTTGCAAGTTTGTCTTCTGACCTGCACACATGGCCACCTACCCTCCCTATAACAAACAAGGAAACCTGTTGGGGCTGGAGATGAAGCTGGGTGCTAGATGGCTGAGGTAGCATGTGTGAGTTTTTGTGGACTCCCAGCACAAGAAAAAAAGAGTAAGGAGAGTAGGGAGGGAGGGATTGAGCTCAGTTGGTAGTCAAGCTGGGTGCCTTTCAGAGGCCGCACATATTAGCTTGTAGACTCAAAACACCCAGCAAGAGAACAAGAAACTGAAGGTATCCAAGTGGAGAACATGTAACAAACGTGGGCTCCAGCCACTGGTTCAGACTAAGATTCAGATGCTGGAGCATGAATGAATGCATTACGAATGTGTTCTTGTGGCAGGGCCGAGTGTACTTGTTTTTCAGAGCACTTCTGAGCAAGGTTCACTCCCAGATGTTCTTTGTCTCTGATGCCCCAAGAACCTCTCTGCCTTTCTTTCTTTGAGGAGGGAGGAAGGCTTCCACAGATTCCATTTGTTTGCTTCCTGTGAGCTCTGCTGCTAGGAATGAACCCAGAAGGACAAGTCTCAACATTTGAACATTCCAAATTACCAGGGTGGGACCCATTTTGCTGCCACTCAGAAGCTGGAAACAAACACACTATCAATTTGGTGCACAGGATGCCAACAGATAAGCCACCAGACAGTCCCCCAGGCAAAGGCAGGCGGGTCACAGCTAACCTCACTGCAGGGCTCAGCTATCTGCCTTCCCTGCCCCAGATGGTGAACCTCCAGATGCCATTGGCTCAGTTTGTGCTTCATGGTGAGGAAGGGAAAAGCCCAAGGGCTTCAAAACAGAACTGAGCATTATCATCTGTGGCCTCCTGGGGTCATAGCAGGGTAGATTCTGGGGTGTCAGAACTTACACCAATTTATCTCACAATGTAAATACAGATGGATTCTTTTAGCTGACTGCCCTCTGATTCATAAGTTACTTTAAGAGGCACATTCTACCACAGCCCTTCTCCCACCCACCAAGACTTAGAAGCCATCTTTTAAGTTTTTTGGTAGGCTGGGATACAACCTAGTTGGAGAAGTATCTGATCAGTAAACAAGAAGCTCTGGAAATTATCTTTCCCAGCACAGCAGAAACCCAGGTATAGTGGCACATGCCTGTGATCCCAGCATTGAAATAGAAGTGAGAGGGTTTATAAAAATACCCCCCCCCCAAAAAAAAAAAAGCACCATCCTTTCCATAGTCTTCATGGTCTTTGGACCTTGACTTTTAAAAAGTTGATTATTTTATGTGTTCTGGTGTTTTGCCTGCACGCATACCTATGTACGATATGAGTGTGTGAGGACAGGTCGTTTGATCTCCTGGAACTGGAGTCCCTGAGGGTTCTGACCCACCATCATGTGAGTGCTGGGTCCTCTGGAAGAGTAGCCAATGCTCTTAACCACTGAGCCATTTCTCCAGCCCCTGAACCTTGATTTTTATCTCTTTGATCTTTCTACCCTGGAACACCCACAACACAAGCCATTATTTTTCATATCCACACACTATTTCACTTTAAGGATATATTTTGTTTAGGATGATTTTGTTTAGTAACTGTTTATGTTTTGTAGTGTTAGAGGCATCAGACCCAGGACCTTGGCAGATTGAAGCAAGTGCTCCCCCAGTGAGCTACAATCAAGGAGCATTTGAGTTTTCCTACCCTTTTCTTCAGGTTCCGTCATGAGATGAATAACATTAGAGATGTCTGTAAATATACAGATGTATGCTTAGTGCTGTTGACTACCTGACCATGATACAGAATGGGAAGAAAGAAAGGAAAAAAAACAAAAACAAAAACAAAACCCCAACTGCAAACCCATCTTGACCCAAGACAGAGCCCAGGGGAGAGTTTGTTTTGCTGGGCTAAAAAGTGCATCAAAGACACTCAACAGAACTTGGAAGAAGGAATGAGAGTTCAATCACAGGCTGCCACTCTCTCTCAGCCCTGTCTTTACCCTCTTCCGGCCAACTCCTGGCCCCCCGTTCAATCTAGAGTTATCCCGGCATCTGTCTGGATGTGCAGTAATCTCAGCACCTGGTAGGGAAGTTCAGGGGTCTAAGTTACATAGGAAGACCCTGTCTAACAACAGCAACAACAGAACAAATAAACTTTACAAAGAAAGACATTATAACAAGTCTGGTGCCATCCTCGGTTATCATGTGGATCTGAACCCAGAGACCTGGCTGGAGGTCAATTCTACCCCAGGTGTCTTGCTTCCCACCCACCCCAAGGTTGGAAGCCCAAGTGTCAGCTGACTCCTAGGGGAACTGTCAAAGCATGACTCCTCAGCAGGAGACTGTCCCTTCTTAACTACAGCTTCCAGCAAGGGAGCATGTAAACTGTCCACAGAATGGACTCCCACTGTCTTTTTCTGTTTTGTTTTGTTTTGTTTTTTCTCACGTAGTTCATATTGGCATTGAACTTTTTCTGATTCTCCTGTCTCTACCTCCTACATACCAGTACTACAGAGTACACCATTACTCCTGATTTAAGGAGTGCTGAGGATCGAAGGAACCCAGGGCTCCCTTGCACGTTAGGCAGGTTCTTTACCTCTGAGCTACATACGCATGCTCATGAAACCCAGTCTTTCCTCAGGCATCCTTACTTTATCTGGAACTTGCAAAGGAAGTTCAGGCAGAAGCACCGCATGGACACTGCCTCAATGAGCCTTTCCTCTAGAACAGTGGTTCTCAGCCTGTCTATCTTGAGTCCTCTGGGGGTCCAATGAGCCTATCACAGGGGTTGCATATATCAGATATCCTGTGTGTCAGATATTTACATCACGATTCATAACAGTAGCAAAATTACAGTTATGAAGTAGCAACAAAGGTAACTGTATGATTGAGGGTCACCACAACGTGAGGGTCACAACGTTAGGAAGGTTGAAACGGCACTGGTTTAGAAGCTGGCAAGGGGCCTCCAGAAGACTCAGGAAGGCAGGGGACCATCCTGTAAGCATTGGCTGGGCCAGGTGCCAGACCCCTCTTTCCAGATACACACTCATCATCACCTGTGTGCACACCATTACAGTGTCCTTACCCAGGGCCAAAGTCAAATGACTGAAACGAATTATATTTGTTTCAGCCCTAATTAAAAAAAAAATATTGTGAAGGCATTTTTGTTTTAAGATGCTATAGTTGGTTTCAACTGGAGAAAACTGAACACATCTACTTAGGCATGATGGCACAGTGGCTCTAACTTTAGGTTATTATCTCTAAGTGATACACACGGAAGTTTTCACATGTGAAAAATCAGGGCTTCCCTTTAAAGTGTCTGTGCACTCCCAAGACCACAAATTCATCACACAGGCCCACTGGGGTGACACTTCCCTGGATGACCCAAAGACAGCATGGTTAGTTCTGACACTACAAAAGTCACCTCAGTGTGTCATGGCACCAGACTTTTCTCCCATCAACAATGCCACTCGTTCTTCATCCTGGGTGTACTTGGGGCGGCAGTGAGGTTTCTGCTGTTAAGTGGTATACAGTTTGGGGCGCAGCCTGGCCCCTTGCTTTTTCAAAGCTCCTGATGTTCTTACTGTGTGTGAGGTTCAGGAGTCAGTGCTGTGAGAGCCTGCTGGGGCTTAGGAATAGGCTGAGGTAAGAGGACACTGGCAGCTGGACACTGGCCTTCCTGAGGCTAGGGCTGAGATCTGGGCCTGACTTACTGATGCCATGAGAGATAACACTAGAGATCGATATGATCTAGGAAGCTGGTGGACTGATTAAAGGCAGAAGTCAGACCTACTTTACATCCACATTCCACCGGCTCCACACCCCTCTTACTTAGCATGGGCATGAAAGTGTCAGTGTGCATCTGGTGGAGATCAGCCTATGCCAGGGCAGATAAGATCCTGTTTTAACTGGCTGAAGGGCTGTAAACACCCAATTTGCTACAGCAGCCTAAGAAAGACTTGAATAAGGCGGAGTGGAGCCAGCAATTCCCTCAGCTGAGCAAGCTTCACATCACAAGGGACTGCAAGTTCCTGTGGGTAGTGTATGTTGACCAGCTAGGAGCCTACGCCCACTTCTTGTGGTTATAGCTGGTGTTGTCCTCAGGGCTTTGGAGGGTCCCGTATCTGTATCTGTATCTGCACCTTCTACGTTAACTGACCACCCCTCACAATAACCCTGAGGTCTAAGAAAGTTCTCCTTTTACAGACAGAAGTGGGGCCAGGACAACATTGGTTACTATGATTGAATTGACACAATGGTAGAGAGGCCTGAATCAGACCCAGCCAAACTCCAAAGCCGCATGCTCTTTCACACCCATATCCTCTGACCCATTCCTCAGGATAGTCTGAACACATCGCCTCTTCCTACTCACAGGAAAGAACCCAGGTTGCTTGGTCACCCCACCCTCCTGCGTGAACTTGAAGGCACAGCCCTTGAACTTGTCCTCATGAGTCTCCATGGCGACAAGCCGTTGGTCCAGCATCCTTGATGCGCCTAGCTGTAGCCTAGCTGTACTGCTTAGGAACTGCCTAGCCATTGGCATTATACCAGAGGCTCCTGCTGCCGGCCACACACTCAACTCTACTTTTTATTTCTGTGCTGCTGGGAATCCAACCCAGAGCCTTGTGCATGCGAGCCACAGCTCTTCAGAGCCTCAGTGGTTTTGGTGGTGGTGGTGGTGGTGGTGGTTTTTAAGACAGAGTCTCCTTATGCTGCCCAGGCCTTTGGTCAGGGATCTAAGGAGAGCCTTCTTGGGGGCCAGAGAGAGGGCTCAATGGATGAGTGCATGCTGCTCGCTGCTCTTGTAGAGAAACAGAATTCAGTTCCTAGTATCTAAGCCAGGAGACTTACAACGGCCTAGAACTCCAGTTCCAGGGGATCCAACACCCTCTTCTGGCCTCCATGGATAACTGCATGAACATGCACATACCCTACTTTCCCGATAGCATAGGCACATACACAATTGAAAATAAACATATTGGCTGCCTTTAATGCTAGCACTTGGTGAACTTCTATAAGGTAGCCAGGTTACATTGAGAGATTCTGTCTCAAAAAAAAAAAAGTTTCTTTTTAAATTCTTTAAAAATATACTCTATCCTAATGGGCTGCAAACGTGTTCCCAGACTCACCAACTTTAAGACCTAGGCAGACCTACACAGTACAGTCTTTCGTTCTTTTATCCCCACCTAAGAAGTTCCAAAAGGACTCTGAGAGTGTTTCTAGCAAACGCCTTTAAGATTCTAGTGCGAATGAAGCCTTCCCAGAGGAGACCCCAGCACCAAACAATAACTCTTGAACACAAAGGTCCAGAGGTCCATGTGCATAGAACGCCCCGATCGTGTTTCCTTTAAACAGAAACACGTTCAAACCATAATTCAACATTTTATCACCTTGATCCACCTTGTGGCATCAAAGAGCATCATTATGAAGGTCAGCTGACATCGACCTGGTATGCCAAATATACTCTGCCTGTCTATGTCCCCTTAAGTCCCCGAGGATTTCTTAACTTCCTAGATTTGAGGGATGGAGAAACCGGCAGGCAGAGAATGAGATGGTTGAAACCGTGACTCTAGTCTACTGTCTTTTTACTCCTGAGCACATGGCTCCTATCCTAAACCTCACTGGGTGAGCTCTCAGGGCAGTCTCCAGAGCAGCTGGAGGCCACCCCCAGAGGTCACACCACCCCTTTCCAGATAGCACTGAGCCCTCCATGGGAACATGGAAACCATACGGTTACTCCCGTAGCTCACAGTACTGAGTCATGATGAGCCAGGCATGGTGGCGCATACTTGTGATCGCTTGGGAGACAGAGACAGGGGAACTGCTGTGAGTCCAAGGCCAGCCTAAACAATAGACTCAAAACAAAAACAAAAAAAAGAAAAGAAAAAAAGAAAAGAAAAAAGAAAAAAAAAGCAAGATAAATTAAGCAACTTTTTCAAAAGGAATAACAGAAAGAACTTTCTGCCCTCAGCTCCAGTGGTCCAGGGAGCCCTGAGGTGAGCCTTCCTGTGGTGTCATCTCCAGCCTGCACCAACAGACACCCTGACACAAAAACAAATGTCGGCGCAAATGACATGAGGCCAGGCTAGACTGGAAGGCACACACTGACAGCTGCCCGACACAGGACTTGAGTTAAACTCTAAACCGTACACCCAATTTCATCATGGGGCAACTCATTTAGTCTTTCTGGGCTGCAGGTAGGTGCTCCACCTACAAACAGGGAAATAATAGTGGCTACCTGGGATACCGTCGGGGGTTGTTCTGTTAATTAACTTTGCATAGTGCGTTCAATCCATGCTTACTCCCATGTAGATTGGATTTAAAAAGAAATGGTTCAATATAAAAGAGAAAACAGAGTGGGCAAAAATGGAGTCAGCGCACAGCTACTGTGGTGGCTGGTAAAATACGTGTCCCCTTCAGCCCTGAAAATGGCACCTGTCCAATTAAGCAGAGCCTTCCTGGACCTCAGTCAGTACAGAATCATCTGGGGCTTCAGCCAGCAAGCAGAATTTCTCTTGTTCCTGTAACGCCAGAAGACTGAGGAGGTGAGTCGAGCGAGTGTACTTCTGTACTTCCCAGAGCAGGAGTTTCCCAGGCTTCACACCCACCCTGTGTTTTCCCAGGACATGCTTCTCTGTGAGAGCTCACCCCAAAGGCCACACACACATATAGGACATGAGATGGAACAGGGTGGGGTGTGGGTAGGCAACAGCGCAGGACGAGACATGAGACAGGACATGGGACCCACCACACACTCCTGGCTTGGCAGAAGAGTCTTCAGGGTGCAGCAGAGCACCCAGCCTCTGAGACAAGCTGCCAGCATGAAAGGATTAAAGGCAACCAGCCACTAGCGACCAACCCGAGGGCGGGAGAGCAGGAAGTGTGCTGCATCTGAAAAAAGGCTTCCAGGAAGGAGGCTGGTCAGCAAGAATGACTAAGAAAAAGACAAAAACAAACAAACAAACAAACAAACAAAAAACAAAACCCTCTGAGTGTGTGTGTGTGTGCGCGTGAGCATGCCTGTATGTGTGTATGTGTGTGTTCATGCACACGCTTTTGTGTGATGCTTATTAAGTGATTAACTGTCTGCCTACAGCAATGCCTACAGTGCCCCAGCCACTGCCCTAGGGAAGTCTAGGGTTAGGGCTGGGTCACCACTCAGCTAGGCCAACAGTGAGACTGCCTGCGAACACACCACAGCACATTAACAATAGAGAAATGGAACTCACGCCATATGCACAATGTGAAATTTTCCCACAGACTTGACAGAACTCAACATATCTAAAATAACTTTGTTCCCACAAGTAATCAAGAGAAAATAATTACTAATGAGATGCCTAGCACATCTTTGTAATAAGGCCTCAAAATCCAATACACTTTCTGTACTGACTCCATCTGCCAGGCCACGCTGGCTTGTTTTTCAGGCTCAGTACCCAAATGACTAGTGGATGAAGTACTTGACAGTGGTCTAGGGACGGTCATTCTTGACAGTGCCGCCTGGATGGGGGGGGGGATGTGCTGGTGGTGTTTGAAAAGTGTGGCAGCCCCGCCCCTGCCTAAGTAGGTCTCAATGAAAGGTACCT
Organism: Meriones unguiculatus; assembly: GCF_030254825.1. Classification (NCBI taxonomy): domain Eukaryota; kingdom Metazoa; phylum Chordata; class Mammalia; order Rodentia; family Muridae; genus Meriones; species Meriones unguiculatus. Next base: position 47,627,853 of record NC_083360.1, on the reverse strand, counting down.
AGCTTGTTTCCCTCCAAGTTCTGCTGTGGTACCAGCTACCACTCACACAGCCAAGTCACCTCAGCCTCTGCAAAACTCAAGTGAAGGAAGCATCTATTTTAAAGCTCTCACTGGAATGCCAGCTTGGGGTTTCTAAGTATAAACAGCTAGGGGGACTCCCAAGGCAGGTGGCCCAGGGCCAGCGAGTTAAAACCTCCATACCTACTGACCCCAACTCTGCTATTTGTCCCCCAGCTCTACCCCTGACCAAACTGTGGCTTTCTTTCTGTGTGCAGTCCTTCAAACTTCCTGTCTGTGCAGGCAGATGCCCTGCTTCCGGGTGGGAGCCACGGGAGCCACTGGTAGTCCGATAGGGAATGCTGAGCTGAAGGAGAAGCAGAACTGTCTCAGCTGGTCTTCCCCTGTGTTGTTCCTTCCTCACTCTGGGTCCTTTGAAGTCACTGCTTTCCTATTTCTAGGATTCTGCCCCCAAAGAAGCCACCTTTAACCTGGGAGGTGGGCAGAACATGCTCATCAAAACACTAAGTCGGCTAGAGAAGATGACGCAGCCGGCAAGCTTTGTCGACCGGAGTTTGGGCCCCAGGACCCACATAATGGAAGGAGAAAATAAACTCTCAATTTCCCTCTGACCTCTATATGCATACATATAACACACATGCATGCCCGCACGCACACACTCTTGAGCACAAACCGCACTGTAAGGAAAACAAAACCACAAGCACTGAAGGTCATTTGCCACCACTGCCTGTCCCCTCTGACCTCCTTCACTTCATCCCTGGGACTCCCAACTGAAAATTCTCAAAGGCTGACATACCAGGATGGAGACATTCTCTTATCATTTGGAGAAAATAATTTCGGGCTGAGTGATAAACATGTACAGGAAATACTTCTATAGAGGTCTTGATCCTCTGAAGATTAATACCCACGGAACAGGAGACCAGCCTCAAACTCAGAGGAAATAGGCAAGTTATAAAAACAGGAAGAGCAGGAAGTTTATTTTTGGATGAATATTTGTTCTGGTGACGCTCTCGATGCCGACAAAAACCTTGATCTGCAGGTCATCCACCACAGCTGAGCAGCTGTGCTCCATGTTTCTACAGGCAGCCCCTCCCAAGACTTGGGAGACTTTTTGGAAAGGGCCTCACCCCATCGATGCCTTGCCACCACCGGCTCAGGACCCCTTTCTCCAGCAGCCCTGTAGGGATCCCTAGCTCAGCCAGAACCTTGACTACCCAGCCCCAGCAGGCCCCTCCCCATTCCACCCCTATGCCCCAAACAGACAGGCTCCATCAGGCCTGTCAATGAATTGCTATGGTTGGGACAGTCTTGCAGTGTGATGTCCTCAGATGCCCCCATTCCCATTGGGTCTTCTACCACCCCATCATAGAACCTGTCCATGTTTCCCTGCTGCTGATGGAATAAAGCCAAAGGGTCTCAGGCATGCCAGAAGACTGCACAGTCACACCTGACTACCTCACGCCCACCATCTTGAGCCACAGAATCACCTGTGTGACTTGCAGGGCCTAAGGCAAAACAGGGTACAGCTCACAGGGGAAGCGCTTACCTAGCTCAGAGCTGGAGCCCCAACACAAAAATCTTAAGAATCCCGACACCATAAAAGAGCATTAACCTTGACGGGTAACCTGTGAAACATAAAATAAGAATCTACCTCTTACTTAGGGGAAAGCTTGTCTACTAGATGGACCAGGGCCAGCGACTTATTCTGTCTCCTCTCCAGGAGTCTTGAAAGGAAACAACTCCCGTCAGCCACTAGGATGAAGCCAGTTGCCAGACACTAACTGCATGTTGACTCTGTTAGCAGCTTCACAGGTGGCCAGAGCAGCAGGGGGGTGGAGAGAGGGGGATGAGGAGTCAATATTGCTCCTCACCTATGACAGCATGTTGACCCCAGGGGAAGAGTTTGAGTTAATGATGGATTTTCTTGCCTCAGCCATCAAAAGCAGGACAAGTGCCTGAAAATGTCAGTGAACTCTTGGAATGGGGGAGCTTTGCTGGGAAAATGCTTGTTCTGAGCAGGTGCAGTGAAGGTGGAAGGAAGAAAGCCCAAGTGAGCATCACCTCAAATGCAGACACCCGCCTCCCTAGTGTCATTAGTCTACAGGTGCAGACTTGAGCTCAATACAAAGCACTGCTGGCCTCGAACTCAAAGTCATCTTTCAGCTTTCTGAGTGCCAGGATTACAGGTGTGGTCCCCACACCAGGCTTGCTTCATTGTTTGTTTAAGAGAAAGAAAAGCATTGGGGATTCCAAATAGCTTCCTAACTATGTACGCAAAGTTGATTTTTCCAGCAATTCAATGAGTAAGGATTGTGCCCAGGTCAGGTTTGGAGAAGGATGAAATTATGTATCTGAAAGCAGTGTGCCCTCTGGTATGAGGTTTTCACCACAGTAAATGAAGGATCCTTCCAACCTCAGAAGGCACCTTCTCTCACAGTAACAGCAGCTGGCATCTAAGGAGCCAGACAGTGGCTGCGTCAGGGCCAGCGACTTATTCTGTTTCCTCTGCAGGCATTTGTGCAAGCCACACTTTTCTTGTCCATCTGTTACCAACCTTAGGCAACAATATCCCTTTAAAAAAACAAGGTCACTTATGATTCTGAGATCACAGGCCAGGCTGCAAAGTTAGTAAGCAGATACTTGTCAAACGTCTATCAACCCTATCCTTACAGCATGGTTCCCATTTTACAGAGAAGCATGGGCCTTTCCTGGCCTGTCTACCTGCAGGAGAGGTTTCAGCTCCAGAACACGGCTTTCGACGGTGGTGGCCACTGCTCAGCAGCATGGACTGCCTGCTATTGGCATCTCATTTCCACGGCTAACAGCCTGACTCAGTCGCTAGCTTCTGCACAAAATAACGGTAAGCCCACCCAGTACCCAGTTTGTATAATGGGAAAGCAACGGGTAAACACTTTCATTTTAAAGGCCTGAAAGTGAAAAATAGCATAAAAAATTAAAAACATACCATAAATGCTTCTAAGTAATTTTGAAGCTAACAAAATTCTCACAGAAAGCTTAGGCTATTGTGTACAAATATTGTGTAAAAACATTAAGTGGAGGGAGACACTTCGGTACTTGGTTAAAACAAACTCAGAAATATTTAAATACACATGCATTTCCCATTTAAATATACCAAACTAAAAATGAGTATATGGACACAGACTTCACCAATACTGAAAACACTCGGGTTAGACAGTCTCTAACTACCATTAACCATGACTCATGCACGAGGCTCGTGCCTCATGGGTTAGCGCATTACAGCCGCCAAGATCCAGCCTAGATGACTTTAATACAAAGCTTACGAAACTCAATCTGAGGCCTCGGGGTAGAGATTGCGTGTCTCCCATTAGGGGCAGGGCCAAAGACATTATCGGTGTCCAACAAATGATGGTGAGGCAATGCCACCCAGCCTGGCACCTGACTCCCAGCTTCTACACAGCACTTGGTCCTGTAAAATGGCAAAGGTCCACAGGCTTACAGCCCCATGTCTGGTCACCTCACAAGCCTCCAAGAGTACAGAAAGGAGGCCAGGAACCACCTCTGCTCTGTGTGGACTTTCGTGAAGAAGGCAACCGGTTGGTCCCTAAACTGAAGGACTTATAGCAGGGGCTGTTATCAGTGGGACAGTCTCTTGGTCTTCTCTGACAACTATACCAGTAAAGAAGTGGAAGCAATTTTTCTCTAACTCTCTCTCTCTCTCTCTCTCTCATACATGTATCAACACACTTCCATTGGACTCATGAACATTTCCTGGATACCTAAAGCAAGAATCAGCTCCTGAATATACAGTATACAGTCCGTTTCTAGACAGTCCTATTCTGGAATTTAGCAGTCTTTCTCAGGCTACCACATCCCCAGTGCTCCTTGGCTTAGAGGTAAATTGCCCTCCAGGCCAGTCACACAAGCCGCCAATTGAGCCAACATCTACTGGCAAAGGACCACACCAGCCACCATTCAGCAGGTTCAGCAGACAGGATGAGAGGGTTTGTTCTGCACTTTGCTGGCCTAGTAGAAGGCACAGTGGCCACTGTAGCTCTAGGTCTCTAGGCTTGCCCGGCTTGTCCACACAGCCTATAGATAAAGGCTCTGGTTCCTCTACCCCTGGAAGCCCTTAACTCTGCTCTAGCTAAGGGGCGTTCCCTGGCCAGACTCCAGAACAATTTTGCTGTTCCCAACCCAATAGCTGTTTCATACTCTTTCCCGAAAGATGCACTATAGCAGCCCTTCTCTTTCCTTCTTCTCCACTTCCTTTCCCCTACCCTCTCAAACACCCCAACTTAACTCTAAAGGCATCTATAGCTGCCTTCTTGTGAAGAATTTGCTTTTTCAAAACAGCATTTTTCCCCCCTCACCAGTCCCTTCAAAGTGTATAATAGCACTAGAAGGTGTTTGGCATCTTTTAAGAGAAACATAGATTCTCTGGCCTTTAGCAGAAGGTTACAACTTCAGCTTTGCTTTAAACAAAACAAGAAAGTACCTATGATTCAGTGTTGTCAAATACGATTTCTAAGGTTCTCCCATACCTAAGAAAAAAACGAAGGACTTGGCAAGATGGCTCGGTTCTGCCTCCAAGCCTGAGCTTGCTCTCCAGGTAGAAGGAGAGAACAGAATCTCATGAGCTGTCCCCTGACATCCACATACAACCAGAGGCATGTGTGGGCCTGCTCCCTGCCTTGCCCCCACCTCCATACACTTTAAAATGTTTCAAAAAGGTGATTCTAGGCTGGCCTCCACCTCCCCTCTGAGGAATGCAATGCCCTCCCATTGTTTCATTAATGTGAAGGGGGGGGGGGAACACCTCAGGCCATTAACCAGACTCTGGCACTGTCCCCAGCAAGGTACAAGTTCAGACAGATGCTGATGGTGTTTCTTTCTGATACAAAAATGGAAGTGCTCTAACTTGAATCAATAGGGAGATACTTGCCACACACGAATTTTGAAGAAACTAGCAAATCTGCAGTGAGAGTAAAACTTTATTAAACACACTTTTTAAATTCTGTTAAAGCAAGTTTATTAAAGATATCACTTGTGCTGCTCAATAATACAGAGTTTGCTTAACATTCACTGGGACCTGGTTCGGAGTCCCAAGACTGCTAAAATAGAAGGAGGAGGAGGAGATGACAACCACCACCACCTAGCCAGCCAATCAATCAAATAGGTGTGCAAAGAATAAGCCCAGAGGGATGTCCCTAAAAACAGAACTCAAGGGCCTGGAAATGTCACTGCTGCTGTTTGTTTGAGAACTGGCACCAGTTGGCCTCAAACTTCTAGGTAGCCGAGGAGCCTTGGACTTCCGATCCTCCTCCTTCCAACTCCTGAGTGCTAGGATTACAAGTGTGCACTGTCATGCCCTGCTAAATGTAGACAAGTATTTGAAATGTTACATAAGTTAGCCTTCAAGCTGCAAGAATAAAGTATATATGAAACTATTTAATTCTGGGTTTAGATTTGGATGTCATCCCCAAGATCACATTTATACACACACACATACAATTTTTCCCAAACAGCAAGCATTTCCAGTCACAAGCTTTTGGGGTAACAAGGTATTATTGTGGGGATCTCCCAGTTGAGCAAAGCTGAGGGTGGATACCTGGACTCCTGTCACCACCTTACCATTCCCCAAGGTCTGCAGTCTACAAGCCTCACGCAAGACTACAAACCTACAGACATGTCTGGCAGTCTGGGCAGAAGAGCTTCAGGCAGGATGACTGGCCAGTCTCACCAAAATAAAGGAAAAGGCAAAGAAGGGCTTCCAGAAATAGCAAGGCTCCACCTGGACCCTGCCACAAGCCCACGTTACAAAGCTAAAAGGGCTCTGTATAACCAGAGGCTGGTAACCTACCATGGTTCCTCAAGGTCAAAGCCCCTCCCAGCCACACAGCGGAGTGAGTGAAGCAGCAATGAGTACAGCCTGGTCGGGTCAGTAGCCTGGCACTGGCGCTCACGACAGCGCCACTCACCAGATGAACAGAACCAAATGTTGGTGCTCTGTAAAGATGTAGGAGGTTCTCAATAGCCTGGACACCAGATCCAGACAAACTGAGTTCCAATCCATCCTCTGCCACCAGCTGTGTGACCCTGAATGATCTGCTCAGTCTCTCTGTGACTCTGCAAGTGAGGCGCACCACAGGCTTACTAACAGGGGCGTGGCCCGATCACACCAAAGGCCTTGTGTGGGTACTACTTAACATTCTGCACAGGTTTCCCTCCCCCCGCCCCCCGCATCCTTTTTAAAGGAAAGCATTAACTTTAGCATCACAAAGTTTAACAGCAGCCCAACTGGGCCTTGTTACTTCTGGTAGCTTGACCCTTTATAAGTGCCACAATCTCATCTCCACATACATACATACCACGTAGGAGTGACTAATTTCCCAGAACAACATTTTAAATTTACACACAAGCATGTAAGCACATGCATGTGGGCACGCGTGCACACACATGCATGCATGCACGCACACATACATGCATGCTCCAACTCCAAACCATACCCGAATGACAACAGCCAATGCTTACACCATGTTCCAGCTGTGCTTTTCACTATGCACATTTTAGGTAAAATATGTATCCTGTCACACAGGTAGAGTTCTGTCTCTTCTTTTCACCTATATATTGAAGGTGTGTGCCAGTGGATCTCTGTGAGTTCGAGGCCAGCCTGGGCCACAGAGCAAGGCACAGGCCAGCCAGGACCACAGAGTGATCCTGGCTTGTCTCAAACAGTAACACAACACTACAACACAGCACACCACACCAATTCCTTGACAGCTCTGTTTTCATGGCTACAGTATGGGGGTACTCCACATAACTGAACTATTCTACCAGGCTCTTATCAACATTCCCATTCACAGAACTTTAAACACCACGGCCCATAAATGTGTTTTCATTTGTTTGTTTGTTGGAGACAGGGTTTCTTTGTGTAGCCTTGGCTGTCCTGGACTCATTTTGTAGACCAGCCTGGCCTCAGAGAGGTCCACCTGTAACTGTATCTGCTGCCTGAGTGCTGATATTAAGGGTATTTGCCACCACACCTGGCTCTTTTCATCTGATTTTATCTTTACATTGCTATAAGAATTTCTTGCCGTGAAGGAGGAAGGAATACAAACAACAAAACTGGCCCCGAAGAAAGAGAACACTCGGTTCTACTTCCAACAACCATACATGAAAAATATTTCTTACCCAAGCCACAATCATCTTACAGTATTTTTCATTTTGACAGTAAGCTGAAAAAATTGTTTTGTTTCATTACATTTGTTTTATAATTTGTGAGTTAGTTATTTTGTTTTAGCTATGCTTTTCTCTTTTAATCAGTTAGCCTGCTGTTAGAAGAAATAATAATTATTTAGTAGAATAATAATTATTATTTCTACTACTACTACTATTATTATTATTATTATTATTATTATTTTGAGGGCCTGAAGATGGCTCAGCAGGTAAAGACACTAGCCACATAGGCCAGACAATGCAACTTCTATTTCTGGAACAGTGAAGTACATCAGAAGCCTAGCACTGCCTTCCAGGAGAACTTCCTGGTGCCTGGGAGCTTGCAGACCAGCTAGCCTGGAGGACGACGCACAGTACAGGGCAGCATCAGAAATGACAGGAGAGATCTTGCCTCGACAAGGCAGAAAACAAGAACTCCCTCCTCACAGCTGCCCTCTGATTTCCTCAGGCACACTGCAGACTCTGTGTGCACGCGCTCACATGCACACAAACAAAAAAATAAAAAAGGAACTGTTTGTTTTACTATTAGTTGTCTAATGTCTCTTTTCTAATTCTCCAAGCTTACAATTCTATATTAATTCTTCATGCATCGTACCTGAAATGCATCTTTTCTTTGCACGTTTAAGTTTCTCTGTCATACTATATAAAGTCAAGCTTGGAGACTCAGTGATTCCTCTGTGAGGTTTTTTGTTTGTTTGCTTGCTTGCTTGCTTGCTTGCTTCTCCACGCCCCCATACTTTTATGTGAGGACAATTCTGCTTCCTTCCAAGCTGAGTTAAAATATGCACCCTGTAATTTTGCTCTGAAGAAAATGTGGTGGGTTTCCATTAGAAGGAGATCCTGAGTTCATGGTACAGTGCGCTGGGCTGAAATGAGGAAACTGTCATCTGTCAAATACCCAGAACACAAACTAGAGGTCTGTGTGGGACTTGCTCTTGGGAATGAAGCCACTCATTAAAAAGCTGTGCTCAACAGCCAGGAACCGTCTCACGTTCTCTCCTCCTAAGTGTCATTTAGTGGATTGCTGGTCACGCAACGGAAAGGAGGAATGTGAGCACAGGTCAGCTTAGAGCAGGGAGGAATCACTTGTGGTCATTCAGACCTCCATCAGTACGGCGGAATCTACCGGCAGCAGACAAGATGCTGCCAGTTCAAACAGGACCCTTCCCTGATTACTTGAAAAGGCAAAGATCATGGAACAAGTAGTTTTTCTTGCAGAAAGTGACTGTAAGAGAGATAAAAACAAAGTAGCACATTATAAAAGCCATCCTACACATAACTTCTAGCCACCTTTAAGTTAAAAAGTACTTGAAATTATATAGTTATTTGTTTTGTATTTGTATTATTTGTATAGTTATTTGTATGTGGAGGTCTGGGTCAACCTGCGCCTTTCTCTCCTTGCACCTTTCTCTGAGTTTCCCCCTTCGAGTGATCAAGTCCTTAAGCTGCGGTGCCACCTCACCAGCCCTCAAGTCCTTCTTTTAGAACCCTTAACATACATAAAAGATACCACAGAACACTGCAGGTGAGAAATACAACACATCTCTCTAGCTCACCCTTCACCCTGCACCACAAACCCTTATACTTCTTTCCCCCAAATCCCAAGCTGAAATGCACAATTTTACCAAATACCTATTTGTTGACCAATCGTTTAACCTTTTCGTTATTAGTCCCTGTAAAGAGACTTACCAGAAATAAGCAACTTTTATGGGTGCCACCCAGTCTATGGTTCCCTTTTTCAAACATATCAGAGAATCTCCCAAATCTTCTCTCAAGAGGGAGGAGACAGGAGCTAAGACGTGTCCTGAGAGAAGACCTTCTTCCTGAAAGGGCATCATGACGCACGTCCTCAGGGTCACCTGGTCCACATACTGGGTTGAACTCCTGTGTGTCTGACATTAGAGTTGGTTTGGTTGCATCAGCATCACCCCAAACATGATATGACGGGTGGCTCTGCTGGGCAACGGAAAATTTCAATCACATTATAATCTTAGCAATCACTGCTGCCTTATGGGCACTTCAGTGATGGAAACACTGTGATACGCAGCATAGGGCTGTGTTCTTTCTAAAGCCTTCCTTCATCCACTCCGGCCTCTCATCCACTACTGGCCCACTCTGGATAATGAAGCCAAAGTTATGGTATCACCTGGGGTCAAGCTTTCTCACTTTCTGAGCCTGTTTTCCTCATCGCTAAGATAGAAAATCAGACAAAAATCAGACAAGCAAAAACTGTGAGAAAAATTTGAGGACAAGTAAGAGTCGGTGAAAATTACAAGAGAGAAAACTGATCTTTAAAAAAAAAATCAGTAAGGGGCTGGAAAGGTGGCTCAATGGTCAAGGACACTGGCTGCTCTTGCAGAGGACCCAGGTTCCATTCCCAGCGCACACACAGTGGCTCACATCCATCCATAGCTCCAGTTCCTGACAATTCAATGATCTCTCCTAGTTTCTGAGAATGCGCCAAGGTGCACAGGCATGCCCGAAGGCAAAATACCCACACACAGAAATAAAAAATACCCAGCCAGGCGTGGTGGCACATGCCTTTAATCCCAGCAATCAGGGAGGCAGAGGCAGGCAGATTTCTGTGAGTTTGAAGCCAGCCTGGCCTACAAAGTCCAGGACAGCCAAAGCCACACAGAGAAACCCTGTCTTGAAAAACAAAACAAAAAATACCCTCTAATCTTTTAATTAAAAAAAAATCAATAAATAAAGCTGCTTCTAAGAAAAAGCTTTCACTGTAATTTACCCACTTAAAGATGAAACATCTCCCTCATAAGAACATCTTTCTGGTTTTGTCTCTACCCCCCTTTTCCTAAAGTACACAAACACTGGCCACAGTGGATTAATCTCAGTGCTTGGGACGTTCAAGCAGGTTTTAGGCCAGCCTGGACTACAGAATCTCCTGTCTCAAAATCCCAAAAAGTGTTGCAAATAACTAAAATTCTTATTTCCTCTTAACACAGCTTCTGCTAGAAACTGATCAACAAGACCAACAATTGCTAATAGGAGGGTGGGCATAGCAGCAGCTGGCTTCTTCCCTCAGGCCCAGGTCACGGATTTTAGGGGCTTGCTAGTGCCCGGCAGGGGGCCACTGTCTGAATGAAAGCTCAGGGCAGTTATGAATGGTCAGCAACAAGGATTAATGGGCCTTCCCTTTCACAGTGGCCTCAATTAAATGCAAAAGCTGCGAACTGCCTTATCATGTTGGCTTCTCACTCAATCAGCCTTCACCTAAACCCTGAGGAAGTTAAAGACAGAAGTCCTCCCCTCTCTGAAGCTCACCATAGCATAGCCTTCCAGAGCACACGGAAGACCTCCCCACTGTTCTCTTTCTGTCTGGCTTCCTCTCTGAGACCCCAAGGGACCTCAGCAGATCCACTTCCCAGGCTAATGCAGACAGACTCAAAGATGCCGGGATACAATGAGCTGGATGAATTCAGATACCAGCTAAAACTGCGAAAAGCTTTAAAAACAAGCTGGATTTTCACATCACCCTACTTCTGTCTTTTTCTTAGGAAACTCTTACAGTGATGGGCTTTGATGCTGTTTTTCAGATGGGGTAGGGTATAGCCTGGTGGGCTTCAAACTCACTCACCACACATGCAAAGACTACCGTGAACTCAAATTTCTGCCTCCACTTCCCTAGAGTTGGATTTCAGTTCTGTGTGGCCATGTCTGGTTTATGCAGTACTGGAGGTCAAACTCGGTGTTTTATGGATGCTAAGCAACAATTAAGCCACATCCTGAGCCAAAACCATAGTAACTGCCACTGTTTCCTGAATGGGGAGAATGGGAGACTATGTCAGGCTGAGGCCAGTCAGTCCTAGTGACAAAGTTAAGTGTACAGAGATGGCCAGGGGCCCAGGAATTTTTCTCCATCGTTCAGCTCCTTCAAATACTCAGGTCATGCACCACCTATCCAGTTGTCCCTTTGCTCTAGTTTCAGTGTGTTCTCCAAATGTCAACTATTGGACATTTAATTCCCGAAGTCTCGAGCTAGTGTATCTGAAGGCAGGGAATAGATGTAAGTGCTGGAAAGGGGCCCCGGCTGCATGGGAGATGTGTAACAGCAGGAGGGGCCTGAGCTAGCACTCTGTCTTGCCATGTACTGCCCTGCACTGACTTGCAGCAATAAGTAGCTCCTTCTTGGACTTGGCCACCCAATCTCAAACCGTTCAGCCACCAGAACTGTAAATTAGTAAACCTTTATTTTTCTGATGAGAGAGAAAGAGAGAGAGAAAAGAGGGGGTCCCCAAATGCCCTGAGAGACCTCTATCACTTTGTCTAGCCTTGAATGAGAGTACTCTGGAACACCCCCCAGCCTTAGCCTTCTTCCTCTTCTATCAACACCTGGCCTCTTACAGGATGAAGACCCTGTAGCCATTGCCATCAGACTCTCCCAGCCTCCCTACCTGCAACCCAGCCCTCTCACTCACCCAGCCCCTTCTCCCTCACTCAGGGAGTTCTCCAGTGACCTTTTTGCCTTTGACCTCAAGTTCACCTCATACAGCAATACTCAGTTTACTTCTAGCAATCCTTGTCCTCCCTAAACTGGCACTAACTTCCATTTACAGATAGAACAGGGTATCCACAGGCACCTACCTCACAGGCTGTTATGGGGGAAAATGAGAGGTTAGAGGTACCAGACTCTGGGACCCCTGCTGTGGCCAGGTCACACCCCATTAAAAGCCTTCAATGGCTTCCTGAAGCTTCCAGAGTAATTAGCTCAGCACTCCCCATCTGTCCCAAAGCAAACTTTACCTTTTCAGAGTTATTCCTTCCCCACTTCGAGTAACCATTTGCTCTAGCCAAAAAGAGAAGCCCCTGAGAAGCGAAGGCACACTGCCTTGGGTTCAAAATGTTCCAGAACTTAGTTATTTTTTCTTTCCCCTTAATGGAAAAAAAAAAGTTACTAAGAGGATTAAATGGGATGATGTGAGTGGATCCTCAGGCAAGAAATTGGTATACGCTAACTATGCAGTGTGAATTACTCTTCTGTTTCTTCCCCTGGGCTTCCTACTACCTGGGTCTGTAGCCTATACCTAGATGCTCTAGATGCCCTCTCTGCACACCTAAACCTGCTGTCCTTTATGGCCACGGAGGCACTGCTTTCTCCAACAGGATTTACCTGAATTCCACCGCCTAATGAACACCCTCTCACCCCCGCCATGACACACCTTGCTCCCTGACCCCTGCTTGCCCACCGGTGCATCTCCCAGTGTTTCCTTTCAGTACAAGGAGAGCAACCTCAAGTCTTCCTCCTTCACTTTCCTGAGGGCCTGGACTAGATTTGTCCTGCCTGAACAGTTCTTGCATTCCTATTTGAAAGAAGACTCTGGCACGTGTCCCTGTGTACCTGACCGGGGCGAGCTGCGGACATACCCAAATCGGATGCATCTTTGTGCTTTGCACGGGCCTGCATATGGCAGAAACCCCGTAAACATTAGCTGAGTGAAAACACAACTTTCTGGAGCAGAGGCAAGGGGCCATTCCAAGTTTTTAAACACCAAAGAACCAGTACTACCACGCAGCTGAGCCACCAGAGAGAGACGGATCCGTGCACGGCTACACTACAGAAGTAAAGAACTCTGTATTCCAAAGGCTGAAGTCAAACTGCACAAAGCTGAAGTGAAGTCAGCCTTCCCCTGTCTGCTCCAAGCGAGGCATGGCTGCCTTTCCAGGGCCAAGGGTGGTGACTTTTAAACAAGTAAGTACCAGGCCTCCGGTGCAAACAGCCCTGGATTTGCTGCCCTGAGGAGAGGCTCTGGCATACTGAGTACTTGAGAAATTAGCTCTCTGAGCCCAGGAGGCCATTCTGAAGTCCTTCCTATCCAAGCGTGCCTGCTTAGCAGCTTTGGTAGCAAGCACAGCTGAATTCCAAATCACTTACACCCCACAGCCCACTAAAGATAGCTTGAGGTCTGAGTCTGCCAGAGTCTTCTTTTAAATAAGAATACAGGAACTGTTCATGCAAGAACATTTCAGTCACAACAAAGCGAAAGAGGAAAAAGACGTGACTTTGCTCTCCTTGTTTTGAACGGAAACACGTGAGACGTAACATGGCCTGAGACGCACGCATGATTTGGCATCAGGCTGAGATGGTGTGAACACCCTGAAAATGATCCGAGCCTATCAGAAATTGGCCAGCACAGCAACAAGGAATGACTCAGGTCTCATAACATCCACAAGCAATACCAACTTTTCTCGATAGCAACTGGAGTGGGTTTTGACTTGGGACAAGTCTCCTTTTGACTAAAACCTACTAATTACCTATGATTAGAGTCATTTCTCTGCTCTAATGGGAGGCTTTTCTTCAGCTGCCTAAACCAAAATGAACTAGCCGGTCTTCACATCAAATTCCTACAGTGTGTTTTGGAGAGCACTCAGGGAGAATCACACAGCAGCTTTTCTACTTACGTTGCCAACTTCCTACAGACAAAAGCAAGACCTCAGCTAGAACCCTGTAGACACATCATCTTCCCAAAGCATGACAAAGCTGAGCTCTTCTGGGCACTGGAGGTAAGGAAAGGTAAGTATAGACCCCTTTCCAGTGAAGCCATGGACTCTCAGCCTCTCACACCAAACATGGCTGAGACATGAATGCTTGCTGACGGTCATTCAGCTGTCTTTCTCACTGGCCCCTTCACAATTCTCTTTTTGTCTTTTTAAACAGTGCCATGGAGGACTCTAGCTTATGGTAAAGCTCTCGCCCATTTCCAGCATCACCAAGAAATTACAATAGTTAAATAGATTGTTACTGTATAAATATGTAGAGTTCATCTTGGAATATAGTTTTATTTTCATCCTGTTTTTTTTTTGTTTTTATTTTTGTTTTGTTTGTTTTGTATTTTTTAAATAGGCACGGTGGTACATGCTTGTAATCCCAGCACTTGGGAGGAATACACAGGAGAATCTAGAGTTCAAAGACAGTCTCATACCACCATCCCGAGCCAAACAACAAAACAAAAACAAAAACAGTTGGACTGAAGTTGCACCTCAGTGACTGAGTACTTACCTAACACATGAGGATCCCTGGGTTAGACCCTTAGTGTGAGGGAAAAACAACAGCAAAACACTCCTTGGATGTTTTTGCTGTTTCCTATGATGAATTATTATTTAAACCACAAATGGAACTAGAGATGGCTGGGACATTCTGTGATTTTGGGTCAAGAGCATCCTTTGCTGTCATGCTAATGCTTCTAGGAGCACTGGTCTTCTCTCCCGGGTCTAGACTGGATGGTCTCAGTGCTCTGATGTATGGCTGCGGAGCTGGGGCCTTCTCCCTCCCATGTGGGCTACTATTCTGGGGAATTCTCCTTTGGCCCACTGTTTTTGGTTGAGCACTACACACTCAACCCCTGCCTTTGGGAATCCATAGCAAAAATTCAATCAAACCATCCCCAGTTTTGTACTGCTCACCTGGCAGACAGGCAAACCGACATTCCATTTTGAAAAATCTCCTTGCTATCTTGTTGCTTGGGGTGAGGGTGGGTGTACAGTATTTTTATTCCTTTCTGCCATTTTGCTAGTCTTCTGGGAGGTAGCAGAGAGATATACATTTTTGCCCAGTTTACTACATCTAACCAGATGTCAGAGTCAATGTTTACAAAAGAACCCCAAGATCAGCGCTGGGTCCCCCAACCCCTCTGCCTCTCCTAGGACCAAGCAGCAGAGACTCAAAGTGAGAACTCAGGAGGAACAGTTTCGCTAACCACAGGCTGAAAGTTAGACCATTCCCAACGCAACTTGCAGGGCATCAGAACAGTACCTGTTCTTAGGTGACTAAGGGGCACAGGCTCTCACAGAAACCCAACATCTCAAAAAGGATCAGAGACTGTAGGCAGCCAGTCCTGTCAGGGCTTCACTTCCTCATGCTCTCTGGAAATGGCTTCGTTACAACACAAAAATCTCTAGGAGGAACACACTGTTTGACTTTTTTTCAAAAAGGAGAGAACAAACAGTGAGGGAAGAGCTCTGAACTTTCTCGTGTACAAGATAAAGTTGCCCACTTCACCAACACTTCCCATTCTGTTCCATCCAGGTGCTTTCTGAGCACAAATATGCAAAAGGTGTTCCTGCTCATATGAAGAGAGGATGGCATGAACACACAGCCAATGGAACAGACACTAGGTAGCAGACATAAGAGAGGGTGACAAAGGTGCCTGAGAGAAGCTGGCTTACCGGGCAAGTGGGAAACAGTATTCCAGCCAGAGGGACTGACAAGGTGAAGAGGCTGAGGCAACGGACACTTGGGCTTACAGGAAAATGGCAGGAGACAGCAGAGCATGTACAGCATAAGACAAGGAAGGCTGAGTCAGTAAACCTGGCCAGGAGTCTGAATCCCGAGGGAACCACTATCTAGTTTTAAACTAGAAGAGAGGTGAGCAACGTGATTTCCAAAAAGATCCTGGGGGGGAGCTAGTCTGCAAAAATGAACGCAGGGACCAGATTGAGGTGTTGTCCCAGGGCTACAGCCACAGCTCACGTGAGAGGCTTTAGCAACTTGGCCAAGGGAGCCCGTGGCTAACCTGGGGTGTGCTGGATGATTACACATGGACAGGTGAAGCAGGGAAGATGAAGCCCAGAGGGGTGGCACAGTGCCTAGTGTGTCCAAGGCCCTGGATTCAATCCCCAGCATGGCGACATGGGGTGGGGGAATCAAAGATCGCAGAGATTTTGGACAGTAAAGAATGGTGGTGCCACCTGCCAAGACTGGAAGCGAGGTGGAGCACAGTCTGCTTGTCACACACACTGTGGTGCTTGTCACACACAGCCACTTACAGAAACCAATAGTCCTGGGAAAAGGCCAGACTGGAGAAATCAGCCTGAAGGTCAGCAGCACACAATCAGTAAAGTCAGAGGGCTGGATGCTACCCAGGTCAGCCTATATAGAGAGGGAGAAAGGGACAGGCTAAGCCCTAGGAGTGGAGCATTCCAGTCCTTATAGAGTTAAAGCTGTAGTAAGACAGAAAAAACTGTCAGCCTTCATAAAATTGCACTGCCTTGACATTAACTAGAGTCACACTCTATATTGTCACTTAAATTAGATACATGAAATTCTGTAAACTATCTGTATCCAAAGAAACCCCCTGGTGATTCAGAAATTAGCAAAACCCAAAAGGCATGCAAACACACAAGAGAGCTTTCATTCCACAGTACCACGCAAGCTCAGCTTTGCTGTGTTACTACAGGGCTTAGCCCGGCATGGCAGCACACACAAGGTCAAGGCAGCTTAGTAAGATCTGCAAAACACAAAATAAAACAAAGCTGACACACAGTAATACACAACAGTAAAGGACTGCAGAGGTGGAGGCAACAGGAAGATTCTAAGTTTGAGCCTAGCTTGGGTTACAGAACTTGACCCAGTATCCAAAAAAGGATGAAGGGAAGTTGGGTAGGCAACAGTGAGTACTTTTAAAAGTAAATTGAGAAGTAGAAATGAATCCTCCCACACCGGGAGCATCTCTCACTCTAAGAACTTCAGTATGATCTCCCTTGTGCAATACTGAACCTCGCAACATTTGACTCACACTGAAATGTCAAAATGCACCCCCAGAGCCAAGTATAGAGCTCCAGGCTGCCCTGAGTCCAAGCTTTAGGAAGTCCCTGCAGAAAAGCATGGTGGTCCCACAGTAACCATAGGCAAACTGAGCAACCCTCCTCAGGAGACAACTATTTCCAGAAAGGATTCAGTTCAGAAGAAGCAAGGCACTAGACTTCTTGAGAACACCAAGTAAAACCTCAAAACACTGATCTGCTAGTAGAAGACGACAAGGCTCTGCCTGGGGTGGCTTCCCAGCACCCCTGCACGAGCAAACACTCACACAAGTGATAGCTAATATCCATGGAATGTTCATGCCAAGACTGTTCCCTTTGATCTAATCTGTTTTATTTTGACCTGGGGATCCAACCCAGGACTCTAGCACATGTGAAGCACAACATTTAATTGTTTTCAGAAGTGTGCAGGCAAGCCAACCATGTTATGTTAAAATCAAATACACTCAGAAGGCTAAATATATTAATTTTATTATTGGGGCTGGAGAGATAGCTCAGCAATTAAGAACAAGTACTGCTCTAGCAGAGGACCTGAGCTTGGTTCTCAGTGACTATTCTCTAACTCCAGGTCCAGAAGGTCTGACGCCTGTTTCTGGATTCCACTGGCACCTGAACTCCTGCATACATATACCGCACAAACATATACACAATGAAAATTAAACAAAAATGAAATGCATGGCAACCAGACATACATACAACTTATTTATCTATGACCAAACTGAGTTGTTTTTAAAGTTTCTTAACTCTCCATAATGCACTTCTTGAGTTCTCTCAAGGACTATGTATTTATAAGACGACGTTTATTCATATTGTGCCTCGTTCATTCGTGTACCCATTCATTCAGCAGGCACTTCCTGGGCCCCAGGCACACAACACAGCAATAACTAACAGCGGCAGATCCGTGGCCCTCCATGAGTGTCTAGTGTCTGGAGTCCATGGATCCTGCAGTTAGGAACACAAGATCACCTAACACACATGCACACTGAGGAAGAAAGCTGATACCCAGACAGCCACAGCAACGTCCTTCAAACAGCAGATAATTGGGCCAGTGGCAAGGCACCATCCTGCTTTCCCTCTGGGATCTTTACTGTGATGGGAGTACTCTGAGCTAAAATTCGTGTTTAACACTGCTTCCTTTTCCCTCTCAGACCCTTGCTACACACAGATGCAAAGTAACTGTGTGCCCGAATGAGCAGGATGGAAACGCCCCCAAGGGTCCAGTACACACACCTGAACTTAATGGATTCCACACCCCCAGAAGATTAATCAGGGCCATGGGGCTCTGGGAACACAAAGGCTATTTTGTGGGAGTGCTGCAGCCGTGCACCCTCCTTTTCTGTGATTACACCTCATTGTATAACAATGTTCAGACATTTGGTCTGAGCAAGCACAGTAATTACACTTCTCACTTTGAGCTAATTTAAGCACAAGTGCTCACGCTGCTCCATCTCCCACCTCCCACCAGGAGCACTCCCGCCTGAGGAGGCCGGGCTTCTGCGAAATGACTGTCAGGTGCCCTTGGTAATTCAGAGGTCCCCCTGCAAGTTCGGCAGTCAGGAGCGATGAAGTGAAATGTTAATGAAAGCAAAAGGGAAAAAAAAATCAGGGCTCGAGATTTGGGTCAGAGGTCAACAGAACTTCCATGCTCTTTCAGAGGACCCAAGTTCAGTTCCCAGCATCCGCATCACAACAGTTTTTAACTTCAGTTCCAGTTTTAACACCAGTGCCCTCTTCTGGCTCCTGAGGTACCAAGCCACACACGTTATACAAACATATGCAAGCAAAACAAACATGCACATAAAAACAAATCTTAGAAAAACTAGCGATCGAGCAATCAGCACCATCTCTGCCCCTGCAACCAACAACCTCATTTTGCTAGGTATGAGCCCACTTTGCCCTTGCCAGGCTGAGGCACAATAGTTTTATCTCCAAGACTGCAAAAGGCTCTTAGAAAGGCAGGAACAATATCCCATTAGAACCCTGAGTTCACCTGACATTTGGGTAGGTGTGGGAGGTAGCAAAGGGTGGGGCCAGTGACAGGTACTTTCCTTCTGGTTGGCAGCTCATTCCCCTTTGCAGCCCATAGGGACAGGTCACAGTTAATATCAAGCTTTTCTTCTATTACTGGCGGCTCGCATGTGCCACTTGAATGGCCCAATGAAGAGAGGGGAACCATTTCCTTAAGAGGCAGGATGCCCCAGTCCTGAAAGCTTGGGAACTGGGCAGGGCCACCCAGCTTCTGGTCCCATAGCTTGATGCTACATGAGCCAGGGGAAAAAAATCTAACCACTTTCTCCTTTGCCCTAGGCTCAGTGACTTGTCAGTTCCTTATTGTTTTGGAGATGAGTCTCACGTAGCTCAGGTTGGCCTCAAATTTGTTATACAGGAGGCTGCCCTTGAACTCCTCCTGACAGGTATTATTAGTCTATGCCACCACACCTGGCTCTCAGTAACTTCTTTTTTTTCTGGTTTGGTTTGTCAAGACAGAGTTTCTCTGTGTAGCCCTGGCTGTCCTGGACTCGCTTTGTAGACCAGGCTGCCCTCAAACTCACAGAGCTCCACCTGCCTCTGCCTCCCTGTGTACTGGGATTACAGGCATGAGCCGGGCTTATTAAAGCCACTCTTGGCTGAGCCAGTGCACAGCAAACATCACACATCCACTTGCTTTGCAAACCTAAACTTTGGTCTCTAGTGGCTTAAATCAAAAGACTAATCATAACCAAGTGTTGGGGCTCACACCTGTACGTTTAGAACTTGGCAGACTGAGGCAGGAAGATAGCTTCAATTTCAAGGCCAGCCTAAGCTGCAGCCTAAGACCCTGTCCTAAAAAGGAAAAGGGTTCACAAAACCCCATCCCTAGATGTTTAACAGTTGCTGGGAAAAGGAGAGATATTTTCCTGAGTAATGTAGCTCTCTTAAAGTGCCTGCTCTTCTGTAAGTAACCCTACGTTAAATGGACTAGTTTAGGCTGGGGGGGGGGGGTGGTGGTGGCTGTGCACACCTAATCCCAGCACTCAAGAGGCAGAAGCAGATCTCTGAGTTCCAGCTAGGGCCACATAAGAATACCTTGTCTCAAACAAACAAACAAACCATATTTATTCTCACTGGATGAGTATGCATGGAGACACTACCTATCCCTGCCCCACCTCCTGTGCAAAGAGCACAGAAGACAAGCAAAAAGACAACCTCCCTTGAGCTGGGCCCTGAGATCAGTGCTTCCTTGGGCTCTCAGAGAAGTCTCCATCCTGACAGAATAGGACGTTCTAGATACTTTTACTTCCTGGGACAAACAGCAATGTAGGGAAAGCTGGGAGGAAACAACTAAAGGAGGCAGAAAAAAGGAATATCAAAATGATCATAAGGGACTGGGAAGATGGCTTAGAGGGTGACAGAGCGTGCTACATGATTGCTAAGAACCAAAGCTCTGGCTCCCATCACTCACACTGGGCAGGGCCACATGCCCACCTGTGAAAATCAGAGGCAGGAGTCGCAGAAGGACCATGGGGGCTTATCGGCCACAAGCATCAAGTTCAGTGACAGCCTGTGTCCAGCAGAATGAGAAAGGACATCCAATGTTCTTATCAGTCCATACTGTCTTAAGTTCTCTTGCCCTGGAGAACGTTTCTTTCCTGTAGTCCCATCGGCACCCTGTGCTGGTCATGACTCCTTGGCAGATAGGCCAGGCTCGGTGGCTCACACCTGTAACCCCAACACCTTGGAGGCTGAGGCAAGATTATGTCAAACAGCAGAAGGCCAATACAGAGCCCAGTGTGTGTGGCTCATACCCATCATCCTCGCACTTCAAGGTCATCCTTAGCCAAGTTCAAAGATAGAGGCTAGTCTGGGCCAGCTGAGATTCTGCCTCAAACACGGGTCCATGAAACGGAAGCACCTATAGGTACCCACTCTCTCCACGTAGGGTTCTCAGCATAGGATGCACAGCTGTCATCTGGATGCGGGAGGGGGTCCCTGGACAGGCCTGAGGTTGTTTGCTTCATATGACGGCACTGCAGGGTGGGGGGAGACCTGCCTGTCAATCTCATGGGTTAGTTCTTAAGTTTTAAGCTTTCCTGTTATTACCATCAACTGCTTCCCTATTCTAATTGTTCATTTTCCATGTACCAGGCACATTCTTTCCTTGAATCCTGCAGTCATAATCCTTTGAGGATTCAAGAGAAGCTTTGAAAGCAGCTAGCTGCAAGGCAGTCTGGCTCTCCTTCCCTACCACACAGTGGGGGTAGAGTTAGGGAAAATGCCTGACGTGGAGTGGCTTCAATTATGTCCATCACAGTCTTCTAAGCAGCCCTCCCACATGATGATGGCAAGTGGCACCTCTGCCTCTGTGCTTCCATGGGCCACCCATGCACGGGTTAGGAGAACTGCCATGAAAACCTCGGAAAACCTCGCTGCCGCAGAGGACAAAAGTGTCGAGTGGAATGTTGGCTCAACTGCTCATTTCCGTGCTGTAATTGGCATCCATCTTAGTGTTAATTGGCTTGGTGTTAAGTACCTTTTATACAAACCTGGGGAAGCTGACCTTTGGAGCGGCTGGTGACTCGGTGGGTAAATATGTCTTTATGGACTTCATAAAATGCAGTCTGTGTAAACACACACTCAAGAACTGTTAAGAGCACTGGGTGGCTGCAGTGTGGCACAAAGGTGGCCTTTAAGACTGCAGAGTGCTCGGTGGTTAGAGACTTAAGAAAATGAACACGGGGATAGAGTTTTCGTTTAGGACACAGGTCTCAAACTGGCCTCCTGGCAAAGGAATCACCAGGGGAAATCACATCAAAAATGAAGTTCAGGGCTGGGGACACAGCTTAGGTGGTACTATCCCTCATCAAGGATGAAGCCTGGGGCTCCATTGGCACCACAAAGAAGTAGGCATGGTGTGTGTGCTGGGGATCCAGAAACAGGAGGAATCCAAGGCTAGCCTTGCCTACACAGCAAGTCTAAGGCTAAACTGGGCTACGTGAGGCCCCACCACCAACCATATTGCAGCACACACCTGTAATCCCAGTACTCAGAAGCAGAAGTACAAGGACTGAGTTTAAAGCCCATCCTGGACCACACAGTGAGTATAAGGCTAGCCCAGGCTACCCATGGAACTCTTGTCTCAAAAAACAGGAGAAGGGATGCTGGGTGATGACAGCACCCACCTTTAATCCCAGAACTTAGAGGCAGAGGCAGGGGGATCTCTCAGTTCAAAGCCAGGCCCAGTCTACAGGATGAATCCCAGAGCAACACAGAGAAACCCCATGTTGGGAAAACAAAACAAAAAACAAGAGGGCGAAAGAAAAAGAAAAGGGGAGAGGGGAAAAGAAGAATGAGAAACAAAGGTCGAAGGGTAAGGCTGTCTGGACTTTTCCGGAGGCCCTAGCCCGCTCAGGATGACCTTGTCAGGGTGCTGTACAATAGAAAGTTACAGCTTGGTGAACTTCGGAGGCCCTTAACTACCAGATGCATGCCTCTGGGCATTTCTGGTCAATTTCATTTGCCTCCAACTGTCTCACCAGGAGCTGGGCCAGGACGAACTTCGAGAAAGAAACCCATGAACAAGGGTGCACATGGGAGCCGAGCCTCTGAAGAACACAGTGAACTCAGACCAGCTGGCCTCAAACTCCTCCTCCTCCTCCTTCAGAGAAGGTCGCCTCCTTCTGAGTGCAGGGATTACAGGTATAAGCTAACCATGACTAGCTAAAATTTCATTTCTTGGAACAGAAGCATTCTAGAGTTCCAATCAAGCTGTTGGTGACACTGTCCTACTTAAACGTCTCTTTCCACACGTCAAAGTCCTTGCCACACAAGGTGACAGCCTGAGTTCCACCTCTGGAGGCCAGGCAAAGAACTGGATGCCACGGCACAGGTTCCTACGAGATGGGAGGTGGAGACAGGGGAATCATCTGCAAACACTAGAGCTAGCTATGTGAGTCCTTGCAGAAAGCAAAAAAGAGAGGGGCAGGGTGGGGGCTAAAGAGAAGAGGAGGAGAGAAAAGGGAAGGATCCAGGCAGGCTGGCCAGCAAGGCACGGTGGCACGGGTCTGTAATCCTAGCACCCAGGAAGCTTAAGCAGGAAAAAATGCCTTTTAGGTCAGCCTGGGATACACAGTAAGAGCCTGTTTTTTAAAAAAAAAAAAAAAAAAACAGTAAGGATGTTTTAGGACCAACAGAGCAATGCCTCCTTCTTTCCCTTTGCTGTAACAATGTACATTGGCACAAAGTCGCCATGCCTAAGCTACCACCCAACCCAGCCTGGCATCCACTGCCCCTCACCCTGGGGACCAGCATATCGGATACTCCTTCCTGCTGCCTATGACCACACGGCCTTGGCAGTACAACTAACTGGCATAGAGGGTTTGGGCTGGGAAGCAAGAGAAAACTGTAGGTAGCCAAAGAAACTGTCCTTACTTAACACAGAAGCAAGATCCTGGGAACTTTTATTTCAACTGTCTGTCTGAGGGCTCATCTTTCTTTCTCTCAGAATGGCCATCTGGAGGCCCCTTGACTCGACTCCCAAACTTCCTGTACCCCTCCCCACCCCCACTAAGCCACAGGCGACACACACAGGAAGAGCATTTGGAAGCTGGCTCATCTATCTCACCCTTGCACAGCATGTGACCAAAGCTAGCAATCTGTTCATGTTGATGGTTCAACATCTACGTGGGCCACATGGATCTGAACTGATGTTGTCTCCACCTTCTTCCTGTCTCCTGAAGCTCTGACATCTCACAGCTAACGAAGGTCACAAACGTTTAATATAAAATCCCAGATGGGACGGGACCAAGACCTGATATTATCTCCCTGACACAGCTCAAACCGCACCATGGCTGCATGACCTTAAACTACCTTGCCATGCTACAATTTACGTGTTGAAGAAGGGACCTAAGCTCATCATTTGCCAGCATCTTCTCTAGTTCTACAACGTTGTGGTGAGTGGCAAATGCTTTCCCCTACTGAGAAAAGGCGATGCACCCGCCACGTCTCTGAGTGGCGTGAGATGAGGAGCAGCAACGCAAAAATTAACAGAGCGGAAACCCGCACAGGGGCTGAGGAGGAAGCCTGACCTTCAAAGCAAGTTGTTTTACTCTTCTGAGCAGCACACCTGCCCTGAGTACTTTGTGACAAACACACCAACGACCTCTCATAAGTTCACCTTTCTGCATCTACACCCTAAGTGCTTAACTTAAAGTCCGATCAGGAGTGTCAGACACTAGGCTCCCACTAGCCTACACCACCCTCTAACTAGATTACCAATTTACCACTTCATCTGTTTGTTCAAAAGCCTTAGAACAAAAGTCCCATGCAGCAACCTCCAAAGTTAGGATCAGTGAACCTAACTGCTTTTCTCTAGCCTCACCAAGCATGAACTTGCAGATGGCCTGTCCTGCTTGTGAAAAAAGCCTATGGACAACAGCAGGCCCCTCCCCAGCTTGTCTGATCCACCCCTCCCTGCAAACCCTTCCACGAGGCTGCCAAAACTCACCTCAAAAGTTTGCTTTGGCTAGTATAATCATAAAAAAAACCAACAATTATTTATTTTCATTTAAGAGAAAAAAAACTAGAAGAATCAGAGTTTTCTTTCTTTTTTTCAAACAAGGTCTCATTATGTAGCTTTAGGTGGCCTAGAACTCACTCTATAGACCACGCTGGCCTTGAACTCTGAGATCCGCCTGCCTCTGCCTCCCTAGTGCTAGAATTAAAGCACCTGCAGGAACATGGTGCTTACTTTTGTTTTGTGTGAGACAGGATCTCTATTATGTAGCTCTGGATGTTGGAGAACACGCTATGTACATCAGACTGGCCTCGAAATCACAATCCTCCTGTCTCTCCCTCCTATACTTAGATATTGGCGATACACATTTTTGTTTGTTTATGAAGAAGGGCTCAAACCCAGGGCTCTCTGCATCCTAGGCAAGTGCTCTATCACTGAGCTATACTCCCAGCCAAAAAAACTTTATCTTTTTTTAAAGACATATTTCTGTGTGTGTCCCTGCATGAGTTTATATGTACTGTATGCTTGTGTGAGCCCAAGAAGACCAGAAGAAGGGATTAGAGCCCCTGGAACTGGAGTTACAGGCATATATGGCATTAAGTGGGTATAAGACCCGATCCTGGGTTCTCTGAAAGAACAGTGAGCACTCTTTAACTGCTGAGCTGCCTCTACAGTCCCTAGTTTTGTTTGACGTTATACGGTTTCTTTATAACATCTCCCTCTAGAAGAGTACTGCAAAGTTATTTTCTAAGTACATGTACCAGCATGCCAAGACCACACTGCTGTTAGTGGCAAAGAAGATGTGGGAATCTATATGTCCGGAATCCCAGAACTCACTACACACATCTCCTCTGCTCTCAAAAATCCATTCAGGCTTTCACAGTTGGGGCAGCCTCTCCTCTGTTTTAAGATGGAAGGGCACCGCACAGAAAAGGCATCTTGTTCAGTGACCGAAGGGGTGGGGAGATGGACGGCGCTGAAAGAGTCAAGATTCATTCCTAATACCTCCTGCTTTCATCAGGTGACCAGGTACTGCCTCACCACATCACCTGGGCTGGACCTCTGCTCTCTGGAAGAGCTTCCCTCTTCCCTCATCCATCAGACAGCTGGCTGCTAACTGTCTAACTAAATGGACTATGATGAAGAAACCCAAAGACACCCCACCCCCACCTGGAGCAACTACAGCTGTATCATCCTAATGACTCTTGAGCTGAGAAAACTATAAGATAAATAGTACTATCACCACATCAGCAGTATCTAATGAGGCTGTGTCATATTACAGTGAGAACACTGTTGTGTGCACATATATTTGGGTAACACTGCAGAGTCAGTTCACAAGCTACCCTTGATTACAGAAGGGACCCCAGCTACTTGCTGTGAGCCAATGGGCAATTAGTCAATTCAAGACTTGCAGATTAAGGCTGGCCAGTTGGTTCTCTGTGTAAAGTCTCATAGCCTAAGTATGACTGCTGGGACTCACATGGTCAAACAAGAGGTCACTGTGGTATGCACATTCCCACACTAAAGAAAACAAAACAAAACAAAAAATAATTAGAAAGACCCACAGGAACTGGAGTTATCAGCAAGCACTGTTCTAGCAGTTAACCTGGGGTCCTCTCCCAGCACCCAAGTCAGGTGGTTCAAAACTCCAGGGGATATGATGCCCTCTTCTGGCCTCCTCAGGAACCCTCACTCACATGCACATACCCACATACACGTACATACATAGTTTAAAGAAATACACATGTGGCTTTAAAGAATAGTTCCTGGGAACGGACCTTAGGCCCTACTCACAATGCTCTGAAAGAAAAACATGGTAGACAATGCACAGGGTCCCACACAGCAGAATGGCAGGCTTGCATATTTTTAGTCCTTCTTTGGGGAGAAACAAAGAACGTCTCACTTATTTTAGCCTTGTGGTCTATTCTTAGATCTCCAGCAGCCAGAGCCAACTATAGCCCTTCCTATTTCAATTCATATTCCAGTCTCTTCCCATTTCTCACCAGGAATTACCTCAAAAGAGTAAGAACTGATAAGTGATGGAAATTTACATTTTAACCCTATTCAGATTTAGGTAAATGGCTTAATATGCATGCTAATATTCCATCATTATCCCAATTAAGGAAACCATTATGTTAAAGTGTTTAATCAGGAGAATTAGGGAGAACTGCAGGCACCTAAAATTAAACTCTAATAGTCTTGACAGTCACCCCATTTAAACACTTGGCTATAAGCAACTCTCACTTAACATTTCTGAGTAGGCACACACGGATTCCTGATAAGACCTAAAAGCAATTCATTTCCTAACAAGATTGCTGTCTAAAAGAATAAACTAAAGGGGCCACAATCTAAATACAATCAGAGCCCCAAGCAGTCACATGCCAGGAGCTTTAAACACTGCAGTCTTGACCCAAGGAACAACAATGCTCTTCCATCAGAAACAACAAGCGGGCTTCCTCCTTCTCTGACCTTCCCTGTTTAATTATTTCCTGTGATTTCTTCTAGGGCTGAGCGTGCGTGCCTCCCAGGGCCAGCAGGCTTTCCGTACTCGACTGATTTCTCTAGAAGACACTGAGTGCCAGCTGCCTGTTCAGATTATCACACTTGGGGACTTCACATACCTAAGCGACAGATTTCTTGGGGTTCCTGTTATGCACAAACAACTTTTGGGGGAGGGTTGTTTTTTGGAAGGGGGAAGGGGCTGTTTTGTTGTTGCTACTGTTGTTTTGGGGTTTTTTTTTGTTTTGTTTTTTGAGACTGGGTTTCTTTGTGTAGGCCTGGCTGTCCTAAAACTCACTCTGCAGATCAGGCTGGCCTTGAACTCAAGAAATCCTCCTGCCCCTGCCTCTCGGGTGCTGGGATTGAAAGTGTGTGTCACCACACTAGTGAACTTTTTTTTTTCTTTTTAAATGTCAGAAGAAAAAACACAAAGTTTTCCTCGACTCATTCCTATCTTAAAGTAAAAAAGGAAATTCTGCTAGGAATGGGAAAAGATGCTTTTGGTATTATCTCTAGGGGTATAAAGCACAGCTTTGTCCAATAAGCTTTAACAAATGAATTACTAATACCAAGTATGTTTCATCACGTCATAGGTCTGGACCCACATATGTAAAATAAAAACTTAAAACTCTTTCTGAAAACACACATCATCTCAGGCTCGACTGAGTCAGGATCCCATCTCTATACAAGTCCAGTCCAAGAGTCCTTTTGAAAGCCACTATTCCTAATCAGCTGGTCCAGGTGAAGTGTGTCCTGTTGGCTACTTTGTTCATAAAGGTTTTCCATCTGGGATAAGGCAGGCAGCTTTCTCTCTTTCCACTAAGTACTCACACTGCCCAGACTGCAAGCAGAGGAAGCCACCTTAATGGCTGGGGACAGCTCACCCAGTATACCTCACTGGCAGGGCATCTGTCCAGCCTAAATGAGGTCATAGGGTCAATTCATAATGAGGAAGGAAGGACTGGCAGAGATGTCACCTAGCATTAAAATGCTTACAAGACTGTGCTCAGCTGGGCGGTGGTGACCTTTGATCCCAGCAACAGGAAGGGAGATACAGGTGGATCTCTGAGATCCAAGATGGAGATCAGACAGCCTGATCTACAGAGTAAGTTCCAGGACAGCAGGGCTACATACACAGAGAAACCCAGTCTCAAACAAGAAAAACAAAAACAAGAGTCTGAGTTCTAATTTCATTTCCTTAACAGTGTATTATTAAGTAAATGCAAGTCAATGTATTTACAATGTTTTACATAAGAACATAAGGTCCTGTGAGGTTATAATACACAATGATCTTCTTTAGAGGTGGAATCTAAAGTCAAGAACCTGGCTTAAAGTAACAAATCCTGGATCTGGTGAAACTGCTCCGTAATTAAGAGCACTGAGTGCTAGTGAAGAGGATCTGAGTTCAGTTCTCAGTACCCACATGGTGGCTCACAGCCAGCTGTAGCTCCAATTCCAGGAGATCTGACACCCTCTTCCAACTTTTTCAAGCACCAGGCACTCCTGGGTATACATACACACATGTAGGCAAAACACATATATAAAATGAAATTTTTATAACTGAAAAAATAAGTCCTGGCGTCCCACGCCTTTAATCACAGGGCTCAGGAGGCAGAGGCAGGTAGATCTCTGAGTGTAGAGTCCTGCCTGGTCTACAAAGAGAGTTCCAGGACACCCAAGGCTACACAGAGAAACCCTGTGTCAAAAACCAAAACTTAACAACAAGCAAAGTCCTGCTGGGCCTAGCAGATCATACCATACCTATAATCCTAGTGTTCAGGGTGCTAAGTCAGGATGAGTTGGAGGCCAGCCTATGCTACAGAATGAGACTTTATTGAAAACAAAACAAAGATAAATCCTGCTGTAAAAACAAGATAAAACCTTTAAATTTATTATTAGCATTATTGTCTTGTGTGTGCTTTGCTTAGAGATTAAAGCTAGAGTAGCTTCACTGGGCGGTGGTGGCTCAGGCCTTTAATCCCAGCCTCAGGAGGCAGAGACAAGCTGATCTAAGTTTGAAGCCTGTCTGGTCTACACATCAAGTTCCAAGACAGCCTACACAGAAAAACCCTGTCTCAAAAACAAACAAACAAACAAAAAAACAACCAAAGTAAAACAAAACAACTAGAGTAGCCTTGCTTATGCTAGGCAAACATTCTACTAGTGAGCTATATCCTTAGCCTTCAGGCAAGATGTTAGCTTTTCAAAATTTTTTCTTCACCTACAGCACAGGGATGTTGGAGGGTCAGACATATTCCACCCACAGAAAACTATGCACACACACTTATGTACAACATGCCTTAGACACCATTCAAGGAGCTTGCTAGTCAGGCTTGCCCAAAGACAGCATCATTCAGATCCTAAAAAAATACTCAGCCTGAAGCTTCAGCTACACAAGCCGGAAGCCCAACCAGGGGTTAGCAGGTGAGAAAAGGGAAAACAACTGTAGCAATCAAGACAACTGTTCTCATACCCTTAAGGCACCAGAAGGCATCTAACCTTAGAATGTAAGTTCCCCAAGGGCAGGGCCTGCCTGAGTCACAGCTCTGACAAGCCCGTGATTACCGGCAGATGTCTCTGTATTCAACGACAGGCGGCAGCTGAACTGGTCCGCACTCATCCTCCGGCTGCACCCTGCCTTACTTATTTCATGCAATACAGTAATTTGGGAATGGTTTTGCAACCAGGGCCCAGGAACACTCATCAAAATATAAATCTACCACACACAGTATCAACACCTCTTCTCTAGTGCCCCCTAACTTCCCCCAGAACAGACAAACACACAAACAAATATGTAAGAAAGAGAAGCAAGGCCCTTAAAACTGGTGAATAAACAGAAAAGCCCTGCTCTGAAACCTGCCACACAGGGCCTGAGGAAAAACTGACTAGACTAAATCTTTAAGCAACGGTAACTATACTGAGACTGCTTACATGTATAACTCCAAGACGTCTGCGATATGAACCAAACTATTGAAATGTCTGCTAAATTAAACTCTCCCAGCTCTACCTTGTTTCCTTGGTTGGAAATACAAAATTGCTTGCATGCCGTGTTGGTATTCACAACACATCCTAAGGCATCGTCATCAGGGGAACCCTGAGCCTCATTCATCAACTCCAAGCCTACTGACCTAGAACCAATTTGAAAGCCGTTGGTAGTAGAATTTTTAGACTCTACAGACAAGAAGAACAGAGACTGCGAAGGGTGACAACAGGAAGGGAGAAATCTGACAATAAAAGAGTAAGCTATAAAAAAATTGGAATCTCCAAAAGCAGCCTGACACATCCTTCTAATCCAACACAGGGAAGGCTGATGCAGGAGGATTACCAAAAGCTTTAGGCCAGACCAGGCCAGTCAGGTACATAACAAAATTCTGTCTCAAAAAAACAAAACAAAACAATGACCAAGAGACTGACAGTCGGTCATTACATTAAAAAAACAAAAACAAAAAAAAAAGGAAAAACATTTTATTCTAGAAGATTCTAGTAGGACATCAGGGAAGCAAAAAAAACAGTAGAACCTGACTTTCAGGCTCAAGCTCTCCTTTCACAAGTTCCTCCACTTTACAATGAGAAAAGGCAGCAGATACTTGAAATTGTAAATTCCAAAAAGACAAGATACCTTGTCACACAAGAAGCAGGTGTGATGGGGTCCAGTGAATTCCTAACATTAGATGTCAGCTGAAAGCTTTATGGTGGCTTCTACACTCCCTACTAAGAGCCCAGTCTGGACCAGTCCAACACAGCAAACTTCTGTAGGCCACCCAGAGCTCCTGAGTCAGAAAGGGGAAAGAAGTAAGATCTGTCCAAAGCCATATTTATTCCATACCATCACGGCAGCCTCCCTCTTGGTCTTGGCAGTCCTGAAAATATATATTCCTAAACTAGAGGTAGTGGTTCATGTCTGTAATTCTCATTCTAGCACATGGGAAGCTGAGAGAAGAGGATAATACTGTGAGGTTTGTCCAGGACACAGTGAGTTCTAGGCCAGCCTGGGCTACATACATAGTAAGAACCTGTCTTAAAAAACAAATGGGGACCAGAAGTGATGACATACTCCTTTAATCCCTGTGAACACCTTTAACCCCAGCACCCAGGAGGCAGAAGCAGTGAGTTCAAGGTCAGCCCAGTCTACACAGTTCCAGGCCAGCCAGGGCTACATAGTGAAATCTTGTCTCAAAAAAACAAGCAAAAATGGGATTGTGATCTAGCTAGGAGGATAGAGGCCCTAGCATGCACAAGGCCCTGAGTTTGATTCCCAGAACTGGGTTGTGTGGTAATTCAATGTCATAATTCCCTACATGGTGAATTCCAGGCCAGATTAAGCTACATGAGACCCTGTGCCAAAAAGAAAAACTGATTATCATTAAATTTATGCAGCTGAATGATTTTTTTAAATGGAAAAAAAATCCATTAACTTCTATCAGTATGTTTGCAGAAAACCTACCAATACGCACTGTCAGGCCATGAATGTAAAAGTCATTAAATTCTTCAGACACCATCGGCAAACTTTCCCTATGTACCCTGTGTTCCTATGGGACACAAATATAAGCCCAGCCAGGATTATTTGAGCCATCAGGGCTAGAGGTGAGAACCAAGGCTATGTAACTGCAGAAAGAAATAAGAGGAATAAATCATGAAAACAGAAAGAAAAGGATGTCATTACCTGACAAATAAGGGAAAGACAACTGACATTTAGCCTGGCACATTTTTATGCATTTATGAATGGATCCATGGGGAATATAACTATGAACAAAACAACCAGGCCGTAAGCATGACTTTGATAGTCACATGTACAAAAGAGTACATAAATGTGTTTTTAATGAAGATCACCTAGGAAAGGGACTGAAGTGGGAAGAGGGCGGCACACACCTTTAACCCCAGCACTCAGGAGGCAGGAGCAGGCAGATCTTCTGGGAGTTTGAGGACAGCCTGGGTCTATAGTGAGTTCCAGGCCAGCCAGAGCTAAAACTGAGAAACTTTGTTTCAGAAAACAAAGACAAGAAAACAAAACACTAAAAACAAAACACAAACACAGGTCTTTCCATGACCTGTCAGGCCATTTAAGTATGTGCCTACTCAGGGCAAGCGGGTAGAAAACACACTTGTTCACACCCACACTCAGGTAAACCCTAATGAAACGCAGGGGGTCAGTCTCAAGCACACACACACAAAAGTAACATCTGCACCCAGCTCTGAATGTAGTTCCATGACACACCATATGGGTTTCCTCAGAGCACAGTGACTTGTTCAGGGACACGCTTAGAAATATCCCAAGAAGGCGGGCAGTGGTGGGGCACACTTGTAATCCCACACTTGGGGAGGCAGAGGCAGGCTGACCTCTGTGAGCTAGCTCTCCGTTGGCCTGGTCTACAAAGCCAAGTCCAGGACAGCCATAGCTACACAGAGAAACACTGTCTCCAAAACAAAACAAAACAAAACAAAACAAAAACAAACAAACAAGAAAGAAAAAAATAAATATCCTAAGCCAAACAAGTGTCACAGTTAAAATTGATTGCATTAGTCCACAGGAACAAAACAGCAGGCAGGAGGGAGGAAGAAGGGTTGGATGGGAAAAACAAAAGGATGACAGGATGGTGGGGTGGGAGGATGGTAACTGAACAAAGGACAACGTATGTGTGTGCATGAAATTGTGAAAGAATACATTAAAAGCTCTGCCACACAGGGCATCCATGAAGAACATGAAAGAGCCCCCATCACCAATGTAGTATTTTTAAGGTCTTAAAGTCAGTCTAATTCCCTTCAGAGAAAATGAGCCAAAACAAACAACCGCATGTATCAGAACTTCCTGCTCTACCTCCATTAGCCCTCCTCCATTCTGAGGATCTGCTGTTAAGACTCTGTGCTTGTGTTCAGCTAGTAATGTCGGACCTATGCCAGTACTGGAGTTCATCAGCACAGCTGTCTCCAACATCAAATGAGAAGACTCCCAGAACCCTGCAGCTACTGCAAATTTTTAATATTGTGATTTCCACAGACTTTCCTGAAGGGGCAGAAACACAGACCTGTCTCACTATGCCAGAGATGTACTTCTAAAGCTGGAAAATGCACCGATCCAGTGACACAATGCAACAGTCCAGGCTCCTTGGGATACAGAGGCAGGAGGGCTGCTAAACAAGAGTTCAATGCCAGCCCAAGCAACACAGGGATTAGGGTAAGACTAGGGGTTAGGGTGGGGTCATATTTGGGCCATGTACAGGTCAAGGGACAACCTCAAGTATAGATCCTTGCTTTCTACCTAGTATTGATTTCTCTTTAGTTTTTATCTATATCATCCATATGTATGTATGTATGTATGTATACCATGTGAATGCCTGGTGCTGACAGAAGCCAGAAAAGCTTATCAGATTCCCTGGTACCAGAATTAGAGTTAGTTGTGAGCTGCCATGTGGAAATTGAACCTGGGTTCTCCATAAGAACAGCAAATGCTCTTAACCATAGAGCCACCTCTCCAGTCCCTGGGCCTTCTTCTTCATTTGCTTTGTATGCCAGGCTACCTCACCCACAAACTTCTGGCGATTCCCCTGTGTAGGTCTCCTACCTGTCAACAGGAGCCCTGAGATTCCCAATGAGCACCATCGTGTCCAGTTTCATATGGGCTCTGGGGATTGATTCTAACTCAGGTCCTCCCCAAGCCTGAAACAGCATTTTGGAACAATCGTATCTATTACTTTTTTCAGTACACATTTATAGAGCAAACACAATGTCCTCAATGGTACTGGGCCAACAGCAGAAAACTAAGCAATGGAATCACTAAGCAATAACCCTGAATGCAGAAAGCGTGATGCAGAATCTAGCCTGGGAGAAACTACGTGGTGAGAACTGCGTAGAACCGGCACAACAAGAGGAGAAAGACCCCACTGGAGGTAGAGTAAGGGAAGCGGAGGACAACCTCCCAAAAGGATGGCTCAGAGCCTGCTGTAAGGATGAGTAGGACTCACCTATAGATGGGAAGTAAAACAGAATTCCAGAATGAAGAGAAACTGTCAAAGTAATCTAACTCCCATGAGTTCAAAGCCTCAGCTACATAATAAATTCACGGGCTACATCCTATCTCAAAACCCACAAAAGCAGCAAGAGTAAGCAAGCTGTCGAGGCAAAAATAGTTGTAGGTTTTCCACACAACAGTAAAGTAGGTGAGACTTCTTGCCATAGCCACAAAGATAATAGCATTCTCTAATGAACGGACCATGATTCCATCTTCACGTGTCCAATTCATATTTCCAACATCAACTTGTAAAGATTTCCAACATCAACTTGTAAAGATTTCCAGCACAGGGACTCACACCTGTGAGCTGTAAAGCCAGCCAGTGCTACACAGCAAAAACTGTCTCTAGATAGATAGATAGATAGATAGACAGACAGTCACAAACAAATAATAAAAGATCCTGCTTACACAGAATGGAAGCACTGCTTTTTTAAATGCCAAGGGAAGCCGGGTTGTGGAAATAGGGAAGCAGGAAGTGGAGGATTACGGCAAGCTCAAGGGCAGTCCTATCTACACAGTAAGTCCCAGGTGAGCCAGGGCTACAGAGTGAGACCCTGTCTCAAACAAACACTAATGCAGTCAGCTGGGCTTGGTGGTACACACTTATACATGACCTCCAATACTCAGAGGGCAGAGACAGGAAGATTTCAAGTTCAAATCTGCCGGGACAACAGAGCGAGTTTAAGGCCAATCAGAACAACTTAGTAAGGCTGTTTCAAAATTTAAGAATTTCTGAAAAATAATTAAAAAGAAAGAAAAGGCTGGTGCTGGAAAGCTGGGTCAGTGATTAAGAACATTCACCCTTCTTCCAGAGGACTGGAGTCTGGATCCCAGCATTCACATCATGCGGCTCACAACTGCCTTTAACTCCAAATCTAGGGGATCCAACGCTCTCTCTTAGACTTCACTGGCACTACACTCATGCACAAACTCATACCCAAACTAATGGTACATAAATATCAGTACAAAAGCAGGCATGGTATTGTATAGCTGTGACCCCAGCTCTTAGAATGGAGAGACAGGAGAATCAGGGAGGCATTCAAAGTCAGCCTTGGTTGTACATGGAGTCTGAGGCTAGCTTGAACTCATGACACCCTGTCTTAAGAAAACAAAAATTGGGGCCCCGCTGGGGTCAGTGGATGGCTCAGCAGGTAAAGTACTTGCTACACACACCTGACCACCTGAGTTTGGTCCCCAGAATCCACATGAAGGTGAAAGGAAAGAACCAACTCCACAAAGTTATCCCCTTACCTTCACAGGAGCAACATGGCACACCTGCGCGCACACACACACACACACACACACACACACACACCATACACACTGTACATACACACAAATAAGGTTCAGCATTGTCTGTATTGAGTTTAATGTCCCACACTTGTTTCATCTTAATATAGGTCTAGTGCTCCAGTATTACTCTGAACCTCCATCCATAATCTTGGTAAGAAATACAGAATTCTCATCCCCAAGTTTGTTAGACTTTCCTTTAATTTTTTATGCTCCTCATACTTCACAGCAGTGTTCAAAGAATACCCATGGCAACGACAGACTGTCACCAATTTAGAACAATGAGGTACCAGCAGAGTGATTCACAGACATGGTAAATATGGCCAGGAGGCAGGGCTACAGCTGTAGTGGAAACGCCACCCTCACCTAGCCTGCATAAGACCAGGTTCACTTCGGCTAGCCACCACTCTCTGCAGAGACTGGCTGCTGAGTGAATTCTCCACTTCCTCAGTGACTAAAGGCAAAGTGCTTAAACTCTCCTCAGTTTCCCCAAATATAAATGGAGATAACATGGCAGTGGGTTTAACATATTTCATTGCTACAGTAGTCATATTGAATTACTTCAAAAGCCAGTATGAGGAAACAAATCTGTAATTCCTTCACTCAGGAAGCTGAGACAGAAGGATCTCTCTAGGTCAGAGTCCAGCCTGGCCTACCATGAAAGTTCCAAGCTATCCAGTGGATTCATAGCAAGCCCTGTCTTAAAGACAAGAACAAAAATGTAACTCCCAAAAAGCCACTTTCAACAGTGGTTCGGACACCAGGGCTTTCTAAACCTCCAAAACTAGAAGCCATCTATACTATCTACTGTCTCAATGAAATTTTTTTTAACTTTTAGAGTCAGGATTTTACTCTTAGCCCAACCTGGCCTAGAACTGTGCAGGTGAGCCTGGCCTCAAACTCATGACAATCCTCCTGCTGCTGGGATAACAAGTGTGAGCCACCAGCTCCAGCTTCAACATGGCTTCTGATTTCTCTCCCCAAGACTGGAATGGGGAGGTGCTCACTTAGAGCCGCCAGTGTCCCCAGCTGAAATCCTTTTGCTTGGGCCAGCAAGTGGGGAAAGATGCAAGGCTGGTGTGCTGCTTCAAAGGGGCACATGCCAGGCCTGTGCTCCTGCTGGAAGGAGCCAATGAACCTAAGGCACAGTAAGCAAAACTCTCAAGAATCCCCAACAGCACAGGTACTGGTCACTGCTCCTAAGTACAAGTACA
This sequence comes from Meriones unguiculatus, assembly GCF_030254825.1. Classification (NCBI taxonomy): domain Eukaryota; kingdom Metazoa; phylum Chordata; class Mammalia; order Rodentia; family Muridae; genus Meriones; species Meriones unguiculatus. Next base: position 47,591,561 of record NC_083360.1, on the reverse strand, counting down.
AACAGGGATCCAGAAAAAGAACTACTTATTGGCCAAGTTCCAAAAGGGCAAGGCCTAGCTGATATTCCTTCCCCTCCATATTTCAGCATTAAAACTCCTGACTGCCCCCCCCCCCCGCGCCTTCATGATTTCAATGACAGGTACAGAAGGCAAAATAGAATGTCTGAAACAGACCAACACAAGCTCCGGGACTTGTACAGCAGGTGGGACAGGTGTCTTGACAGATTAGGGCAGCTTCCGGCCTGACAATGGACACCAAAGGATAAAGGGCCATTTAAAAAACAAATGAGGGCTGGACTGCACCTCAGAAGTAGAGGGGCTTGCTTGTCTGGATGCACCAGGCCCTGGTTGGGAATCCCAGCACAGAAAACAAAGAAGAAAAAAAGTGAGGTTTCTTACAGTGGAGCACAGACAGCTTTCTGCCACCTGCTCCAAGAGCCCTTTAAGCCTCCCGATGGCCCAGTCCTGCCTCACTTCCCCTCTCCGCATTCCAGAGTGTCAGTGATCACGGGGAGGGGGTCTCGACACACAAAAGCCAAAGACCCACGGTTTGGGAGGCAGTCTCCAGCCATCCTCGCTCCACCGGCCCAGGTCTCCCTCCCCTCAGCGTGCACGAGACTACTGACCCATTCGGGAGTCCAAGCGGGCGCCGCTGCCACCTTGGCTAATGGCAGCACTGAATGAAAGGAGCGGAGGCAGCCTCAGGATTTATGAATGTGCAGGGGAGGAGGGATATCATGTGACAATAAAGGAGAACGTCTTATTCACAAAAAAAAAAAAAAAAAAAGTGGTGAGCGAGCGAGCACTGCCACTGAACCGCAGTGGCAGAGTGGGGACCACTCGGACCCCTGGCCGAGTACCACCAGGGAAGACGGGCGACCCCGCCCCCCGCGCCCCGCAGGGAGATATTCCGAACCCGAGAGCGGAGACCCAGCCCTGAGCACGACTGCGGGGGTGGGAGTAGAGGGGAGACAGCCGTTCCTCGGCCCGGAGACAGTGACAGGCCCGGGTCTCCCGGGGAGGCAGCGCAGAAGTATCTTCGACTAAGCACCGAGAGCTTTGTTCCCCCTCGGCCCGCGGGCCGGGCACGCGCTCTCTCTCACTTAACAGCCAGGAGCGCGCTTCCCCGCACGCTCTCTCCCGCCCCCGGAGCTGCCCGGACACCGCGGGGCGCGTGTGCCGGCCCACACGCGCGCGCACACGCTCGCGGGCACCGGGACTCCGCGGGGCTGCTCCCGCGCTCCGGCGGCTGCGCGGACCCGGGGCGCGCGCGCACACACACACACACACACACACACACAGACACACACACACACACACACACACACACACACACACACGGACCCCGCGCCGAGCCCGACCGGCCCTCCTCTCCCTACTCCACCCCCAGCTCCTCCGGTTTTTTTATGAATGAAAATGTGGTATGCAAATGAGAGCGATTCAAGAAAACCGAAATGGCGGAGCCCGGAGCCCTAGAGGGCTCTGGAGAGGACGTGGGGCGGGCAGTGGGGCCGGGAATCACCAAGTCACCAAGCACACAGACCCATCGGGTACTGGGATGCCCGGCGTGCAGGGCGGCAGAGCTTCCGCCCCGAGCGGGCCTCGGGACTGCCCCGAGGTCAACCGCGCGCCCTTGGCCCGGCCTCGACCTGGACTCGCAGACCCCTGGCGGTTCCTGCCGCCTCCCCCAGGCAAGCCCGAGAGCCGCGCGCAGCCCCGACAGCCCAGCCAGCGGCTGCACCCCGTGCCAAGTTCCCCCGACGAGTCCCCGCCTGCGTCCTTGGCGGGGGCCCCCACGCCACCCCACCGGGCACCCTCATCCCACCCACCCACGGCGGACTTACTCGTCCGGGTGTGTTTCTTCGGTCATCTTCTTGTTCACCTAGACGCCTGTCCCGCGCCGGGCAGCCTGGCTCCCTTCATCTTCCTGTGCGCTCGCCCCCCTTCCTCACATCTCCGACATCTCCTGATTTGGTGGTGGAGGTGGGGGGGAGGCTAGAGATGAAGGGGGCGCCGAGGCAGGCGGGGAAACGGGGCTCCCGAGCGCAGAGCGAGGTCTGGGAAGGGGCGCACGGAGCAGCGGACGCCGCTGGCCCGGCGGGCGCTGCCCCCCCAGGCTCCGAGCCAGTGCTAGGGGGAGATTTGGGAAGGGGACCCGGAGGGGGAGAGCAGCAGAAAAACAAGAACGCTCGAGGCGGCGGGCGGGCAGCCGGCTGCACTGGGGCCGGGCCGGGGTCGCCCGCGGGGACCGGGCCAATCAGGGTTCCGGGTAGTGCTCTGCGGCCGGGGGAGGTGCGCCTTGGAGGCGGTGCAGGGCGCCCCGTCCGAGCCCCATCTCGCCACTCCACCGATTTACTCCATATTGGATTCTCAGCGCCGCCAACAGGAGGAGGAAGTAGGGCGGAAGCGATGACGTCTTCCCAGCGGCTAGAGGTGGTGGAGTGCAAAAAGCTTCCTACTTGCAACTCCCCCAAAAGAGAGAGAGAGAACACACACACACACAAAACACTTTGTCCCGCCTACTGAGCGAGTCCCGCTTCTACTCCCCCCTCCCGCTAGCTTCCAGTCCAGGAGGAGCCGGGAAACGGCGTGGTTGGCGCTCCGTTTGTCCGGCTCCGAATCCCTTGTCTCCCGGGCTCCGGGTTTTAGGAAGCCCAAGAGGGAGGAGGCGGGAGCGGAGGACAAGAACACATCTGGCTCCTGTTTTGTCCCCTCCCTCCTCCCAAACCTTTGGATTAAAAAAATCAGGGGGGGGGGGGCGGGGCGGAGATGGGGAGGAGTTTAGATGCAGCCCGAGAGGAGAGCTTGGAGAAACACTGCAGGGTGCTGGGTGGGGGCAGTGCAGGTGGCCTCTGCTGGCCTCAATATCCCAACTCTGATAGAAACCCAGCAAAGAGAGGGGTGGTTTGGACTTTGCCAGTCGTGCTTTTTTTTTATTCCCTCCCCCCGACAGAGAACAAGTGTTTTGCTAGCATGTTTTCCAAGGTGGCTTCAAACTTGTATAGCTGCGCTTGAACTTTTGATCCTCCTGCCTCAGCCTTCCAAGTGATGGGATTACTGTTGTTCAACACCTTAGAGCGTGCTTTTTATAAAAGTCAGTTTGTACACAGAAACAAAAGGTACATCAGCCGAGAAACTTGGCATTGCAGGCAGAAATGAAGTAAAGTTATCCAATAGTCTGTCTTGCTGGTGAATAATGTATCTTGCCTCCAGCTCTTTAAGTCCATAACTGGACTACAAATTACTGGTCCTTGGAAGAGAGAGGCCAGAGAACTCCTCATTACTCTACCCACATCCTGTCTTTTCTTTTTTTAGAGTTGTGGGGCGGGAGGGGGCTGCATGCATGCATGTCTGCACCACCTGTGGTGCAGGGAGAGGAGGAAAGAGGGTATTGGATCTCCTGGAACTGGAATTGTAGCTGGTTGTTAGCCTCCACGTGGGTGCTAGGAATTAAACCAAGGCCTTCTGGAAGATTAACCGCTGAGTCATCTCTCCCCACCCCAGGCAGTGGCCTAGGACCCGCCTGAAGTTTTCAGAGAGGACCCATCCCATGCACCATTGGACAATGGGGAGGATTGCTCCCAGGTCTTCAACCTGTGCAAATGCCTGGGCTTTAAATTTGTGGTATTGAAATCCTTTACAATTTCTGAAGGGCATGCCATGTTTTCACTTTGCACTGGATCCCAGGAGTTAAGAGGCATTGGATATTTCCTGAAGTCCTGCAGTGAATTTCTGCCCTCCTGAATATGCCATGAGAGATATTCCACAGAGATTTTAACTAAGTAGAGCTACTAAACAAACTAGGGATGAAATATTT